>NC_139702.1:54752698-55287698 GCF_964188405.1 Protomyctophum parallelum | reverse complement strand
CACACGCGTACACACGCACGCACGCACACACACACACACACACACACACACCATACTGTCCATACATGCATAACCGTACATACTTATGTACAGTATATTTGCACGCATGCACATGCACATGCACATGGAGTCAGACCAATAAATACACAGACACGCACGCAAGCACACACGGTCGTGAAACTTTTAATTCGCTGTAATCAAGGCTGTTGAACCTCTGACTCGTCTCTTTCTAAATGGTGCATAGCGCCTTTATCCAAGGCGCTTTATACATAGATTGTGCATTACATTCACCCATTCACACACACGTTCATACACCGATTGCGGCGGAAGCCATGCAAGGTACCAACCAGCACATTGGGGTTCAGTGTCTTGCCCAAGGACACTTCGACATGTAGACATGAGGAGCCGGGATTCGAACCGCCGACCCATGGATCATTGGACGACCTGCTCTACCTCTTGAGCCACAGTCGCCTGTGGTATTCTCTATAGGAATACAGTTTCAAGAATATCCCCAAGCTCACCATGCAGTCAGAGAGAGAGAGAGAGAGAGAGAGAGAAAATCTGTGAGCGATGAAAAATGTGAACGACCTGAGTGAGAAAAAACAGAGACAGAGAGAAGATAAGTCAGTCAGGGAAAGGAAGGATATGTAGAAGAAGAGAGAGAAACAGAGGAGAGGAGAGGAGAGGTGTGATAGTGTGATAGTGGGCAGGAGGGAGGCTGAACAGCAGTCTAGGGAGATGTGTTTGGCTATGCTCATTATAACGCATGGCCCATACATTATTCTGACATACCTATTATTTATTAACTTATGGACTGCAAAGCCTTTGGAGGCAATCCTGACAGGCCTCCAACAATAAATAAATAAATAAATGATTCTCAACCCCCCCCCCCCTCTCTCTCTCTGTCTCTCCTCCTCTCTCTTGATACACACACACACACACACACACACACACACACACACACACACACACACACACACACACACACACACACACACACACACACACACACACACACACACACCAGATACACAGATACACCTATACACAAACACATACACACAGAAATACATTCTCTTGAAACAGACACGCAAACACGTACATGCTGTGGGATCTCAGTAAGAAGCACCTGACATTGTGAGTGCATTGCCATGGTGACCAGAAACACTGTTCGCCGACACACGCGCAAGAGCGCGAGACACGCCCTCGGGAAAGTGATAGGCCGAAGTGTATACGTGTCGAACTTCATACTCGGCCAGACAGAAATGATGCCGCTCAGCAGGTAGTATAAAAGAAATCACGTAATACCAGTTTGTGGAAGTTTGTGGAAAACTTCGCCACACTCGCAATGCCGCTCCACGAGCTGACTAGGAAGAGCCTTCCCCACAACGCCCTCAGGCAAGTGAGAGGCCAATTGTACGTGCCGAACTTCATGCTCGGCCAGACAGAAATGATGCCGTCAGCAATCAGCGCCAGCTGCGCCGCTCAGCAGGTAGTATAAAAGAAGAAAAAGAAAAAAAGGAAGAGGACGTTATTATTGTTATTATTACAACCTGTCGTCGCCGCCCCGCCAAGTGGCCCCGGGCTTGGCGACAGAGTTATTCACCAGAGGGACTGCATTTTCTGTTGTATCAAAGACTAATCCCTCCTCTCAGCTGCAGAGCACCGACCCGGAGAAACACGGACGCCACCCTCCGGTGTTGGACCGCTAACGAACTGTTTCCCTGACCTGCATTATTGTTTGTGCAACACCAAAATAAAAGAGACTGCACTTCTCAATTGTGAAACTTCCCCCTCTTTGCCTGGTCTCCTGTGTCAGACTCTCACAATACACATACACTCACAAAACATGCACACCAGAAGCACACACATACACTAACAAATAATCAGTCACACACACGCATGCCCGCACACACCTGTGCACACTATACAGTATGTATCTCACACTGACACGTTACTTGACTACTTTACTTGTCTCCTTCCCGCATGCTTATTTTTGGGGTAATTACAAACATTTCACACACTTCCGCGACTGTGAGCGAACTGAATTCATGTACAAGCTAAGGTCAACCAAATTGTTTTGTTTCTCCCCTTCCTTCCTGTGTGCAGTTTCACTGTGTTTAAATCCCCACAACAGAATCAAACATCTCAGAGACGGACTCTCTAATAATCTGAAAATAAAATGACCGTACGCAGTGGCGTGCACAGATAGACACTAGGGGGTGCTAGAGCACACCCTGCCCTTTTGGCAATTTTGCTCTTAAAAAAAAATATATATTTTTTCTTAATTTGTAGTGTGTGGACCATGCGGTGACATTGATCAAATCTTGATAAAAACGCTTCTATATTATTTAGGCCCCCCACAATCTAAAGCTATGTTTCTATGTCAGTGGTTCTTCGATTAAAAAAAATTGCAGACCTACAAGCTCGTAGCGCGCCACTCGGTGGCGCGCTATGAGCTTGTAGATCTGCTATTTTTCAATAGCTAAAATGTGCTGCACAAGGTGCCCTTTTTTCACTTGAGCACCTGCCCCTCTAAATGTCTGTGCACGCCACTGACCGTACGGGATGGGGAGAAATGACCTTGATTATTTGGTTGCATGTTGGTGGCGAGGTAGAACTAGGAAGAGAACAGTGTTGCCAGGATTTGCGAGAGAAATAAGCAACCAGGTGGTCTATGAAAACAAGCCCAAAGGCTACTGCTACATATTTTTTTACAATTTAGGCATTTACCAGACACTCTAGAGCGACTTACAGTAAGCAAGAACACAGGGTAAATAAATATCAAATACATAGAAATAGTCAAGAATGATAAGCAAGCTAAGAACCTAACATCCGTCTAACAGTGAAATATCTTATATAATGAAACTGCATATACACCATCGGGTGCTATGTGCTATGTCTACATAAAAATGCTATATAAATTACATAAGCTGAGCCTTTGCATACGCCTGTAAGGTCGTCGAGGCTACAGCAAGTGCTACGGGCTAAGATAAGATGGAGACTGAAGAGGTGGGTTTTCAGACTATGGCGGAAGATTGGGAGTGAGTCTGCAGTGGGAAGTGCAAGGGAGAAGAGTTTGGGACGTGTGGAGCGTTGTCCTGGCGTTTTCTTCTTTTTTTAAGATTTGTTTTTGGCTTTTGTGCCTTTATTGATAGTTACAGTGAAGACGGACAGGAAAGAGGGAGAGAGAGAAGGAGAGAGACATGCAGCAAAGGTCGTCATGAACGGGACTCGAACACACAACACGCTGGCCAGAGCCTATATGTGGCATGTGCCTGGACCACTAGGCCAGCGGGCGCCCTGTCCTGGCATTTTTAGTGAATGTTCTTCCAGCTTCCCTGCGTTAGCTGATCTGAGTGCGTAGGAGGGTTTGTAGGTTCTGATCAGACTTGCAAGATATGGGGTGCCATACCTTCGGTTGCTTTGAAGGCCAGCATCAGAGTTTTGTACTCTGATGTTGAAGACCAAGCGAGCTGCAGCATTCTGGATCAATTGGAGAGGCTTAAGTGTGCATGCCGTGCGCGTGCGCATGCCGGTAGGACAGTAAGGAGAGAGCAACAACAACACAAATCTTGCATGGGGGTCCCTGACACAAAATAGTTTCAGATGCGGGGCCCATGGACAAATACATATTAATCTGAGGGTCCTTGCCATGAAAATGTTCAGAACCGCTGGTTTAAACAACATTAGGAAACAAGCCCAAACATGCAACTACAGTTTACTTTAGATACATGCCCAAAAAAACCCGCAACCACCAATATTTGCAAGCCCAAAGTCGCTTAGAGTAAGCAGACATAGCAACACTAGAAGAGAAGTGAGGAAAGCATTTTGATATTTCTAAAAGTGAACACCAAGTGATATTTTTCCTTTTCCAAAATATACTGTAGTAGATACAAACATATATACAGCACATTTTAGGAATGTGTCTAACGCTCCTAAACAGTGATATACAGAACTCAATTCAAAACAAACAAACAAACTGATTTTCAAGCTATCTAGAAAACTCATGGGTGGAGCAAGGAATATGCCTGGGTCTTTTCTGTTGCGGGATGGTCAAGATGCTCATGTATTGTTCGAATGGGAGATAAGGAAGCAGGTTAGAGAGCCAGCCAAAGGGCCACTATGCAGTGCCTAAACGAAAGAGGGAGAGAGAGAGAGAGAGAGAGAGAGAGAGAACTTTCAGTGGTGCAGTCATCCCTGGCTGATGCGTTATATATTGCCTGTCACTTTATTCTGCGGGAATATTAGGGCGTTGCCAGGCTCAAACCTGGAAGGTAGAGCAATCCATCACCTGCACCCAACTCTTAGCAGGGCAGCAAGGATGTTCAGGGGGAGGGGTGTGTGTGTGTGTGTGTGTGTGTGTGTGTGTGTGTGTGTGTGTGTGTGTGTGCGTGCGTGCGTGCGTGCGAGCGTGCGTGCGTGCGTGTGTGCGTGCATGCGTGCGTGGCTGCATGCATTTGTGTGTGTGCCTGGGGGGGGGGGGGGGGGGGGGGGCAGAGGTAAAGATGGAAGTGAGTGGATGGGTGGGTTGAAATCTCATCTCAAAAGCTCGTAGCCAATATTCCAGCCCCACCACACCTTTTATAAAAAAGCCCCCCCCCCCCCCCCCCCCTCCCCCCCGAAGGCCACTATCACAGACAGACCACTTATCTAGTCGCCCGCACTGCACGCAATCGCTTGGCAGCCCAGTCATGTAGCTAACACTGCTATGAACACAAACACATCCCAATTTCAGCCCATTTGCCAAAGCAACCAACCCTGCAACTAACTGGGATATTACCTGGTACTGTACAGTACTACTGTATGCAATGATACTGATTGAAAAAATAAATAAATACATCTATAAAATCAAATCAGTCAATCTTTTGGTAGAGATGATGATGGCCTTAAGGTAGATGTAGTGCACTAGATGGTAATGGAAAAAGGCATAGTCTCTGTGAATGGGAGATGATCTGTCTGTGGGATTACAGACTTGACTGGATTAACTGTTTACTCTACTGTTCTACATCCTAACCCCCCCATTTTCACGTTAAAAATATTACAGTTATGTAACTATACTCTGATGATGCACTATTTCTGGAGCCACTACACCTGATGGGATCAAATCCCATCAGAGCCGTTTCACCTGTGTTCATTGGACGATATGTTATGTCTACCACTCAGCTTAACTTTATCTTTTGTCCAACACACAATAATTTAAATAAAAGGAGGACATTTGTTACAGCATCAATACAACCATACACAAACGCCCCTAGCTTTGTACATAAAGATTAGGGTATAAGCCCTCATTATAATTTCGTCAAGTAGAAGATAAAATGTCATACAGTATCAAGTGTAATAGTAACTATTATATTGTAGTACTACTGAGAATGTCTGAAATATAAACCACTTGGTTGAACATCAGAGAATATGAAATATTATTGAAAGTACTTATAGTGGCAGTTTGGTAATGTTATGGCTACAGAAATAACTAGAAAAAGTGCCCTTCTGGGCACAGGTCTCCACCAGGATTTCTTCCTCAGCCTAGTGGGAATATGCGTGCACAGTTTCATCGCAATCGGACGCTGCGTTGAGGAGTTGTGGCGATTTGTACAAAGCGGGCTACTCCTGAAAACTGTAGGAGCCAATCGTGGCCAATCAGGATGGAATATGAGAAATCAAACAAACCTGCCTTGATCACATGACTATGGAGATCATGTGTACCGATTTGCGTGAAATGTGGATAAAATCTGAAGGAGTAATAATAGAAAATGTGTTTTACATATGTCGGCCTCCTGGTGGCGCTATAAAGAGCAGATGTGAAAAATTCCAGGCAAAGGTTTTTCCTTGGCCTCTAGGGAGTTGGCATACAAAGTTATCCACAGATCCGTGCAGTTAGAGGTAAAAACACTTTTCGGCCAGTTATAGCGCCACCTTGAGGCTGAGTTGAAATTGTTGATGTGGCATTTTGTCCTCGGCCTAGTGGGAATGTGGGTGGACAATTTCACGGAAATCACGCGATGTGTTCATGATTTGCAGCATTTTGTTTGAAACTGAGCACTCCTGTGAACTTTGGAAGCCAATCTTAACCAATCAGGATGGAGTGTGAGAAATCTGAAAGACCGGTTTCGTTGAATGGCTCTAGAGAGACTGTGTACCAATTTGCGTGATGTTTGGACAAAATCTGTAGGTGTGCTGTGCAAAAACTTGCACAAAGCGGCCTCCTGGTGGCGCTATAACAGGCCGTTCTGGAAAGTTTGGGGCAGAGGTTAATCGTTGGCATCCAGGGAGTGTGTGTGCAAAATTTGGCATCGACCGGGTTAACGGTGGCCGAGATTAGCTGTTCACGGACACACGGACACACACACGGACGGACGGACACACGGACGGACGGAGTGCAAAACATACTCTCCCCACATGCCTTCGGCCTGGTGGAGACAATAATAGCAAATACTATACTAATATCAGTAAGTAAGTAAATCACAATAAAATATTAGCCGCAATCAGCAATGTACAGGGTCCAAGCACATAGGATGAATATGAGAAGATGATGAAGAAGAAAAAAAAAAAAACAGAACTTGTTTGTTCACAGTGAGATTTGTACTTAAGCCTACAAACCTCAAACATAGTGAGGGAGTATAACTGCCGTTAGATGTATCACAAGATTACGTAATTCATTTATCGTTTGGAAAGCAGGTGCATTTTAGAGCTCTTAGCTGGTCCAAGATTAATGTCCAAGAATATCATTTGACACTAAATTATTTGACAGAGAAGCCTTGAAAGAACATGGGTATAGAATAGATAATGTGACGGGCCCGGCCCCCTGGGCCTTTAAAGGCGCAGTGAAATTTAAAAGACGTTTTTCACACTTTTAGACCATATCCGTGGTCATCATATGGGCATACCTAACAATGGATGCCAAAAAAAAGTGAAAATTCTCATTTCTGTGTGTTTTTATATCAAAGGTCCATAAAAACGATTGTATTATTTATTTATTAAAACGAAAACGTGCTGCGTGATGACGTGTAGAGATACACATCGATAAAAGCCAATAACAATGAAGCTCACCCGTTTAATTCCCCATATTTGCGCATCCGTCCAACACAGCTGCTACTGATTACAGAATACTCCGTTTTTATTTCCATTCAAGATAACATCCAGACAGTGTATTACTCGGTTTCAACTTAATCATCACGCTAAAATATGTATCTGAAAACATTATAGGGTAGAAATAAGCCACATAACAGTAAACTGGTACAGCTGGCCGACCATCTGATTTATAAACAAACACATACCACGCTGTTGCGTATAGCATAGCTACCGTCCCTAGCTACCGTCCCATCGCCTGAAGGGATGCAACGCTCTGATTGGTTCAGAAACTTCAGACCGGTGTTTCATGTTGAAACACCATTTTCATGTCGTTCACCATTTCCATTTCACTACACCTTTAAAGGTTTTATGACATTCATTTTCATTTATTTTTCTTTTTTCTTTTAGGTTTTATGACCTCAATTACACCCAAAAAACCTCTGAAGTTTTCTTTGGGTTTTTTTGGGCCTTTTGAGCTACAATGAAAACAGGCAACACAGTGAAACAGTGACATCTGCTGGCAAATCCCATTGACATATGGGATTTGCAGTAAGTGATGTCACTTACTGCCGGCAAATCAGAGCACCTGTTTGAGCCAGAAAACCGCAGATCACAGAAAATCTACTGAATGTTAAAAGTTCATGTTTTTTGGGTGCAATTGAGATTAGAAAACCTAAAAAAAAACAAGAACAATTTTTTAATGTCACAATCCCTTTAAGTCTACTATGGGGTTCTGCGTGTGTGTGTGTGGCTGTGCCTTTAACAAGTCCATTGCAGTGCTGGATTGGAGGGCGGAGCCAGAGATGATTACTGGAAGGGGAGACACCTGGCCATTGTCTCTCCAAACACTATTTAAGAGACCTGCTCTCACAGCACTACAGATCTGCTTTTCTCCACAGGCTGCAGGGGCGGCTGCAGGAGAACACCCTTGTTCTTTTGTTTCTTTGTTTTGGTTCTAGACTTTGGGCAGCATGTTTCCCTGCCGGTATGATTTTGAAACTTTAATTGAATTGCTTGCATTATCCAAGTATGAAATAAAATACTTGGATTGTCCTCTGGTGCGGTTTCCCCTTCTTCGTTAATCGTTATTACACATATTTTATGCTTTCAAAGGCCTTAATACAATATCTGGAACTATATCTGCACAATAGTATGAATGCAACGCACACTCCTCAGGAACATTTAGGTGTTCTTGTTAGTATCGCGTGGTCAGATCGTTGCCTCCTGCAATTTTCAAGCTCTGATCATGAGCAAGCGATAAAGCGCAAGTGAAGCCTCCTCCTCACTTCCGTTTCGTCTTTACAGTCCCACAAATGTATCCTAATATTCATCAAACTAATCTAAGCATATATAGCTTGCAATTGAGCAGAAATGGATATAAAAAAATAAAAATTTAAAGATGTTTTAAAATATATCTTCGTGAACGGAAATGCCAGCAATTCCTTGCTCGGATTTTGGGAGGTGTAGTTTGTAGTTCCAGTCTCTATTTGAGGGGATAGCGCCCCTCAAAAATACTATTCAACAATATCTTTTATTGCAATGAGCAACAAACTTCTCTGATGCACTGATACCATATTGTGGTCAATTATATATATTTTTAATTATATTACATCAATCATCTGAATCAAGGCCTTGTTGATTGAGATTAAAGCGGTATGTCAAATTAAAGCGGAATGTCAAATTAATATACAGACACTGTAGACTCGATAGCATAGGTCCACAAAACTGTTGAGAGGCTCACACATACATACAATACACCACATGAAATCTTTGTCCAGGTTTAAACGCAATAATAACACAATGCTAATGACATACAGTAACCACATAATGATAATGGCATACCACATGGTTGGCACGTTTTAATTGGACACCCTGGGCCTCGAACCAGTGACCTTTACATCCCCAGAGAAGGTCACAAAAGGTCAGTCTCCACTGCCATGGCCTAAACACCACTCCGCCCCACACCTCCCACTTGACTTGAGGTATTTGTTGTCCGTTTAAAGTAGGCAGATATGTCTTTTTGCATGACTAATACATAGAAGAGGAACTGTTAACATTAAAAGAGAGGAGTTAACTGTCAAACTGTCAAAATGTTGGTGATAAAATTCTGGAAAGAAAGAAAGAAAGAAAGAAAGAAAGAAAGAAAGGAAGAGAAAGGAAGTAAGGATGGATGGATGGATGGATGAATCAGGTGCAGTAGAATTGAAGCAGCTTCTTTGCTTGGACCTATTTGGGGCTACAGCTAAAACGAAACAAAACGTAAGTGTATATGCATCCGAGTCAGAAATGGAAGTTCTCTCAAACAACGTCTTTACTGTGGCCAAAAGATTTACTAGATCATTTTATTTTCATTGCATAGGGCAGATCCATTCACCATCACCAAAACACAGGGGTCCATTCAGTTGCTGTGTAGATTTTCTTCTCATCCCCAGATTCCCCCTTGAGAATCACAACTATTTTTTTTTCCTCTCACAGTGATGCCTTAAAAGCTTGTTCTAAATGGTTACGCGGCGCACGCATTCAGTTTTTCTTTAGTCGTGGACTTTGGAACATATCTTCACACATCTGTCTAACTTGTGATGTTTTGACAGCGGAAGTTTTATTCTGTTCTTCCAGGGACCATATGATGCCCAACAAGACTTCTGCCCTCCATATAGCGCTGAGAATCTTCAGTATCGCACAATGTCGACTGACACCGATAGTTTGCTGAAGAATTTCAGGATTTGTGCACATTTCCACAAATACTAGAAGATGCTAAATTCAGTGGCTGATGCCCATTCTAAAATGGAAAAACAGAAAAAAGAAAAGAAAAACTCTGGGATAGTGGAATTCTGCAGGGACTAACACAAACGTGGGCCGTATTGCGTTAGTATTGCGTAGCACCTGTTTTTCTTTTTCATTTGCATTTGAGGAACAGTGCCAGGCACACAAAATTCTCCAACATCAACCCGACCCCACTTCAATCTGCACCACCATTACTCAAAGAATGCACGCCACATCATCACAACACAGCACACCGATGGCGCCAAAACACAGCCAGAATATTTTTTATCTCAAGGTCCCTCCCCCCGAAAATGCTTTCTTGTTTGCTTGCAGCCAGGCAGGCAGGCACGCAGGCATTGGAGCAAATCAAGCTAAGTGTACTGCGGATGTTCATGAGTAATGAGGAATTTGGGAGTTTTTCGCTGAGTAGGCACGGACAGAGGGCAGCGGGGATGGAGGAGGGTGGGGGGGAAATGTATGATGATGGTATGCTTAAGAGCTTTTGCCTGAGATGGTGGTGGTGTTTGTGGTTGTGGTGGTGGTGGGGCGTGGGAGCTGGTTGGCTGGTTGAACACAGGAGAAGAGGAGATAAGGTTGGAGGGGCAGTGGAAGGAAATGAAATAGCAGACTGAGACATGCTAAAGCAGCTTAGACTGATTTCAGCTTGGAGAAACAAGACTCATGGCATGAAATCCCAGAAATTCCCAAGAGCTGGCTATACTGCTACTGAAGTTTATATTTGTCCCAATATCTATTATTTAAATTAAATCAAGATTTTCTCTTTATAGATTAAATTGATTCATTTGATTTACTGTTGCTGCACCACTACTTCTGCTAAACTCTTATCCCCTTAGCTTTCCCTGAGATCATTATGCACACACATCCCCAAACCTCTATTACCAAGATGTTCCTGAGATCACTGTGCACACTCTTCTAATTATCTCAATCATAAAATATGATGTTATCTGAACTATAGTCCATATATCCAATCGGTGATTTATTTATTCATATTTTTACTGTGCTCCCCTCATCTCTCTGGGTTATGATGACCATTACCAGGTACCCATCCCATCCAAACCAAGTGCATTTATGCCATAACACTGTAAGTGTACAATATTTGCCAAGCAGCAACACTTTTAGCATTCTGTAAGCATGTAATCCAAACCATACAGTATAGGCAAAGACAGAAAGCACATCAATGAAATGGACAGCACACCCATTCTGACCTGAGATCAGATTCATACGAGGTTTCCGCCGGACACACACTGGTCTGATTAACCCATTCTGACCTGAGATCAGATTCTGAAAAATGTCAGTCGTTCTTCGATTTTTCAAAAAATAGCAGACCTACAAGCTCGTATCGCGCCACTCGGTGGCGCGATATGAGCTTGTAGATCTGCTATTTTTCAATAGGTAAAGCACAACATGATGCCGACACCAAAATGGGTGCCCGGTCAGAATGGGTTAAGGGAAAGGAAAGGGAGGTAGTTATAAACAAACTCCCTCCGTAGTTAAATCCTGTTACATAGATGGCTGTTTAATTTACAGCATGTTACAGCATAATATTACGTTGTCAGCCTAGACTGGGGTCGAGGCCGTGAAGGCAGGGCAGACCTTCAGGGTTGGTGCCAGACACGTCTTAGTAGGAAGCGTTTGCAATCACCCCCCAAGTTCAAATGATCCAATAGGTGAGTTTATAGACCTGATCTGAGCACTGAACAGTAAATAGACACCAGTCTTTTTAACATGTACTGCAGGAATCTGTTCAGTGCCCTTTAGCGAGCCATATATAAAAAAAAATCACACCCGTGTGAAGTGAGCGGCGCTCTTATCATCTCACAACATCAATTACAACATAATGTTTGTTTAAGCAACAGGTGCTAATGTTTGTTTTAGTCCTCAACACAAACATTACATTTCTCGTTGTTGTCTATGGCGTTTTCTTAAACAAGCGTCGTTGCAAAAACAAACATTAAAGCTGTATACTGTAGGAGGGGCTGGCGCCCCTCAATAAAGCTGTATATAGGAGGGGCTATAGCGGCCCTCAAAAATCACACTTGTGTGCCACTGTGCAGGTTACCACATGACGTCACGGGGGTATTGCATGCTGTTTTTTCTTAAAGCCATAGTCCATACGATAGACTTGCTTGCCACATGACGTCACATGGTGTGTTTTTCTTTTAAACAAAGTCCATTAGACTGCCATATGACGTAATTTCTAAAAGATAGACATTGGAGAGGCTATCGGTCCTCAAAATCACACTTGTGTGAAGTGAGGGGCGGCGTTGAGGGGCATGCACCCACTTTCATAGCAACCGTAGGTCGCAGTTTACTATGAAAACCTGCGGTTGATCCTCTCCACCCATCCTTCCTATGTGATGTCTCCCTTTTGACTGATACCTGCTCATTCAAACTCCAGACGGGCCCACCCCAAAGTTATTAGTGCCCGGCAACCGGCGAAAGTTCTCAACAGGCCTGATGAAATTAAGGCCCCTTATCTGGGCCCTCATCAAACCCTGTACACTCAAGACACTGCCCCCGCTGCCTGCACCCTTAGATCTCCATATATGGAGCTGACCTGTTGAACGTCATCATTCATCCCTTTTCAGACCCACATGGCCTGAAAAGTTCATACAGAATAAAAAGTTAAATAAAAAGTCCATATAGCCTTAACTGCCACATTTTGTCACGGGGGACACACCCAAAGACACGCATTGAAGCGCCTATAGCACTGCTTAAATGTATAGATAGATACAGTAAAAAAAGAGAAAAAAAATAGAGAGAGAGAGAGAGAGCACACGCAATTAAGCAATTAGAATTGACGGAATAACAGAGACAGTATTGGGTGGTGGGAAAGAATGGTGAGGAAAAAGACTGAGCACAGGGTGAGTGAGAGAAGGAGAGCAATTAGCATAGATGCAAAACTGGCGAGCTTGAACTTGATATTTGACCTTCTTGCAAGAGACTTGCCAAATATCGTCTGGAAAGGCCCAGACGGGGCCATATGGCAAAGTGCTGCTGGAGGCTCTCACAAGCCTCCATATGCTAATGACAGTGAATATAATTACACTACAGTATTCCTATAGGAACTCCCCCCCCCCCCCCCCCCCCCCCCCACAACAGTGGATTTGCATTGAGATTGGCCATGCCACAGGGAGTGGGCTGGAAATGTATAGCTTAAAGAGCAGCGTGTTAAGCAGTAGAGTGGAACTGGACAAACAGTATAGCTCTACTGTAACCTGTTAGCTGATAAAGAAAGAGGACACATCAATCATAAATAGTCACTGTGGCAGACTGAATATTAAAGCGCTGTAGTTTTGCATTGTGAAAAGAAACCACGAAAGGCACACATTCGCTCTCACAACGAATGCATTCAAAGAAAAAGTCAGATGTCGTTTTGGCTCATTATCTTAACTGGCATTCAAAGTTTAATTTAGAGCAAGATAAGGGAGGAAGGGAGAGAGAGTGAGAGGGACTTCCTGAACAAGATCTTGAGTTAATTAGCACTCTCGACATTTGGAACATTTTAACATTGATTATTGCATGCCAGGCATGTTGCTTGTCAACAGTAAAAAAAAATCACACAGCTTGCGATGTTATAACAAAGCAACAATTAAGACTGTTGGCGACTGTTGAATGTAGAAATGAATAAAAAACACACTTGTGTAAAGTGAGGGGCGCCTGGTTTGTTTAACCCATTCTGACCGGGCACCCATTTTGGTGTCGGCATCATGTTGTGCTTTAGCTATTTAAAAATAGCAGATCTACAAGCTCATATCGCGCCACCGAGTGGCGCGATACGAGCTTGTAGGTCTGCTATTTTGAAAAATCGAAGAGCGACTGACATTTTTAGAATCTGATCTCAGGTCAGATTGGGTTCATCAGACCAGTTGTGTGTCCGGCGGAAACCTCGTATGAATCTGATCTCAGGTCAGAATGGGTTAACTGCTGTACACAAACATTAAAAGTCCATAGACTTCTGACATTTCATTCATTCTAAAAGGCCTCTCTGCCAGGCTCTGGCCCCGGGCCCCTGCCCAGCATCCATATATGGAGCTGGCCTGCTCTGACCTCAACAACACTCCATATTTGGGCATGGCTGCTGACACAGAACTCCATATATAGGAATAAAGGGACACAGAGAAACACATACAGAAATATGACATCGTTCTGACGTCGGGAATAAAAGGGACACAGGCATAATATCTGGGGTGGGGCATGCATTTCCAACTTGCATCGTTCCAAGTAGGCCCACGGGCGCCTCTCTAGATGCGGACGGCAAGCGACGGGAGTCTCCTGCCGACAAGCTCGTGACACTTTCAAATGGCCGACAGCCGACCGTCGGTGCAATGCGGAGGTAGCTATCGTTT
The DNA here is from genome assembly GCF_964188405.1 of Protomyctophum parallelum. Taxonomy (NCBI): domain Eukaryota; kingdom Metazoa; phylum Chordata; class Actinopteri; order Myctophiformes; family Myctophidae; genus Protomyctophum; species Protomyctophum parallelum. The sequence goes on along the minus strand of NC_139702.1, from coordinate 55,273,494 downwards.
CAAAAGCAGACGTCGGAGAGGCTATAGCGGATAGTTAGGATTGAAAAGGATAACAATTGTAAAACCATGAGAGTTTTTCAAACTGCTCAAAAATGGTGGAAAATCCGAGGGCAGAGTTTACTGGTCAAAGTTACAGATGTGTTCCGCATGAGTCAAGGCAACAGGTCGATGGATTTTGGCTAAACGAGGAATGAGTTGTACCTGTTCAAAGTTTTAGTTTTCAAATGATTGCTATAGCGCCCACTTTGGCCAATTGGAGTAGGACTGGTTTCAGTGCTATTTGGCATGACCCTCTACCCTACCATACTATAAAGTTTCATAAACACGTGACTCTGCATGTATGTATTAGGGGCAGAAGAAGACATTTCATAAAACTGCAATTTTCATTGGCTCATAAAAGCTTCAACAACTAAAGTTGTTCGGCACGAGGAGACGCATTTGGATATCGAAGTTTTATTGCCAACGGTCACACTGTTCATGACCTTTTAGTCATTATTCAATTAAGTGCTATAGCGCTTTTTTGGCGAAAGAAGAAAAAGGAGAAGAAAAATAAGTAGAAAAATAAACAGACAAATATGACTTGGTCCCTTAAGTGACACAGTGTGGAGAAGAAGAAGAGAAGAAATGCGTTCTGGTAAATCAAGTTTACCAAGGGTAACTGGACTAAGCATCAGATACTTGTTTACAGCCAGGCCCACATGGAGCATTTCATGGTAGTGGTTCAATGCCTTGTCCAAGGGCACTTCAACGGTGGTAATTTTAACGTGTCGGACCGCTGATTCGAACTGGCGACCTTCCGATATCTAGCCCGCTCTGCAATCCACTCGGCCACCGCTGCCAGAGGTAGGGAGTGGTAGGGGTTTTTTAATACCATCGGGGCCCATGACGAAAATCACCATCAAGTTCAAGTGCCCGGTTATGTGCCCGAGACGGAGATTGATAATCTCCGTCAAATTAGTGCTATGAAAACTGATCGCATCGCTCTACAGCCTAGAGGCGCTTGCTGACGATGGGCACATTTTATTAATGGATTAACCCATTCTGACCGGGCACCCATTTTGGTGTTGGCATCATGTTATGCTTTAGCTATTGAAAAATAGCAGATCTACAAGCTCATATCGCGCCACCGAGTGGCGCGATACGAGCTTGTAGGTCTGCTATTTTTGAAAAATGAAGACACTTTTAGAATCTGATCTCAGGTCAGAATGGGTTAATAATGAAACTGTCAGGATGTAATAGACATTTTTAGAATCTGATCTCAGGTCAGAATGGGTTAAATAGGCCCGGGCCCTCAAGGTGTTAACACTTGCGGAATGTGGCCCCTCAGCAAAGCACCACCGTCCATAATACATATGAATGGAAGATATTTAGGTCTCTCTCTCTCTCTCCCTTCTCAAGCGCTGCTTGGACGCCCTGCCGCTTCCATTTATCACGCATGGTAAAACCCTGCCCACACAGACAAGAGACGGAGCCAGCAGCCATGCAGCCCTCCTGCCAAGAGGAGGGAGGCAATTGATGCGCAAGGGAGGCAGTGCAGGGGGGGCTCTGGGTCAAAGAAGCTTCTGTCTGTATAGCCAGGGTCAACCTGCCTGGTTATACCCATCTCCAACTTTCCCCTCAACCTCTGTTCCAATTATCTGCACGTAAGTATCCAAGTCCAAGTGCAACACCTTGGAATCGGGAAGCTCTACACTGTAGAGCTTCCCGAAGGAAGAAAAAATATATACTATAGAGTCGGAATGAAGATGAGGAAGGTGGAGCTGCTACAAAGCAACGCTGACTTGAGGTCAGCCATATATAGCTCAGAGACGGGAACAAAACAGAGTAAAAAGACATCCTATATCCAGGAGGTAGGGTGTAGGAGGGTGAGGTGAGGGAACAGGAAACGTAGTACGCTCCGATACCTGAGGGATCTGGCTGTACGCTAACCCTCCGTTCCTCTGCCAACTTCCCTCCTTTGAGCCATATCGGCGTCAAAAGTGAGTCATGGCGGCAGTGCAAAAAGCCACGTGGGTGTAACCTAGTGAGGGCTAAGAGAGGCAAACATGCTGCCAGTTCTCTGAAATGTTAAATTGAAATGCAAAATAGGAGAGGGTTCCTTGTTTTCAGCAGATTTCCTCAGCATCTGTGTGGGAGCCCTTAAGACTCACAGGTCTATGCGAGGGAGCGCTTGCATATTTGACGGAAATCATCATAATATTAGACTATATGCTCTACTTGAAATCTTTAATCGCAGGTGGTGGGGACTTAGGGAATATTTGGGCAAAATCTGTACGTGTCATGTTAAAAAATGGGCTTTGCTAAAAATCTGCCTCCTGGTGGCGCTATAACAGGTCCATGTGAAAAAGGTTCTGAAAAAAGGTTCTGCTCTGCCATTCAGGGAGTCGGTGTGCACAGTTTGGCAGTGATCTAGCCAACGGTGTCCGGAGATTTAGCTGTTCATACAGACGGACAGACGGACGGACAGGTTACTGTATCAATACAGTAGAGTAGAAGAATACAATATCAGTGGTACTGAACTCATTGTCATAAAAGCGATGTAGGGATGATGCAACGAGTGAAGACGTAGTGAAATGAAAAATAAAAAGAAGTAAGCAAAAATGTGGTTTAATGAAACCATATTATCTTGTCTCTATCTATCTCTATTATGAATACAATAGGATTGAATCCTGGCACGTGGAAATGGCAAACTTGCAGATAGTGCTGCAACAGTGCAGCACTATCTGTCTCTCTGTTTCTGGCACAACAGCGCCCCTACTGGTACTAATAGTCATACTGGTGCTCATTAACGTCACATAGGTGAACCAACACGGACATTGCTGTTCCTTGGAGTGGTTGCACCACTCAAAAAGGGAATGTCCTGAGTTTTTCCTCAATTACAGTAGTTTTACAAAAAATAAATAAAAAATAAAGTTTTATCCCACGATGTAACCTATTTTTTCACCCAGTGTCAATTATCTAATGTAATCCTGGGCGCAGCAGACTGACCTCATGCTTCCTTGAATGCATGAGGAGTCCAAGCTGCTTCTTTTCACCTGACAGGGGAGAGTTTCCCCGGCCGGACGTAGTGCGTGGAAGGGACACGTTATTCCGACCAGTTCCTTTCCCCTCCATCAGGCGCCCCGGGTGGCCAGGGGGAGGTAGTTTAGAGACCAGGATTACTGCATGTTTCTGTGAGGGTACCTACCCTAGGGTACACGGGGAGAACATGCAAACTCCACACAGAAAGGCCCTTTCGCCAACCCTGCCTCGGGGTATGGGCACTGATGACGCGGAGGAGGGAACACGCCAGTTTAACAAAATATAAACAAAAGCTGTGGGATCAAGCAATGCAGGAAGAGGTTGAAAAAGACCCACAAAATCTCCCTTAGACAATATTGAGTTAATCTAGTATTGTAAATAGTTCTGGACGTGACCAGCTGTCCTGTTTTCTCAGTTGGGTTATGCCAAATTTACCATGACCTGATATTCCGCTTCAGTTTTCTGAGAAAGCGACACACTTCCATGCATTGTGCAAGGAGAGGAATGGAAGGAAACCCACTAAAAGTGGAGCGAAAATTCAGAGTTATGTTCAACTATTTTATTGAGGTTTGTGGCAATAAAAAGCACCAAACAGTCAGAAGGTTGCTGTGGTCTGAACTAGGAGTGAACTAGGTTTGCACACAACACTATAGGGTTAGGGTTAGGGTTAGGGTTAGGGTTAGGGTTAGGGTTAGAGGTGACATGGATGTGGACATTATCACAGATTTCTATCAATCATTTTAATGCCAACTGTACTGTCAGATCAAGGAGAGAAATACAATACAAGATATTTTTTGTTTAATAGTGAAGAAGAGAGGGGGACACCATAATGTGCTAAAGGCTGCGTTTTACGATGGAGATATAATCCAAGCAGACTGCACCCTGCTTAGTCATTCCAGCCCCACGCTGATCAGCCAGAGGAAAACTGGTCACAGTGTGTCAAAACACAGCTTGCAAATCTGCAGATTGAAATAATACCCCCCCCCCCCCCCCCCCCCTGATACACGTCTTAACCCATTCTGACCTGAGATCAGATTCATACGAGGTTTCCGCCGGACACACACTGGTCCTGATGAACCCATTCTGACCTGAGATCAGATTCTAAAAATGTCAGTCGCTCTTCGATTTTTCAAAAAATAGCAGACCTACAAGCTCGTATCGCGCCACTCGGTGGCGCGATATGAGCTTGTAGATCTGCTATTTTTCAATAGCTAAAGCATAACATGATGCCGACACCAAAATGGGTGCCAGAATGGGTTAAAACACGTCTCAAAACAACCAAGCAGTTCAATGTTTTGTCTATCTGCCAACACAAGGACAAAGGGGAGCTTTCCTTTTCCTTCTCTCCATCTTGAGTAAAAAGATCCCAACTGATGTCATCAACTCAATGCATCATAAATCCTATCCTTAGCCTGGAATGGGGGAGGGGGAGGGGGGGGGGTCAGGCTGATTTCACGCCTCTCTGACATCCTCTATAACCCCAGGGTTTCTATCAGGGAAAAAAACATCCCCTGAAATATCGTTCTAGGCATGGTATCTGATGCCTCTGCATGAAATATTCATAATCTGAAAACAGACCCACAATGGCAAAGAGGTGGCAGCATGGGTGGATTTGGTTTGCAGAAATTGAAAACTGCATTGACCGATTTCTATGCTGTACTGGCTGGTGGCTGCCAATCACAAACCCACATCCGCATTTGTTTTTGTTTGGCCGAATAGTGCACAGCTGTTTCTAAGATATAAGATTGGAAACAATGCAGGGAACTGAGGATAAAGAGTGTGCAAGCTGTAATTTGATTAATTTCATAATTGCATTTTCAATGCTAGAGGATCAGGCCGACAGGCCGTTATGTGGCCCTCACATTTAGATTTCAGGCTGCTATGCGCGAATCCCTCACACCACGACGTTGCATCGCCTATCTGGCCAACATGTCTGAATCATAGTGTCCTGGGCTTTGTCAGTGTACCTGACTGTGGTACCTGTGGTCCCTTTTGTGCCCATAATATGAACCTATGGGAAAGTATTGTGAGCAAACAATCACACTGTATTATGGCCCTTTAAGACACAATGCAGTTTGCACTGTGACTGCAGCTGCGGTATAGGTTCACCAACAACATAGCAAAATAGTGGTAGTGTTCTTCTAGTAGATCTTCTAGTGGGATTCTACAGTATGTAATAATTAAATATTCTGTATGACAATTATACCTCTTCACCTAATTACCTAATAAATGTTCGCCCCAGAATAGTGACACTGGGGTGCATGCCTAATAGGTCTATACAGCTATTGAGGGGGAACAAATAACAAGCCTAATATTATGTTTATACACTATCCATATTTCCTACATATATGACAAGCTACTGACTGCACCTGACATGCCTACTCGGGTGGAAATGTGTTTTCTGCCTGAGGTCTCTATATGAATGCATACATACAAAGAAATGCAGGGAATTCAGACACAAAAAGTCAGTTTTCCTCCATGTTGCCTTCGGTGCCTGACTTGATTCTATTGGCTACACATGTATTCGTCACAGTGTATTCACTTTGTTCGGTGCAAATCGCTGGAAATAATAGGTTTCGGAGCACAGTGGATTCTGTTGTCATGTTGTATCTTAAAGGCCCATTAGTAGAGCCTATGTAGTTGCCTACTGCTCAAACGTTTATTTTCTAGCATTTCCTGCAGTGGCATTTGTTTAAGGCGTAGTGAAATGGAAATGGTGGGCATTTTATTTTGACGTTTCAGCTTGTCCATGCTGGAAACGCTGTCTCTGAAGTTTCTGAACCAATCAGAGCGTTGCATCCCTCCAGGCTATGGGTCCTATACATCCATCCGTCTCATGCACAGTGGTTTGTTTACAAAGTGACATGGAGATGGCAGAAAAGCCAGGGGATGTTTTTCTAACCTGTACACAACCTATAGACCGATTCCGTAGCTGGTCTCATGGTCGCAGCCTACGTATTTCCTGTAGGCGGACTCGACGTAGCTGCGGGGATAAAACCCTCACCAGGCGCACCTCTTCCACTACAGTGAACGGCAGAGTGACTGATGTTAGTTTGCCTCAAACTTTACTCCTTTACCTGCTTTTTTACTAACACTAACATTACAAAGATGCCCAGAACATCGAGATGAACCTATGGCTGCTCCAACAGTAGTGGCAACATAAAAAATAAAATGTCTAATATCCACCGCGGTGGCTGAGACCAGAGCCATTGAGTAATGGTTGAGACGAAGCAGTGAAAGATACATAACGCCAGTGTACTTTATACCTCATACTTTAAATGCTTAGTATGAGGTATAAAATACAGCAGCCTTGTGTTCATAAAACAGAAAGATTTGGTATTGGGTAAGACTGGCGATATTCCCTGCTTCGTCTCAACCATTACTCAATGGCTCTGGTCTCAGCCACCGCGGTGGATATTAGACATTCCGTTTTATTTTATTTTTTATGTTGCCACTACTGTTGGAGCAGCCATAAACTACACAGGTTCATCTCGATGTTCTGGGCATCTTTGTAATGTTAGTGTTAGTAAAAAAGCAGGTAAAGGAGTAAAGTTTGAGGCAAACTAACATCAGTCACTCTGCCGTTCACTGTAGTGGAAGAGGTGCGCCTGGTGAGGGTTTTATCCCCGCAGCTACGTCGAGCCCGCGTACAGGAAATACGTAGGCTGCGACCATGAAACCGCTACGGAATCGGTCTATATATACATATTTTAGCGTGATGATTCGGTTGAAAACGAGTAATAGCCTACACTGTCTGGATGTCATTTTCAATTGGATTAAAACGGAGGATTTCTGTAATCAGTAGCGCCTGTGTTTTGACAGACGCGCACATATGGGAATCAAACTGGTGAGCTTCATTTTTATTGGCTTTTATTGATGTGGGCCTCGACACGTCATCACGCAGCACATTTTCGTTTTCAGATAGTAATTTAAAAAATATTCTATGGACTTTTGATATAAAAACACGCAAAAATGTGAATTTGCCCATTTTTTTGGCATCCATTGTTAGGTATGCCCATATGATGACCACGGATAATGGTCTAAAAGTGTGAAAAACTTATTTTCATTTCACTACAACTTTAAGCTTCATGATGTATTATGGGCATTTTAAAGCAAAGTGACAGAGATTTTAAGAATTGCACGTAATCTATATATACCCCGTACCCCATTTAATTCAGGGTATACCAATACAGTACAAGGTTCCTGAAGGATTTGTGCTGAGTGGCCAAAGTCTGCAACCCACACATAATACATATCACCAAACCTGTGACAAACAGGTAAAATTCCAGTGCTGCAATAATAAGCATTCTCCCTTAGAGTACCACTAGACAATTTGATAATTAGCTGATAGATAATTAACACAGAAAATACAGACACAGACAAACATTTAACTCCTTAAAAGTGGCCAAAGATTCATACAGTATAATTAGGTGAATCCCTGAGAGAAGAAACAGCTCAGTAGTCAGCTCTGCATGTGAGGGTGTCGGTTTCGGGGACCATCAGAGGATCTGTAACTCTGAGAGCATAAACAATGGAAACAGTTTGTTCCATTCATAAACATTTATAACACAGAGACTTTTCCAGTGTAGATTGTGCTCCCAAAGAAGAATAAGAAAAGGTTCCATTAGTACAATTACTATGAAAACCTGCAAAACCTGTCAGTCCGTCAGTCGATCCGTCACACCACCATATATGACCGTCAGTCCGTCACGCCTCGTGACACGTCACACCACCACATTTGGCTGTCAGTCAGTCACACTTCATGACATGCTCCATATATGATCATGACACTGACCTCATCAAACCCTGGATAGTCATATATGGAGAAGACTGGATCATCACCTAGATCTGCATATATGGAGCCGGCCAGCAGCTCTACAGCTGACCTCAAACCATATAGATCTTCTATATGGAGCTGCCCGTTCTGACATTCCATAATTATGTTGATCCTCCCCACCCGTCCTTCCTCTTCGATGTCTCCCTTTTGACTGATACCTGTCCATTCAAACTCTAGACGGACCCGCCCCAAAGATATTGGGAGTTCTCAACAGGCCCGAAAATTAAGGCCCGGCCCTAACTGGGCCCTCATTAAACCCTGTACACTCAAGACGCTGCCCCCCGTTGCCACCCTTAGATCTCCATATATGGAGCTGACCTGTTCAGACATTGCATAATGTAGATCTGACCTCATCAAACCCTGTACACTCAAGACATATGGCCAGTACAGAATTCATTCCATATGTTGATCTGACCCCCCCATGCCAAAGCTCCAGCACTCGGTAGATGCGTGCACGCGAACCAGGTCGTTTATTTAACCCATTCTGACCGGGCACCCATTTTGGTGTCAGCATCATGTTATGCTTTAGCTATTTAAAAATAGCAGATCTACAAGCTCATATCGCACCACCGAGTGGCGCGATACGAGCTTGTAGGTCTGCTATTTTTGAAAAATCGAAGCGCAACTGACATTTTTAGAATCTGATCTCAGGTCAGAATGGGTTCATCAGACCAGTGGGTGTCCAGTGGAAACCTCGTATGAATTAAATAACATATTTCTGAAATGTTTCTCTTGTATTGGTAATCGGACCAATAAAAATACATTTTATAATGCTTTCTGTTGCTAGACGGGGAACGGAGAATTGCGATGATACTTTTTCTTTTCTCCGGTGAAAGCAGAGTCTCCTCCTTCTTTTTTGAGATTTGATGGTGTGAAATTGTGATCATCTGTTTGTACTTATGGGGCACAATATTCTATTCCATTTCATAAGATAGTATATAAGTTAAACCTTTATCGATCCCTGGGGGATTATTCTGGTGTCGTGGTAGCAACAACAGTGAGAGTGAAACACCGTAACAGGTATTGTCTGATTTATATTGAGTTGCACGCCGGTGTCACAAACCAGTGCCCAGTAAGGCTCAGTATTGCGTAGGTGATATAGGCTCTATTTCTCAAACTCCAAGTTATTATATGGGCTCTCTCTCTATCCCTCTCTCCCTCCCCCTACCTCCCCATATCAGTCTCCTCTCAGTCTCTCTCTCACTGATCGTGCTCTGGTCTGATGTCACACACAACAGAAACTGTTGTCTAACTGACGATTTGCCGATCTGTATCTCCATGTATGCGCATAATCCGAGCACACTGACACACATGCCCACAGAAAGACAGACAGACAGATAGACAGAAGTGCAGACAGACAACTTTAACTTTACATAATAAATGTAAGGGTTTTACAATATTCAACATGTTATTTCAAAATACGTATATACTCAGCGGTATATTTTCAACTACACTGTCAAGTATGTGTTCAATGAGTCATCCAAGATACAGTTTAAAACGTGGATAATTACAAAAATCAATGGGAAAAAATGATGGAAAGATGATGTATGCACGTCTTTATAATTTTTTTTCAAGTAATACGCCATCAACTATAATCAACAGGGAGCAGGGAGATATATAGTCATTTAGTAATGCTTTATCATTGTTATTTCCTCACAGCATACACAGTTTTCACTTCAGTCTGCATTTTTAGCCGAGGCTTTGCCGAATTTTGCATGTCAGGAAATGCATTCAACTCACAGTTGTGCCAGTGCCAGGCCGACTGCGCCTTGCACCAAATGGTAGGTTTAGAACCACAAAAAGACTGTGTGCACTTCTCCTATCCACCTGTGAGCTCTCATCTTGGGCGGCCAGCAGATAAAACTCAAGGTGAGGAGGCCATACTTGCGGTGAGAGTCACTAGCAGATAGAAGTTCAGACTGACTGTCTGTGGTGGTTCTAAATGAAACTTCCATGTGGTGGATGGTGGTGATTTAGGCCAGAAGTCAGTCTGGTACAACCGCGACATGCATGGAGGCATGTAGAATTCAAAGTACCAGATCGGTTTCAGGGTCATGCGGAACTGCAGATGTATTTGTACTTTCCAGGTAAGAATGAGAAAATATACCTTACTGTTATATGTCTCAAAGATGAATGAAGAAAGGGCACAAATCTGTTTATACATTTTTGTTTTCATCGCAGAATAGTGGGAAAGAAATCACAGCTGAAAGCTTCTATAAAAAAATAAGAAAAATGCCCGAAGAAGGTCTATGACCGAAAGCTTGCACTACAAAATAACTATAGGCCTGTAAGAACTCATACTGTAAGTGGCACTTCAAGCAAACCAATTGAGGGAACCAATTTGTATGTTGAATCTACAGTACATGGTTCGCATTGCCCCTTGCTGCTGTAAATTGGCCGATCAGAACAAAGTGGGCTTTTTAGGACAGGGGATATTAAGAGACAGGAGCTAGCTAGATTGATTGATTGATTGATTGATTGATTGATTGAAGTATTTATTAACAGTTTTCAGAATTACAGTACATTTCAAGCACAACTCAATACAAAAAAACTGTTAACTGTGAGTGGACGATACCTTAACTTAACCCATTCTGACCTGAGATCAGATTCTAAAAATGTCTATTACATCCTGACAGTTTCATTATTAACCCATTCTGACCTGACATCAGATTCTAAAAGTGTCTTTGATTTTTCAAAAATAGCAGACCTACAAGCTTGTATCGCGCCACTCGGTGGCGCGATATGAGCTTGTAGATCTGCTATTTTTCAATAGCTAAAGCATGACATGATGCTAACACCAAAATGGGTGCCCGGTCAGAATGGGATAAAGCATTACACTTGTTTACAAGAGGGTCCACCTAGCTGATATAGCTAGGTGGACTAGGTAATAGTTTTAATCTAACTGCGGCAGTTATGGCCATAGTCTTACATTCACTTCCAGGGTTAATCTCTTGTTCAATTGGCCAATTTCAGCTTTTTAGATCTTTGACTTTGATATAAGTGACCCTTCCAAAGAGGCCTATTCATTATATCGCTATAATGAAATAGCCTGCATTGATCCAGAACAGCAAAACACACACACACACACACACACACACACCCGCGTGCGCACACACACACACACACACACACACACACACACACACACACTTGCTTGCTTATTGCTCACATATTTAAGAGAGATAGAACGTCCACATCCACTCAAGAATCTAGGTGCAGAAAAATCAGCAACGATGTCAATACTTGTGCACCATGTCATCCACCAGAAATAGCCCATCTACAGGGCAGGCCCACGACGCAATGCGACGTGTTGTCAAACTTGTCACTGACATTCAACTAAGTATAAATCAGGCTTAACCCATTCTGACCTGAGATCAGATTCATACGAGGTTTCCGCCGGACACACACTGGTCTGATGAACCCATTCTGACCTGAGATCAGATTCTAAAAATGTCAGTCGCTCTTCGATTTTTCAAAAATAGCAGACCTACAAGCTCGTATCGCGCCACTCGGTGGCGCGATATGAGCTTGTAGATCTGCTATTTTTAAATAGCTAAAGCATAACATGATGCCGACGCCAAAATGGGTGCCCGGTCAGAATGGGTTAAGGGGCACGGTGGCACAGTCGGTAGTGCTGTCACCTCACAGCTATAGAAGATCCTGGGTTCCATTGCCGCTGTGGACGCCGTAGGCCGCTGGGTGCGTGTTTTCTCCTCCGCGTCATCAGTGCCCATATACCCGAGGCGGGGGTTGGCGAAAGGGCCTTTCTGTGTGGAGTTTGCATGTTTTCCCAGTGTCCCCTAGGGTAAGGTACCCTCACAATGCGTTTTAAAACGTAAAAACGTGTAGCGCCCAGGATTACATTACATTAGATTAGATAATTGACACTGGGTGAAAAAATCGGTTGAAAAATTGTGGGATACAATGTTTAAAAAAAAAAAAAGGCTTAAAGAGATAGTTCACCCCCAAATGTATTTACAGTAAGTGCTCATTTATCCAAAGGGTATAATTTTATAGCCTGGCTGTTCCAGACTAATATCACTGTGTAGATATTAGTCTGGACAAATTTCTCCCAAGGGAGACAAATAAAGACAACCTTGAACCTTGAACCTTGACCTTTGGTGCGGAAGATTTATTTCCAAGGGGCGGTTACCAACAGATTCCAACGTCACAGCAAAAAGGTGTCACTTTGAATATGGGCTCTGAGGAGTAGCAGACCGATCTTTAGTGAAACCTGACAAACATGGAGACGACCTGTCACAACCTAATCGACTCCAGGGTTGCCAAGTTCGCTTATTTCCAGCAAAACTTGGATTGTTTCTTTCGCTTGGTTTTTGGAGGTTGGTTGTTTCTGTCACGACTGTTGCCAACACTGGCAACAAACCTCGTGAGTGGCTGCTTCCCAATGGGACGGCCTAAAGCAGCCACGCAGACTGCAGACTAACACACTGTCTGAGACAGTGCAGGGCAACGCAGCAGACAAGCATGATCACACTCGTGGGTTGACGGGTTTGTAATGTTCGGAACATCACTCGATTCAAACCAAATATGGCTGCATACATGTTACTGAAATAATAACCATACTAATATGGGTGGGGGGGAGAACACAACGGAGAAAGCGCACGCAAACGGCCGCAAAGCGCGAGATTGAGACACACCAACATACACGTTACTACAATAACAATCACACTAATAATTATGGGAGGGTGAACACAACGGAGACAGCACTTCTTTCACCTGACAAATATCACTACGTGATCATTTCTTGTTTTCCTGTGGATTCGTCTCACGATTTTATTTAACCCATTCAGAACGGGCACCCATTTTGGTGTTGGCATCATGTTATGCTTTAGCTATTTAAAAATAGCAGATCTACAAGCTCATATCGCGCCACCGAGTGGCGCGATACGAGCTTGTAGGTCTGCTATTTTTGAAAAATCGAAGAGCGACTGACATTTTCAGACCAGTGTGTGTCCGGCGGAAACCTCGTATGAATCTGATCTCAGGTCAGAATGGGTTAAAAAAAATCTCCAAACACAGGCGTTATCAAATGTAACTCAATATCATAAATGACACAGAGTCACATACATGCCTGACCAAATCTCTGGGGTGTTTTGTTTATGTTTGGAACACAGTTCTTATAAGACGCGATCCAAGATTCCCCCCTGTGGGAAATCCAATACAAAAGGAAAATAAAAAATGGTGGGATCCCTTTTACATGTACTGTATGTACATCAAACAGGTAGGAACATATAGGCTACACTTCACTTCACTGGGGAGTATACTGTCCACCCATACAGAAAAGCTCTAACTGTTCCAGTCCTGTCAGGGTCTCTGGCATGTTCATAATGCATGCACATCAAGTTACATGAATATCATGTTACATGAATCTAAACTAGCTTTGCTGGCCTTGCTGCAGTGGTCAAATTTGAACAATGTTTCTTATTTTAGATTTATTCTAATCATATAATATAATAGATAACAAATCTCATCAAATAAACTGGGGTAACTAATCTAAAAAGGAAATCAAATTTAAAAATACATTTTGGCCAGAGCGCAAAATCCACTGCAATGTTCTCAGCTCGTTGCACGCTACGGCAAATGGCAGACGGCTTACTGAAGACTTTTCTCTCTCTGCTTTTTCCTACAGGTTTCTCAGTAATGACGAGATACCTTTTAACTCCTCAGCCAGAGCCCACATCAATAATGTATGGTCATCTGTTTAAAATTTAAAGTGCCACACATTAACGTCCTCTTGCACCTGCACTTTCACGCTGTCCAGCCTCCACTGTGCTCCTCTGCAACACCACCCAACACCCATGTCTCTCTCTCACGCAACGCACGCACACACACACGCGCGCACGCACGCACGCACACACACACGACACGTTCCACTCCACAACCTCAGACCCTACGCAAACACTGTATGCGTACATACACACTTGCAGCATGCATGCATGCATGCATGCACCCATGCAAACCACCATCCTTGACGCTCACGCACACTCAGAGCACACACCCCATCCCCATCCCCCTCTCTCTTTCTCTTTCACACTGCTTCTCTCTCTCTCTCTCTCTCTCTCTCTCTCTTTCTCTCTCGTACACATACACACATCCCTACCCCCCGCCTTCACTATAACGCATTCAGTGACAATGAGCACTCTCTCCCCACTACTGAACCTGGGGGATGTTAACCCATTCTGACCTGAGATCAAGATTCATAACGAGGTTTTCCGCCGGACACACACTGGTCTGATGAACCCATTCTGACCTGAGATCAGATTCTAAAAATGTCAGTCGTTCTTCGATTTTTCAAATCTGCTATTTTTAATAGCTAAAGCATGACGTGACGCTGACACCAAAATGGGTGCCCGGTCAGAATGGGTTAAATCAAACAGGGGCAGAGGAGGCGACGGGCCCACACAGTGTAAGGGCACCGTCCGGGCGCCTCCGATTACGCCTTGCCCTTAATTGGTGACAGTGGCCAAAGCTATAAATCTTTAACAGCACAGTTGTGCCGTCCACCGAGCACAGGCAGAGGGGGGGGGGGGCCCTGAGACTGAGAGCAGGGACTATTGCTATCTGGTGCAAATTGAATCTGACAGAAAATCCACACTTGTACAACACAACCCGACGGTGGAAAACGAAACAATAAATAAATATATAAAATAGAGAAAATCAAGAGAGAGAGAGAGCGAGGAGGGAGGCAGGGAGGTAAAAGGAGGGGGGGGGGAAACAGTTCTCTTAAGTAGCCTAGGGTATGGGCTGGCTGCTGGCAGGGGAAAGATGTGTATAATTAAGCGATCGTACGCTGCGGCGCGGATGGCAGAATCCCATTGTCTTGACAGGAGCTTAAGGTTGCCCTTTAGGTTGAGATGCGTCGAGGCGTCTGGCCTCATTTTTCTGTCGTTTTCTTTTTTTTTTTTTCACCCTCCCCCCAAAACTCTCCCGCTGCCCCAAATTAATCTGCGGTTTTTAGAGCTTGAATAAATCCCAGTCAGTTAGAGATCTGCAGATCTAAAGGCCGTCACCGTACGGCTTTCCCCCTCCTCCTCCCTTCTTTTTTTTGTATTTATTTTTATTTCTCGCCCCCCTCCGTCTCACTCTCTCTCCTTTTCCTTTTCTCTCTGCCCACGGAGATTGGCTCCGAGCACTCAGCGTTATCTCCAGGGAAGCAAAAGGCTGGTGGTGGTAGTGGTGTGTGTTGGGAGGAATGGGTGGGGTGGGGTGCTGAGGTTGGAGGGGTAGCCTAGGAAGGCCACAGACTCTGTCCTTATCTATTCTGAGCACACCTAAAACAAATTAGACCTGCCTGCCATCTCCCTCTCCTTCTATACCCCCCCCCCCACCCCCCCCCCCCCCCCCCCCCTCTCTCTCTCTCTCTCTACCTCACTCGCACTCTCTCTCTACCTCACTCTCATTAATGGGATGCTGCCCAGATCACACAGCTATTTTCCTCACATTCCTGCCTGCTTCCTACAGTACCATTTTGGGGCTCGTGGGATGAGGTTGTTGGTGGTGGTGGGGGGTCTTTTTTTTTTTTATCACAATGGCAAATGGTTTCCAGGCGGCCGGCCTGCACCACCTTTTCATCTCGCGCCCATTTCATGTAGCCATATCCACACAGCATGGCACACAAAGGAGAGAGAGGGAGAGAGAGGGAGAGAGAGAGAGAGAGAGAGAGAGAGAGGGAGAGAGAGAGAGAGAGAGAGAGAGGGAGAAGGGAGAGAGAGGGAGAGAGAGAGAGAGAGAGAGGAGGGAGAGAGACACCGAGAGAGCACTGAATAAAGTGTGCTACTTTGTTCTTTGAGAAACCACACCTCTTCCGATGATGGAGTGAGCAAGTAAAAACGAGGGAGAAAGAGATAGAGAGCCCAGCTTGACCTGTAAGAAAGAGAGTAAGAGGGAGCAGCTTTCTTCCTCTGCCCTGGCTAACGCTAGCACCCTCCTATATACAGGTTTAATGTTTGTCTTGAGTTCAATGTTTGTTTAATAAACACCATTGACAATGAAGAGAAAACGTACGCAATTTTGTAACTCATTACGTCATATTGTCTCTTTATTGTTAATGGCATTTAAAGATATATTCAGTGATTTCACTCAAAAAACCTTAGGTTTCGTTTTTGGCTGTGGGACCCAGACTTCGTCCAATCAGGATAGAGAGTCAAAAAACGAAACCTAAGGTTTTTTGACCCCCAGGGGTTAACTGGGGACAGGGAGGAACTCCTTATATGGCCAGCACACTCTATAGTAGGGGAGGATTATCACAACAAAACAAAACAAAACAAAAAAATAAGTGATATTTGAATTAAGTGAAATCACTGAATATACCTTTAATGTTTGTGTTGGCACAGTTTGTTTTACATCACCATTACATCATCTAATCAACATGCTTAGGTGCAAATGTATCAACACTTTAAATATATTAGCGCCCCTCACTTCACACGGGTGTGATTTTCATTCCGAAGACAAAATGCTGCTGCACTTGTTTGTTAATTGAAAGGTGCGGTCAGCTCATTGGGATTCGTCCTGATGGGGCCTTACAACACCAGACACACTCGTTTCACAGTGTTTCTTGTTTGGTTCTGGTGACTCATACTGCCCTCCTAATACGTAGGAGGGGGGGGGTCAAAAACCTTTTTCATTTATAGTTATTATTTTATAATAAAATAAAATTAAAGAAGTAATTGGAGTTTGATGTTACAATGGGTTTGTATAGGAAGGGGGCGTGTCTGAATATCAAATATCTAAATACTGAATCGAGCAACTTCAAAATTGCCTGGGGTGTTCACAAAAGCCTGTTTTGAAAGTGAAATAAAACATAGTTTTAGTGAGGTTAACGATGGGATTAGGGTAAAGGGATAGGCATAACCACACCCACCGGGGGGAAACACCACAGACAGAGGGAGTACAAGTTCAGTACAGTGTATACAGTTTAAAAACAGCAGAGATATCATATACAGTACCAAGCCTTTATTTTCACCTGGATGAGGTTAGTGATAAAAGGTCAGAGAGGTTGTTAACCCATTCTGACCTGAGATCAGATTCATACGAGGTTTCCACTGGACACTCACTGGTCTGATCAACCCATTCTGACCTGAGATCAGATTCTAAAAATGTCAGTCGTTCTTCGATTATTCAAAAATAGCAGACCTACAAGCTCGTATCGCGCCACTCGGTGGCGCGATATGAGCTTGTAGATCTGCTATTTTTCAATAGGTAAAGCATAACATGATGCTAACACCAAAATGGGTGCCCGTTCAGAATGGGTTAAAGGATACCTGCAGTCGGGACATGGGATTATAAGTGATATACGCAAGTATAACCACTTCACCATCGGTGCCCCCGCGGTTTCAGACAATATGGTATCTCTTACTCTGTGTCTTCACAGCGAAGCTGCACAGAAAAAGCCTGGTTTTGCAGCCTGATTCGCTGCATTCCATGAATTTGTTTTGTCACTTCGCTACTCAGTCTGGAAAGTGTCCTATCTCCAAGGTATGCCAAAACTGAGAAATCGAGCCAGGGCTTCTGATTGGTCTGTGGTGCGGTTTGGGACAAAACACCATGTTTCACGTCACATCAATGCGCAGCTACTGTTTGTACTACTGAATCTGACATAGTGGACCATCCATCCATCTTCAACCGCTTATCCGTAGTCAGGTTGCGGGGGCAACAGCTCCACCAGAGAGCTCCAGATTTCCCTCTTCAGAGTAACATTAGTAACTTCCTCCTAGGGGATCCCGAGGCGTTCCAAGGCCTGCCCGGGGGTCTCCTCCCAGTGGGATGTGACTCGAGGACCTCCCTAGGGAGATGCTCGAGAGGCATCATAACCAGATGCCCGAACCACCTAAGCTGGCTCCTTTCCAGGCGAAGAAGCAGGGAGATGCCAGCCACCCGTCGAAGAAAACTAATTTTGGTCGATTGTGACCTTATTCTTTCAGTCATGACCCACACTCCATGACCATAGGTGAGAGTAGGAACGAAGATTGCTCGGTAGACAGAGAGCTTTGCCTTCTGGCTCAGCTCTCTTTTCGTCACAACAGTGTGGTACAGCGACTGCAATACCAATATACAATTTTTTCAACAGTGAGAAGAGCATGGACAGAGTGGTGCTGGCTGATGACGTATCAGCAACAACGTTGCTATGTAACAGGTGACGTTACAGGGGAAGTGACAAAACAAATTCACGGAACGTAGTGAATCAGGCTGGAAACCAGGCTAGCACAGAAACTCCTTGTTTTACGATCAATTCGAATTTGATCCTGTTTTTGGGTACATACGGCCTGATCAACCATTGTTGAGCTAACCAGGTACCAGGTTAATCGGTTAATCGCGTTTGTAGTTTGTAGTCGCACTAGAGCTCAGTTAGAACTCAGTTGAAAGTAAATTTGGAGTTCACACTGACTTTGACTATGTGCAGTCTTGCTGAAAGCTGGGCTATGTGCATGAGACTACATGCATGATATGTGCCCATATCTGCCAAGATATGTGCATGAGACAATAAACTACTTGAAATGACCAGTAATTTAGTCCATGGCCATGAGAAATGTATTGTTCTGGCTGACTGTATGCTAACCAGTTTTTGCACAGCCCCTTAACCCATTCTGAACGGGCACCCATTTTGGTGTCAGCATCATGTTATGCTTTAGCTATTGAAAAATAGCAGATCTACAAGCTCATATCGCGCCACCGAGTGGCGCGATACGAGCTTGTAGGTCTGCTATTTTTGAAAAAAATCGAAGAACGACTGACATTTTTAGAATCTGATCTCGGGTCAGAATGGGTTCATCAGACCAGTGTGTGTCCGGTGGAAACCTCGTATGAATCTGATCTCAGGTCAGAATGGGTTAAAAATGTTGACTCAATGATAAACTGATTTAATCTCTTTTTGGTAATTTTCCTCATCTCCTGAATTGACAAAGCATTTCACACCAAATGTACAGAAAACCAAAACTACAAAATGTTGGAGTTGTGCCAAAACATATTTAGAAAAATGGATGTAGTGCTCTGCTACAAGCACCTAACCATGCAGTAAGTAACTGTTATTATGCATCATAATTATTTTACTTTAGGGTAAGTGAGTTTGCAGCTTAAAGAATGTGGACACCATTCAAAGTAATAGCGTGACAGAACATAACATGGTACACAGGTCTGTGATTTACGCTAGCCGGTTATTGGCACAAAATGTGTGTGTGTGTGTGTGTGTGTGTGTGTGTGTGTGTGTGTGTGTGTGTGTGTGCGTGTGTGTGCGTGCGTGCGACCGTGCGTGTACGTGCATACGTGCATACAGACAGAGCAGTCTTTTTGGTGGCATGAGGTGTGTAAGAGTCGTTTGTAGTATCATCTAATGTTAGCTTCAGTCTTCATTTCTAGGGTTTAATGAGCATGCATTGTGGATTAACCTCGTTCCCAGGTTTCCTCGTATCAGTCTGCTGATATCAATGACTATAATTAAGTAATTACTGATTTTTTTTTTTTTTAAACAATTGAGAGATATTTTCAGTGTCAGTACAGGTGTGTTTTTTTGATATATGGAATGATCAAGAAATTCTACAAAATAAGTGGTGAATGTATAAACAATGCAATGACAGTATAAGACATATACATTGCATTGATTGTATGGGCCATGTGTACGATGTAAAATATTCCTGAATAATAAATAATAGCTTTAGTGTATTGAGACATTCCAGTGGTAGCCTCTGGCAAGATTTCAATAATTCATGCCAGTAAGCGTTATCTACCCCACACTTAACTGTTTATGATTATGAATACAACCTTCAAATTAAGTAGAATCTTGAATAACTGATCAATGAAATCTGATAACAAGACAAAAGAGTCTAATAATGGCATGGCTTCCCTGTGCAATTGAAAAGGCTTTCAGACAGTCAGCTAAATCAGTAAATCAGTAATCTTGCTAAATTGCTTGGATCCCCCTAAATAAAATTGTACATCTTACGATGTCAAGTGAAAACATTTCTTCAGTCGTACTGTGTGGGAAATTGCTTTCCTTCAACCTTTTACATTGGGCTACAGTGATATTTTGAACAAGAATCACCAACGATGTGCTGAGTACCAAAAAACTTGCGAGTATCGCACCAGGGCAATTTTGGTGCTTCATTTTGATGACACTATTGCCTGAGTTGTCCCATTTGCCCCTGCTGTGCCAAAGCTGACATTAAAATATTACTAGTACACAACAACACTGCTCTGTCTGAGGTTGCTGTTAGATTAAACAGGTGCAAACCATGTCTAAACTGTGCATTTCTGCATTTCACTCAAAAAAAAAAGGATTCCAATCCCTGGATGTCCAAACGCGTAAAATACTTTTGCACTTATGTTGCTGGGCTGTGGTGTAGCAGTTGTGTCAAGTTGAGCTACAGTATCTGGCTCACTGTTGTATTATGTACATGGCAATGTGAGCTGTGCGGTGATTGGTCTTATTTTTTTGGGGAAACCTCTTAGTTCTCCAACACCTTAACGTCACTAAAACTAAGCTTCAGACCTCCCAAAAAGAAAGTGATATGACTACTACTCGCCAAGGAACCCAGCGAAATCCAACACACTTTATTGCTAGTTTGGGATGGCTCGGGGTAGAAGAAAATTGGTATTTAATATGCTCAGAGGAAGATGTCCTATCATACCTGAACCTGTCTAACTACTTCTCCAAAGTGAGTGAGACCCACAGCCACAACAACAGAGGGATCAACTATCTGGTACCCCAGACATTTAGCACAAACATGGGACACTTTTCATTCTACTTTCTTTCTTTATATAATATGGAAAGCCCTTTGCCCTGTTATCTTCCATAAAGGTTTCAAAACTGGCTAGAGAAAAGTGGAGATATTAAATCCCATTGAGAATTGTGTCACACAATTAAATACAGCCATTTTTCCTTTTCTTGATGACCTGTTAATATTCTATGCTCTGTTGATGAATTGAACTTGAACTTTAGCCTAAATGCTTTACTGTACCTCTGTGCTGTTTACATTTTGTGATAAAGTATTCAGTCAATCAAAAGACATAAAGAGATGCAGATGCTGGCCCTTCAGTACGCTGTAAAAACATAACTTTAAAAAAAGAAAAGAAAACCAGTATGTTTTCTCATGCCAATAAAGGTCCTTTGAATTGAATTGAATTGTAATTGTATTATTTACAAAACATTTCCCACACTCAACTCCACTACACAGCACCTAAAAACATTATTAACAAATTATCTGCTCGTGACGGAACGTTCCGCCAATTGGTTTCACGCATCCGCAGTGCCGTCCACTACTATATGTAAACAGACGGACTAAAAAGCGGAATAACTCTAAATCTACGGAGCTCTCCATGGTTCTGATAAAATGCGCGATGTTCAGAGGTCTTTGCTGATTATCCGGTGATCCCGATTGGAACATTGGTGCTTATCTAGAGCAAGGATGGCTTCATTTTAGCTCGCTAGCATTGGCGCTAATTATTTAGCATCTAAGATGGCCGCCCAAGCCAGATGTGTATCCAGCGTGCAACAAACTAAAACGTCTAGCGTTGGCTCTTGCGTCCACCAGGTGGCAGTCAACTTGTTAAGTATTAACCCATTCTGACCTGAGATCAGATTCATACGAGGTTTCCACTGGACACACACTGGTCTGATTAAACCCATTCTGACCTGAGATCAGATTCTAAAAATGTCAGTCGTTCTTCGATTTAAAAAAAAATAGCAGACCTACAAGCTCGTATCGCGCCACTCGGTGGCGCGATATGAGCTTGTAGATCTGCTATTTTTCAATAGCTAAAGCATAACATGATGCCAACACCAAAATGGGTGCCCGGTCAGAATGGGTTAAACAAGTCTATGGGTCTTTATGAAAAGTAAGCCGACATTAGACATACTATGTAAACAAAGTGCACATTGTCGTTGTCAGACAGAAAATCTCTTGTAGATCTCTTGTAGGCTATTTTACTATGTTCTAAATAGTAACAAAAAAGGAACATTTTGGATATTACACAATATGGCAAGTGACTTGTGTGTGCCTGTACAACACTATATTTTAAAATAAAGCTTTAATATGTTATTTTGAGTATCATAAGAATATATCATTCATTGACCATATTATATGTAAATTGTCACACTACACTAATCCAACTAATTCAATTAAGTGCAATGCATTATGGTAAACAAATCTGTCATGGTACACACAATCCTGAGGGTTAACTCTGAGACTGTAAAAGATGTCTGCACACTTGGAGATAAATTAACACGTAACACTAAATTAACATTAACACTCAAAACTTTGTGGCGTACAGTACGTGCCGTGACTGAGAAAAAAAAAGAAAATATAATAAATAAATAAAAGTGAAGTTGGTGGAAGAACGGGGCCTCTGAGCCACAGGGAAGCCCAAGTCAAGTAGAGGTAACTACTCTGGAAATGTTAGGTTAGATGAGATTCCACTGCCACTCTAATCCTTCCTGGGGCCTCTGAGTTAACAGGAGAGAGAGAGAGAGACAGAGAGAGAGAGAGAGAGAGAGAGAGAGAGAGAGAGAGATGAGACACAGAGTTGAGAGGGAGACAGTGACAGTGAGAAGAGATAGAGAAAGGGGAAGGGAGGAGAGAGAGAGAGAGAGACAGAGCGAGAGAGAGAGAGAGAGAGAGAGAGAGAGAGAGAGAGAGAGAGAAAAAAAACAGAGCGTTCCGCAGAACAGCACAGCAGTGACACGGGGCAATCCTCTAGGGTCTTGCATTAGCGCGCTAAATTAAAGGGGGTATTAGATTAAATTGGCTCTCCGATTTCAGGGGTGTGAGTAAAATTCTGATTTGCATTTTTCCAGCGCTGCTTAAGATATAATTAGTTCAGGGTGATTCCCATGTGGAAAACACTGACAGCCAAATCTAACTGGCTGCTGCTATGTTATCATCTCCTTCCAACGGGCAAGAGGAACAGTCTGTTAATGTTTGTATACGTGTGCGTGTGTGTCTGTGCATGTGTGTGGTTGGGGGATGGGGGATGTTTTTTAAGTGTGTGTGTGTGTGTGTGTGTGTGTGTGTGTGTGTGTGTGTGTGTGTGTGTGTGTGTGTGTGTGTGTGTGTGTGTTTCTGTATAGTGTACCTGGACACATTATGTTACTATGCATTATGTGTGTGGGCTGGAAATTCTCATTCCCAGACTCAACTTCAATACTTGTTTAACACATATTTCTACCATATTGAGCTATACATTATTGTTTACAGAACAGGTACTATATGCCAAAATACAAAACAACAACAAAGATACAAACACAAACACAAAATGTTGTCAAATCCAGTATGTTGCCTCATCCCTGGGTCGCCTTTTAAAACGTGCCCGTTTCCGTAGCAGAAGGTGATTCTGTAATTACATATGCAGAGTAAAAAAAAAAATACAGTAATTACCGGTAGACGAACCCATAATATGAATTACTGAAGTCAGCGAAGCACCCCTTTTTCCTTCTCTTTAAAAAGCAAGTTTGGATTTGTGTATGAGGGGGATTTTTTCACACCCTGTGTAATTCTAACTGTCTTGGCCAAATGGATGTTTTCCCAAAAGTATGTGTACCCATGCATTATGGATGCAGGGCCACCCCTCTGGACACCTGTTTCAGACACCTGTTAGTACATCTAGCCCATTCTGAACGGGAACCCATTTTGGTGTCAGCATCATGTCATGCTTTAGCTTTTGAAAAATAGCAGATCTACAAGCTCATAGCGCGCCACCGAGTGGCGCGCTACGAGCTTGTAGGTCTGCTATTTTTGAAAAATCGAAGAACGACTGACATGTTTTTTAATCTGATCTCAGGTCAGAATGGGTTCATCAGACCAGTGTGTGTCCTAGTGGAAACCTCGTATGAATCTGATCTCAGGTCAGAATGGGCTAGGGAGGAAACATCAAATGAGCCTCCTATTACCGCCTCTCTCTCTGGTGTAGATTCCACTATAACCCCATACCACACTTCCTGTATTTAAAAACTATCCCTGAGTGCTTCCTCTCGTCATGTGTCTGTGAAGTGCTTTCATTTACAAACAACACACCTGCATTCAACTAAATATATATGGCATAACTCTTAACTGTCTGGTTGGTATTTCTATACTTTTGTTTTTTTAAAGCCTAATCTTAAAGTCCGAGTTATAGTTATATGATGCGTCGTGAGCAAGGGGGGCAGTCAGACAGATATTTTGTGAAGCCTATAAGGAAATCGCGATTCATATAATGGCCTGTTGTGGCGCTGTCATTGGACCCAGAAAAACCCATAGCCCCATAGAAGTCCATGTATTTGGGCCCAACTTCACCTAGACTGTATTACCTTAATAAACATGGTCATGAATACTTTCTGCTTCCAGTCACTAGTTTAAAGTCTCATTTCTAATGTCATAATATTCTTTTTGGAAAATTATGGTCCCATTAATTAAAGAAATGACCATGAAGTCGCGTATGTTCTGAGGGGCGTGGCTACCGTTACAGTCTATGATCGGGATTCCCCTCCCACTCGAGTCAAAATAAAAACCAACGGAGAAGAAGGGGGGGAAGTCCCGCCTCGTGTCTGGGCCAGCCAATGGCCAGCTGGGCCAAAACGGATCTAGAAATATGGCGATTTACATCAGGAATTACCATAGAATTACAGGCTTCATTTTACGTCCATGTTAGACCCGGGGGAACGCTTTGTCCATATTTTTTACAGTCTATGGTCGTGAGCTTGTAGATTGGCAATCGTTTCATAGGTCATTGCACGCACACACGATTATAAACAATCGTTAATTTCACACCTCAACAAAGTTTCCAAAGGCTGCCGAGTGTCACACCAGCGCGCAGATATGAGCCTATGGATGCATATCAATGCCCATATTGTGACCAGTGCAGGTGTTAACCCATTCTGGGTGGGAACCCCTTATGGTCTATTGTAAAATAGCAGATCTACAAGCTCGGTCTGCTATTTTTGAAAAATCTTGAAAATGTGGCGCAAATCTTTGAATATATATTCTTTCAGAGCGAACATTTTTAACTCAAATCTTTGCTTCTGGGGGGGTGCCTGGAACAACATATTTTCAGATTGGGGTCGGCTGCCAATTACATATATTTTTGGGGCTCCTTCACATGAAAAAGGGTTGAGCACCACTGACATAGAAACATGGGTTTTTCAGAAAACTGTCAGGATTTAGAAGGCATTTGTAGAATCGTCCTCAGGCCTAAATGGTGCACATGGAGCGTCCCTGCCGTCCCACCAAATTGCATCAGCAATCAGCAATGCAACACTGTGTATAAACCAGGCAATCAAGCAACCCCAGTCTCAGGTGACCAGCTCTCTAACCCATTCTGACCTGAGATCAGATTCATACGAGGTTTCCGCCGGACACACACTGGTCTGATGAACCCATTCTGACCTGAGATCAGATTCTAAAAATGTCAGTCGTCAGTCGATTTTTCAAAAATAGCAGACCTACAAGCTCGTAGCGCGCGCCACTCGGTGGCGCGCTATGAGCTTGTAGATCTGCTATTTTTCAATAGCTAAAGCATAACATGATGCTAACACCAAAATGGGTGCCCGTTCAGAATGGGCTAGTCTCAGGTGACCAGCTCTCTAATCTCGCTCCACTCAGAATGAAGGTCTGGAGGAATGATCACGTGAAATAATGGATTGAATGAGTGAGTAGCTCACATGCTGGGTTGTGGCTAAACTGTTGATTGAGTGGTGACAGTACCAGAGTCCCTGCGAACCAAAATTATGTCGAACATCTATCAGCTAAATTATAAGAGAAATGAATTCAAACATTGCCTGAGGTATGTGCACTGCACACTATAAACAAACGCCATGTTTGTTTCCAATTTACAATTACACTTTATGCAATTTAGGCATTTAATTAGCACCTCTTAATCCAGAATGATTTACAGTTCAAGGACACAAGGTAATACATCAAACACAGATAGTCATCAAGAATCATAAGCCAGCTGAGAACCTAATATCTGTCTAACAGTAGATCGTCTATACAGTGAAGCTATGAGTATATACATTATAGAGTGCTATGTCTACATAAAATGCTATCTAAATTATAAGTTTAGCCTTTGAGTATACGCCTGTAAGGTCGTCGAGGATAGTGCAAGTGCTACGGAGTAAGATGGAGTCTCAAGAGGTGAGTTTTCAGACTGGGAGTTTTCAGATTGGGAGTGACTCTGCAGTTGTGTTTGCAATGGGAAGTTCATTCCATTGTTTTGGAGCCAGAAGGGAGAAGAGTCACGCGCGAGGTCGAGGTCTTGCCCTGAAAATTAATTTTCAGGGCAAGACCCCATTTGAAAAGTACCCCCAGTTTGACATGCAGAGGCTACTGACCCCCATTTAATGCCATTTATATCTGGGACCCCCCCCCCCCCCCCAGGGGCCACAAGGGGCCGCTCTGCGGGCCGCAGATGGCCCGCGGGCCGCTAATTGGGTAACCCTGGTGTACACTCTTGATGGGCTAGGTCCTTCCCAGCTATTGGAAGGGCCCATACACATGGGCTGTCACATACTGTCAGCGGCCCTGCTCCCTTCTGTTCACTTTGCAATGCAAGCCTGGGATACAAGGCTTAACCCCAACCCCATATGACCATTATGTATGTTTGGCCAGGATTGTTTCCGATTTCAAGCCGAGTGGCCCCCCCTAGTCCAGACAAATACCCCCAAAACACTACCATGTCTCAGTTTTGCAACATCAGACCAAATTGTCTCATTTTCGGTTTTATAGACGTTTATCCTGTTCTGTTTGTGTACATCTAAGCACACGCACACCTAAGCAATCAGAAAACAACGAGCAATGAGTGTCTGAATTAATTGTTGATGCATGTCAATCAGTCGTTGCCTGTATGCAACACCTACAGACAGTAGATGGTGCGTATGCATGTCCATGAATGGGCGTGCGCATGCAGGAACATGCAGTGAGTTAAGGGTCCCGGTTTCGGGGGCTGAACCTGCATTGGTTTCATAACTGCAGTATGAAATCAGAATGTATGCTTTGGGATCGATAAAGGGTTGTCTACTTGAATCTTTTCCTAATTGTAAGCCTACTGTAACAAAACAAAGAGAAAAATAAGAGAAAATAGAAAGAAAAACTTTTTTTCATAATTTATCTTGTGAGGAAAGGAAATTTGTCTTGGTTTTATTTTTCAAATTATACTATGGGCACGTTTGGAAATAGCGCACTGAGCGCACTGTGCAATGCAAACTAATAGGCCAGTGTGCTCCGGTGCGGTATTTCCGAACGCGCCCTATACCTATACTATTTGTGCCTCATACTGTATGTATAGTAATAAAAGTACAAACATGCACGCACGCACGCACGCATGCAAGCACACCGATTCCCGCTGTAGCTGTACACAGAATCCTAGGTAAACAAATCAAGTTGTATGTTGTAAAATACTGTATCTTTCATTACAATCAACCCCTCGACATTACATTTCATATTTCATCAACCAGCTTGAATTCATCCAAGTACTGAAAAACTAAATTACTATACTGTATGTAAAAAAAAGACAATAGGATTCCCTGCTTAACACATTTCATACTACAATCGCTATGCACTGTGCATGCTGTATATTTTGTCCTCAATATTGATGAGACTTATTGTGAACTCTAAAAGCTTCAAACGTTCAATGTTTTGGAAATCAAGGATCAACTGATTGATTATTGAGCGTTTCTTTTCCCCTGTACAGCTGAAGAGACCACACTTTTATGACTTGAGAGCTACTTTCAAAATGACCAGCTCAACCAGACCCCAAAAAATATTATATTATCCCATTGCTGGAAATAGTTTTAAGAAATGACTTGAAGGGGCTTTGGGATAGCGGCGCTGGTGTTACATAGAAAACAAACACACTCGGAATGGGAAATGGAATTTGTACTGTTTTGTTTTGTAAAACTTTGTAATGCTATTGACATAAGTTTGTGCACGAAATAAGGCTTCCCTTTATTTTTTTCATTATCCCTTTGTGACTCCAGCACCTCACTTACGTTTTTTTTTAGCAGATGAGCGGTGGTTCTTTTTACATTTTTGCGCAAAACTCTTGAAAAGTATTGCATTGTGGGTTTGAGCTGACAGGCCCTATTTGATGTCAATCAATGAAGTCACCTTAATTCAAGTTGCAGCTGCTTACTTTCTTCTTTTTGAGGGTTATACACAGGTTTAATGTTTGTCTTTAGTTCAAAGTTTGT
Source organism: Protomyctophum parallelum (assembly GCF_964188405.1). NCBI lineage: Eukaryota > Metazoa > Chordata > Actinopteri > Myctophiformes > Myctophidae > Protomyctophum > Protomyctophum parallelum. The sequence continues at coordinate 55,245,466 of NC_139702.1, read as the reverse complement.
TTAGTAAACGCATTGACAATGAAGGGAAATTTATGTCATAATGTGTCATTTACGTCATATTGTCTCTCATATTGGAAAAAATAACACGGTACAACATTGAAAATTAACCGTGGAAATCTGTACTGTAGTCCCCGGCTGGATTTGGTGCACAGAACAAATACAGTAAAACAGCAGGGAAGAAAAAAGTGTTTCTGCCATCCTAAATGATATTCCATGATGCTGTAGTGTAGATAAAGTTGCACGTTGGGGATAATCTTTCATTTCAATCAAGCCCCTTGGTATTAGTAGCTCCAATTTCAGAGAAACTAAACAATGCATAAACATATAAAATATGATCCAAACCATGTAATCATGTTATCAATCTCAATATTCAACAAAATCATTGCAATATGATGTTGTAGAGATTTTAACCATTTGAACCCTAGCGTCCCTAATCTAGGCATGCCATAACAAGTGAACATTTTGGCGAAAAACAGCAAATCTACAAGCTCACAACAAATCTGGTACTTTTGAGCGCAGAGATTTGGTGTAGAGGGGGAAAAATGAGGTAGACCAAAGGGGAACCATGGTCAAAACGTATATAGGGTAGTGGTTTCCAACCTTTTCTCAAACAGAACCCACTTGAAAATCTTGAAAGCGTTTTTGGCAGACCCATCTGACCACTTAAGCCAATAATGTGCATTCTCAGAGCATTATTTTAACTATCAATAAAATCGAATCCGATGGTGATAAACACATTGATCATGTTACGGTACCAATGTAGTATAGTATTCCTATGGACACTGCCAACCAACCACTACACTTCCACGCTTTAACCAGCATAGTCTCCACACTGTGCTCAGGACATATATGCCTTGAAAAACATATGAATAAATAAATACTAACTAATGTGTAATATTCTCTTTCACTCCCTCATCACAACATGGCCTTCTAGGACATTGGTTCCCAAACTTGATACTCTTTCTGAGTTACAGACCCATAAGGGTCCATTTGGTTCCTAACTATATCATTTAGCTGATGGGGACCCCCTGGAACTCCCTCAAGGACCCCTGGGGGTCTCCGGGGCCCCACTTTGGGAACCACTGTTCTAGCTAGGACATGTATGAGCACACACAGTCACACACTCAGGTAAAGTGCATTGTCTGTGATCAATTATTCATATTTTCACAGTTTCACTAGAACATGCTGTGAGCACTGGACACAGTGCTTTATAACTTTAAGGCATGATCACAATGTGACAATGTTCATCGAAAGACTAAGCAAAACAATGAATTTCCAATGAGAAACAAAAGGTTTCTCAAGTTCTATTCCCAATCATAAGCACTCATGACTGACACATTGTGAAGGAAGGACTCATCCTGTCTGTACCCTATGTACGGTAGATTTATTTCCCTCCTTTAAAAAAAAAAAAGTGTATTAATCACTTTAACTATAGTGTCCCTATTTTGGACAAATGTATAACTGTTCAATTTACAGTACTAGACCACAATTTAAGTAAGTTTGTAGAGTTTGTGGATCGTGGATTTGTCCTAGGACGAAGTACATAGTGCTTAAGTGGTTACGTAATATCTCATGATTAACCTCTTTTTATTCTGTGTAATAACTTAATTAATTAGCCCAATCATCTGGCCCCCAGGGTGCATCTGTCGGTGACTCATCCATAGAGGGTACATGTAGAGTCACGGAGGCAGTTCAAATTGTCAGGATGAACACCACCACCCTAGCTCCTTTTTTTACAATTATAATTCTGCGTTGGTCCTGCCATGCAGTAAATGTCAGTCCGTAAATAAATCTATTACAATACAGCAATTAAAAACAACATCACCCTTTCAACGTGTTCCAATGAATGCTCCCCACTACCTGTCAATTACATTGGTTGGCAAATGTATATTTTCATCTTCCCATTTGTTTAGTTGTGCAGGAAGTGCCTCTATCGCACTGATTTCATTGCACCCCCCCACCCCCCCATCCCCCCCCAATGCCCAGACCCCCCCTCCCCCCCCCCCCCATTCTGTGCATCACTGAGTAGTCTGATCTATACTTGGCCCATAATGTGGGCCCAAATAGAATATAAAATGATTTCACCTCAACCCCCTCATATGCGCAATCAATTCATATAGGATCAGTGGGGATAGGATCGCTCTACTGGAGCGGCTCAATCCCCTATGTGAGGAGGTGGTGGTGGTGTTGGAGTGTGTGTATGGGGTGGGGGGGGGGGGCGGGGGGGTTACTGGGGATGGTGTTTTGAGAAACACCATCAGCAGCAGCCCCCTGCCATCGCTCTCAGCATCTTCCCGGTGGTCGGAGGAGGCTGAGGCTTTGTGGGATATTGATTCTCTCGCACACACCCCCTCCCCCCCCCCCCCCTTTCCCCCCCCTACACCACCACCACCCCCACCCCCCCTTTCCCGCCCCGTCTAGAGACGGTTTCCATAATTGGTTAAAATGACCGAGTGCAGAGAGAGGGATGGCTCTCTGTGCTGTGCTGCCTGAAAAACCATTTCCCAGCCTTGCCTTGGAGCCGAGCCAAGCCCAGGGTTGTTCGGATGCGTTCCAGCCCCGGCGCTGACTGGCAGCAATTAGGGGTGTCTGAGCCAAGCTCAGCTTGCGCTCCGCACAAACACCCCTAATTACTGCCAATTAGGCTAGGCGGGTAGGCAGATTTGAGAAGCCGGGGGGGTCGTTCAGGCATGGGTGGGCATGGAAACAATTTTCAAGGGCTTAGAAAACGTGACTGGATGAAAAGGTTAATGCTTTGGAGTGCAAGGGGATAATAACAAAAGAAAAAGGGGTGGGGAGGTGGGAAGGGGGGGGTGCAGCCTCCCCTGCATGGTTCTCACCTCCAGCGATGAGCCGGGCTTCTTTTTCAGCTCCTCGCATTTCCTGAACTTGCAGATCTGGTGGCCCGTTTTGCGGTTCCGACAACTGCTGCACACGCCGCAGTTGATTAGCCGCCGGCAGGGCGCACAGACCCCACACCTTTTCCTCTTCTTCTTCGCCGGGTTTCCACTGGACGCCGAGGAATTATTCTGTGGGCAGTCCGCCAGATTGGCAATTTGAAACGCACTGTCTGTAACGGCTGCCGCCGAGGCTGCTGCGGGGGAGTGAAGGGCTGTCATGACGATGACCCCGGGAGGTAATGAGATGCCCCCTAAAGCCGGAATGGCGGAAAAAGTTCCAACGCGTTCCTGGAGATTCATTATCTCTGCTTCAGCGGCGCCGCATTTCAGCTTGTTCATGCATTCTCCTCCCGCTGCCAGAGGTCTGCAGTGTTCAGGGGATAAGGTAGAGAGGAAATTATTATTTGCCATTTGCAGCGTCTCTGGCAGCACGCCAGGCTTCCCCGGCCTCTGGGAGTCATTTCTATGCATGCCGGTCCTATTAGGGTTTATTGCCGCCGCCGTTTTCCTCCCCCAAAGCATGGCGGCGTTATCACAGTTCCACGGGGACATTCCGGCGATCCGGGCACTGGGGAAAATGGGTGTCGTGATGCGGGCGATCTTGGCCGTCTGTGGAAATGCCCCATTGGTTTTGTAAAAGTTTGCAAATGACCGGTACCTCTCCATCTCGGCATTGTAATCCAAAAGCTGACTTAATCCACCATCCAGGTTATCCTTTTGCAACAGGGCGGACACGTCTGCATTTGCCTGTGCATTTTCAATGCAAAGCGCTGCGTTTATGCTTGACATGGCTGGGGGACGGGGAGGGAGGAGGGGGCGAGGTTGAGGGCTAATGAGAGGAGAGTAGGGTCACTGTGGGCCTTCGTCAAAATTGAAGCTGGTTACCAACAATGCGATACCATCCTGGTTTGCCTTCCACGGTGCTAAAAATGAAACAAACAATAATTACAGATACATCAAATACATCATACATTATTTTCCCTATAACCCCCCCCCCCCCCAACACACACACACAGACACAGACACACACACACACACAACTTTACTTCCAAAAAGATGAAAGCTAAACATTTGATGAAGTGGCTGACACATCATTTATGCTCTGCATTATTTTATAATGAAATAAACCTTACATACTCTGTATGATCACTATATCTGGTGACAACGTGATGGCTGACAGACCAAAATGTCATAATAATGGGAAAGAGAATTAGCATGCTAGAAAAGATGGCAGACATTTGAGATTTTTTCTGTTAGATCTATTGTCAAGACATTCTCAGATATTATGAACGAAGTCTAATTAAACTCCTTTCACGGGATGTAATTAACATATCCAGTATATAGATAAACAAAGCAATGTTTCTTAATATGATATTAACATAACTATCCTCCGGTATAAAAAAATACATTCAACGAAATCTGAAATTCAGAAAGAGAAAAGTCAGCGGAAAACTCAACAGAATCCACAATAAAGTACCACAAAGGTACCTATAGCCTGCTATCACAAGCACTTTGAATAAGTGCTTACGACTGAACTCACAGTATAAGATGTCAAATGTTACATCAAAACAAACTTTTGGGTGCTATAGACAAGAGAAACACAGTAAAATGTCCAAATCGGTGATCTTATCTGTATGGTAGTAAAGCAGCCAGCCAGTCGCCTCCATGTAAATGCAGCTATAAAGTCCAGCCTGTTAAGAGCACCTGGTATTCATTCATGGCCAGATCTATTGCATTTACTCAATGGCATGGAGTGCATTGCATATAGTTTCACTGGTGAATTACAATCCAGATCATAGGAGCAGACCCACTACGGTGTCAGCAGCCTTAGGACAGGGTTGTGCATGCGCGTGCGTGCTGTATGTATGTGTGTGTGTGTGTGTGTGTGTGCGTGCGTGTGTGCACACACGCGCACATGTGTGTGTGCGTGCGTTTGTGTGTGTGTGTGTGTGTGTGTGTGTGTTGCCTCCATTTCCTTTGACTCTCTCCATCCTTCACTCTGTCTGGATTCAGTTTCCACAGATAAAAGGCCATTAGACGCATCTCTCCCCTACTTCCATTACCTTTCTTTCTGGGCATTTTCTGTCTTTTAACTGCTAATTCTGATCAATAGCTATACACACTAAAGCATTTTCAAATCACTTCCATAAACCAAAACAGCTGTCTAAAAAAAAACACACATTAAAAACAAAATAATATAATAAAATGCAGTTCAGGACTGTGTTTGGGTGCAGTCTTTGCCAGGGCAATATCTAAAAGCTTCTAAACGTGCTCTAGAATGTAGGCTATGGGCATGAAAAATAATTTCATATATTATGCTGGTGGTGGGGCTATCTATTGTTTGTTTTCAAAATGTTCCCACCACTAAATCTTGTTGAAGGAAAAGCTTTAAGAATTTGCATCCATATATCCTCGTGCTATATCATTAATTTCCCTCATTATAAATCCACGTCTGTGACTGTGATATGTAGTTTGACTGTGGATGTGGCATCGAAAACAAGCCAGCGACGTGACCACCAGTAAACAAAACCGCCACGGCTTAATGATCGGCCCTCCTCAGGGTCATTATTACTTAATCAATTCACCCCCGGAGCGAAATACCAGCCCAAAGGCAATCAAGTCACGGACATTGATTTTGAGCCTGTAAACAAAGTTTAGAGAGACAGAAATGTTCAATACTTGGGGGGGGGGGGGGGGGGGGGGGGGTGGACATACAGAAAAAGGGGAATGAGAGAAAGAAGAGAGAGAGGTGCACGTCACGTGAGTGAGAGAAGCGGAAAGAAGAAAGAAACTATACAGCCACGTCCGATGACGAGCTATTGTGCATCCGCACCACGATGTGTAATTATATATATTTAGACATTTAATTAGATCAAATGTCATGATGCAATCAATCCAAATTGTTGCGCGAGTTGTTCAAAAATATCCCGATAATATAGTCCCTGGCATTTCCTGGAGAATTTGGGAAACACCTATTAAGCAGAAATAAATCGGGAGAGATGAGAAAGGGACATGCAACAATATGACACTAGATGGCAAAATATGGGACGAGAGCATCACCTACCAGGTTGCTGTTAAAGAGGAAATCCCAGTCTGCTACCAGTCTGAAAATATACAGCGGCACATTACTGCGAGGCGATGTGGGGCGAAATAATGCAAATAATACGTGAGAAGACGCGCAGACACATGTATAGCCTGACTGCGAAGAAGGGAGAATAAAGTGAGTGTGCGCTCAAAACAAAAGGACCATTTTTGCCCGACTTTCTTCGGTCACGTTTTTAGGGCTAAAAGTAACAGAAAATAGGCGTAAAGAGAGGTCTCTCTCGCTGTAAAGAGAGCAGTGCGTGCCGTGCGTTGGTGCGTTTCCGTCTAGTCCGGGGTGTATTGTGTCGGTCCGTGTCTCCTGTCGCTGTGTGTGGCTGATTGGTGCTGAGGTGAGGAAGCTGCGATGTGGACACCTACTGATCATTGGCTGGAAATTACTATAGAAACACGAGGAGCACTCGGGAGGGGGATGGCTCAGGGCGCCCTACGGGGAGATGTGCGAAGACGCGTCTTAACCTTTTTGTCGCCCCCCCCCCCCTCCTCCTCCTCCTGAGTCCTCCTCCTCCTCCTCCTCTCAAGTTATTTTTATTTCTATCGTAGACCGTAGATGTGACGAGCGTTTAGGGGGAGGGGGGGGGGGTTGTCATTTTTGCGCTAGGCGGGCCTATATAGGCGTCTTCTAATAAGGATTTGCGGGTTCGCGTGAGGGGAAAACTTGTCAAATTAATTTGAATGGAGCCGCGCGGTGATTAAGATAAAATGCCTCCACCGCGGCTTGTGTTTTCCCCCTCCCCTCTCTCTCGCGCTCCGTCGAAACGACAGCCATAATTACTGAGACCTGCGTGCACGACCGCGGGGATTCATCACGATTATAAATCCTGCCTGCTGGCCACGGCTCCCACAGGCAGGCGACAAGCGGAGCATGCATAGCACATTTATTCCATCAGCAGCAGCCCCCGTGTGCGATGCGTATCATGCGTTCATTCATGTTAATATTGTCACTGCATGCCACGCGTCCAGGCCACGTTGGTGTTGTGAATTAAGGCGACAGTATGATAGTCTAATCATCATAGCCTAGCCTACAGATCCCAGCTTTTAATTTTGACATTTTAATAGCCTATGTGTCCTATAGCCAACTGCCAATATCCTTTCCCTTTATTATTTATGATTTGGCTTTACCCCCCCAAAAGTAAAGCCAAATCATCCGAACCATTCCAAAGACATTTAAGAGCATGTTGCTGTATGGGATTGTCATTTTTACCATGTGGGATATCTTTAATTATGGTAGCCTAGAATTGACTATGGTATAGTATCGAAGGCTATGAAATAGACATGCACCTTCAAATACACATTAGCAATTTTGCTTGAAAGTCAAAGTCAAAGTCAAAAATGAAGTCTAAACTATGGATTATTTTTTAGTGGTCTCAGTGGTCTGACTGGTATCAGCCCAGGGCCAATGGGATATGCCTCACTGTGTATGGTAGTTTACCACTATTCGATGCCCCAGGGTGAAATTGTGTCAAAGGGGTTATACAAAGATGACACTTCCTGCAGTCGGTCTGTGTATATTGTGCATATACCAATTACCAATTATATCACCAATAAAGCAAAATTGCATGCCGAATAAACCCTAGTCAAGATTAAAGATTCAAGGTCAGGTATACAAGCACGCAGCAAAATGTTGTCAGTGTGGCACGTTCCGCAAGATCACACCACACTAACACAATTCATTACTCCATAACGTATCATCAGAATCACATTTATTATCAGTTTACATTTGGTAAGTGATTATTATTAAAAATGAATAGTTCCAGTTTAGGCTGTGTATATCAGGCAGCTCCACTTTGTAAACCTGTGGATGCATGCAGGACGTACGTCCATCTACCTTTCTTTGATAAATTAAGTTAAAAAATAATGTAATCTATTCAAGCAGAAATTAAATGGCTTAACATTTTGATGACTATACAAATTCTATGTTAAATCTCTGTGTTGAGCAAGCAGAGGGCCGTGGGCTTTGCCGTATAAGTATTCTTCTGTCGATATCAGAGCCTGCACACATCTGCGTCTCTGCAACCTCCCCTAGTCTGAGAATCATTTCATTTCCTGGGCGTCCATATCCCCCCAGGGACTCCTCTCTGCCTAGGTGGTCTCAACCTCTTGCCTGCGAAGCCACAGGGATGTGTGGGTTTGTAGCTGTGGGAGGTATGATCCCCATGTGGTAGGTCTTTTGTTCCTGGCTGTTTCCTCCTGTACACCCCCCCCCCCCCCCCCACACACACACACACACACACACACACAACTTTCCCCATCCTCCTTAAGCTTGATTCATACTTCGCTGTACAACAGTGTCACGCGGTGAAAATAGCCAACCTCTAAGCTCACAACGCGTGTTGTGAGCTTGTTTAGGTGTGCCTTTTTGGCGCGATACCCTCGTGCGATGGAGCATGAGCCCTCTTCTCCTTTCTCCCGTCCTCCTTCTCCTGCTACTATATACTTCTCCTCCTTGCTCCCCCCCCCCCCCCCCCCCCCAAACCCTTCTCTCCCTCTCTGGGCTTTTAACTGAACTCTAAGGAGTAATTAATAACCACAATGGCAGATTTAAGTGTGGCCAACGTTTAGTCAATAGAAATAGGATCGCAGAGGAGTGAAGTCATGAGGCATGGGCATATGAGGGGCGGTGGTGTGGATCCATTGATCCATCCGTCTCCACCCGATCTGGTCTGTCTGTTCTCTGTGTGTGTGTGTGCGTGTGTGTGTTGTATTTGATCGTGCGTGTGTTTGGGAAGGTGACTGCAAAAGGAAAAAAGACAGCAAAAATATAGGTGAAGAATGCACGTATTCAAAACTTCATTCTCCTTTTCTATAGAATTTTTAACACGACGACAACAAAAAAACATTGAAAGTCCCACCTAAGCACCGGCACCTTATTTATCCAAATAGAACTGAGAGAGGAGAAATCTTATGCACTGGTGGAGATGGGTAATGATGGGGCACAGCATTCTTACATAGACACTCCTTGTGTCTGACTGTTGATAATGTTTATTTTCAGTGTGGGGCCTCCACAGTAGCGTCCTCAGTTCCACTGTTTGCATCATTGTCCTATAAAGTCAGAGGAGAGCAGTGATGTAAATATAGGTTTTCAATGTAATGGATCCTGAGACCCAGGGGTTGTCTTTTAGATGGATCCCAGGGACATTTCACGAGTACTGCAACGACGTTAGAGTACAGTACAGAGTACTGTATTGCATCCTATAGGACCCCTGGGATGTGTCATGATTGCGTCCTTTCTCAATTTAGTGAGTCTAAGGATGCAGGCTATTTGCATCAATGAGGCGGACGACTCAAAAAAAATAATAGGAATTGAAAAAATTCAACTCAACTCACTTAAGTTGACTATACTAAGACTATAAGACTATACTATAAATATCGTTCATCACTGTCGTGACTCATAATCATAGCTGTGGTGTGGACTCTGCCATCCACTTGAGTTGGAACAAATTTTTAACCCATTCTGACCTGAGATCAGATTCATACGAGGTTTCCACTGGACACACACTGGTCTGATTAATTCTGACCTGAGATCAGATTCTAGAAATGTCAGTCGCTCTTCGATTTTTCAAAAATAGCAGACCTACAAGCTCGTATCGCGCCACTCGGTGGCGCGATATGAGCTTGTAGATCTGCTATTTTTCAATAGCTAAAGCATAACATGATGCTGACACCAAAATGGGTTAAACTATACAGACGAATACAAGCTCACAATGCATCACATGCATCCTGATTCCTGACACATTGACCTTGTAGATCTGCTATTTCTATAATATCTTTTGAAAATCTTTAAAATGGTGTGAAAAATGTGTGAGTTTTTTTTTGAAAGATTTCACCTATAATGACATGCCCAAAACAAGGACACCTGGTTGAAAGGGGTTAAGGAAGTATCATGAAAACTATGACTAGAATTTAAGCAGCAATCTGATTAGTGTTTATTTCTGATACCATACTGCATGGTATCTGTAGTACGCTGCTATTTATCTCTTAGTAAAACAACTTGTTTTATTTATTTATTATTTTGTATCCTGATAATCTATACTCATGAGTCATGACATGTGACTTCTAACCTCCATCAAAACAAATATAGTTAGTCAGCCTACTGCAGTTTACCTTTTTAAAGGCACCATAAAGTATACCCATCTATCATTTTATGCATATCCCTTAATGTTTTGAATCTCCCAAACTCTCACAGTGCATGACAACAATGTAGTCTGTAGTATGGTACCGTCAGAAAAGTTGTTTCTCAATGAAATTACAAATAAAAAGAAAATAACCAGGTTGAGGAGTACTACTGTATCCTGCAGGTGCTTCTGTTGAATAGAATTATTCTGAGGCCTTATCAGCAGCAAGGAGCGCGAGAGAAGGATAGTTAGAGTGAGAGATTGAGAGAGAGAGAGAGAGAGAAAGGCAGAGAAAGAGAGCTGCCATGGAAAATAAACGTTACACTTCAACTCTGCATTGTGGCCGCCTGTGACAGTGTCTATTTAGAAACCTGGCTTATTTCCCCTCCCATGATAATGTATGGCTCCTTCAAATTGCTCACACGTGTTAGTCCTTGTATTGGTCGTGACACGAAGCACATGACCCCACTTCACGCGGTATAGGCCAACACCAAGCGCACTGCCACCAGTGCCTGTTAATTGTGAGTGTACAGAGCCATCCTTAATTATCCTGGCAGTTAGCAGCTTGGCTGATACCAGGACCACTTCCTCAGATACATGCTCACTGACTGAAATGCAAACAACAGTGACTTCAAATGGTTTGCAGAAGGCCTCGGGTGTATTCAGAGTGCTGTGGAAGAACGAACGTTTGCAAATGTGGATTTATTTGTAAGGCTTTTCAGGCAAAATGTTGCGATCCATTCATGAGAAACAGTGCTATAATAGTCTAGTTACACATCTCTACGTTCTGTGATAGTAATGTGTGGTGGGTGGTAGCAGGATTGAATGCTCAGAAGCGATTCTTTTCTTATTGAGCTCCTAACGACGGCCTCAAACTGAGCTTCTATTCTGAGAAAAACGCAGCTAGATTGTGCTTATAATTGAAGTGAACATTTCATTGACCGCCCTCAGCGGAAGCAAGCGTTGGCTAGCAACGGGGAAGCTACGGTAAATTTAAAAGAGGCTATTCTGGATTTAATTACATATAAAAAAACAAGTTTGGCGAAGTCACATGGAATCCGAGATAGAATTATTGCGTTCAGACTGAGACAGATCTCCTGAAATCAGATTTGAAACTAGCTCTGAATGTGGCTCAAGTCGCATTTGTAATCAAGACAGACTAGTGTCTAATTATTCATATTTCATTACTTCTACTACGACAAAGCCATGAAACCTAGTATATTAGATCTGTAACATGGTACAATTTGGTGGTCAAAGGTCAAGGACACTCAACTTAGTTGACAGCCCTAGTCGCCCTTGTTGTAAACTGTTCAACAAAAATCTGTTGGATGTTTCTGTGTGTGTGTGTGTGTGTGTGTGTTTTGTTTTTTGTAAAGTAAAGCAAAGTAACATGCAGGACTAGGGGTCAGTCAATTTGCAAACTAATTGAATAATGAATTTGAGAAAAAGCTGATAGATTTAGGTGTACAAGCTCCCAAAACTTAGGTTAGTGTCAGCTTTCCTCAAATTTACACAACCTCAACACTCACCTCAATACTTTCGGTGATTTGTTTTTCTCTATGGTCCCTAAGCAGAGATCATGCACATTCTTGAGCATTGGGTGTGTGGAGAGAGTTAACAGCTTCAGGTTCCTCAGGGTTCACATCAACAAGAACCTGAACTAGTCGCACCACAGTATCGTAACAATGGCTCTTCTTCCCCAGGTTCGACTCCAGGACCATTGGGAGTATGCTGCATCACTGCCTGGTACAGAAGATGGTCCATACACAACCGCAAGGCTTTAGCTTTCTTGTTTTGTTTTGTGCCTTTTTATGACTGCATTCTTTATCTATTCATATCTTTTGTTCTTTTCATATTTCCTCCCACCACACTGTTGAAGTTGTACACAGACTACCTGGCTACTAAAATATCTATTGTGTGTGAATTTGACAGAATATTGTAACACCTTGAACCGTGAGCAATATCAGGTCAAATATGCTGGTTTCTGTAGGTACTGGAGAACATGTGTTGAACTAGTAGACTCAATCCATATGTGAGCTCACCACATCAAGGGCCCCAAACGTTTTTTTGGGTTTTTGTTAGTGTGGTTGCCCCAAAAGGGGCAACCAGACTCTAGTAATTGTAACACTTTATTATTCGTAGTATTATTCCACTGGAGTAGTCTTTTTTTTGTCGCTTTATACCTCCCACACTGTACGCTGTACGCACTTGAGCCATATGTCAAATTGACCGGAAAAATCGGGAATCGTGTGCTTGTATTTTGTTAAGAGAAATGTTGTATAGTTTAATTGATATGAATTTATTAGTGAATTAAATTTCCCCATTGACATGAATGGGAAAAGGCAAAAAATCACATTCAAGTATTTTTTCCTCGGAGACTGTAATCACTATAGTTACAAAACTTTTAGGGATATTTCTTAATTATGACTAAAATTAATTAAAATTATAATTTTATAGGTCGGCCTCATGGTGGCGCTATAACAGCCCACTTTACCTTTTGGCTTATAACTCTTGAACCGTAGGTCGTAAAATCAAAATTATTTTTTCCCTGGATTCCTTGGGTCATGACGCATCTCCCCATATAGGCCACGCCCATTTCCGCCATGATGGACTTTCCGCCATTTTGAATTTTGTCCAAAACAAACTTTTTGCTTTTCCTCCTACATATTTTGTCCAAATCTCACAGAAATCGGCACACATGATCTCTGGACATATCCGATTAAAACACCAAATGCAGAATTTTGGTAGTGCGTATCGTTCGGCCGTAATCGTCTTCCGAAGTTAGTAGGAGGGGCCTATATCACAAAAATGCCATAAATCACGAACGGAATGTCCAATCCATCCCAAATTTGAATCACATGTCCGGGGTGGTTCAATCAACCAAGTTCTAAAAGCAATTCCATTTTCATCCATAGGGGGCGCCGCAAATGCGAGAAATGTAACCGTTTGTCGCAAAAACATGAATTTCGGGGGTTAAATCCCCTCCGAATTACTTACGCATGATCTAAGGCGTGACTTGAAATTGTAATTGGCTGGCAATACTAGTGGGAGGGGCATATGTAAGCCACTGCGGCAACCACACTCTGCAATTTTTTTAAATTGCGAATTTTCTAGTTTGTTTTGTTTTTGTATTTGCATGATCACTATCTATTTGACACTTGGGATACCAGGTGAATGCAATTAACAAGCTGGTGTACAGAAAGCAAGTAGTATCCTGGGTCCAAGGACAGGAGAGGAGAACCTGAAGGGAAAAAAGACTAAACATTTGTATTCCAAGAGGAAATGTACTGCATGTTAATTGTGTCACTATCTTTCCTACTAGTTTACAGTATAAAGAGACTTGAGCAATTAATAGTTTAAAGTTTAACTCCCCTTGGATACATTACTATCACACCAAACATTTTAAATAATAACCACACACTAATATTTAATTTATTGGATTATGCTTATGTCACACCACCAAGGTATTAAGAGTATACATTTTTTCCTCATTTGAAACAAACACTTGGGTCAATTAAATGTCAATATTATATCAACGTGGGAAGATGTGTGGAGGTATTCGGTTGGGCTGAGATTTAAAAAACTGAACTGCTGCCAACATTTGTATGCGGATCTCGGCACTTCTTACACAATAGAAAGTACAATTGAATAAAAATCAACTTCTGACTATGGTTGTGATAGCTATCTCAACAGTACTGATGCTGTTATCAGAGGATTTATTGAAAATCAAATGTTAGTGGCAATGTAATGGTATGACCCTCAGCTCAATAATACCAGTGTTGAGAAACGCTTTAAAACTGAGCCCCATTCTGAATGTGACTCATGGACTTAGTGTGTTTGTGTTTGCCAAAGCTGCTTGCCCACCTGCTCCGACAGATGAGCACAGCGACTGTGTTTGCACACGTTGGTGCAAAAGCACCCATAAATGGGAACACGTGTTGCCTTGTCAATGTTTTGATAAAGTCAAACACACACTGACCACAGACTTGTTTCGTGTTCAGTTTTCCAACCACCCAATCTCAAAGTTGACTTAATTAAACGTCCAGAAATGTCTGGAATTGACTCGTAAAAATATTCCAACTCAATGGTGTAGAACAGGAAGGACAGCTAATAAAGTGCAAACTCTTTATACATTGCAGAACCAAACATAATAATATAAATACTGGGTCACCTACAGTAGCACCCATACAAGTAAGACAGACCTACCATAAAACTACAACTGTTGAGTTAAATAATATACTCTTGTGAAATACACATTTCCTCTTGGTATACATTTCAAATGTGGAAGAAACATATACCTTGCTTGGTCCCACCAGTGGTGTGTGTGACAAATACATTAAATATATGGCTATTTAAAACAAAATGTATGTTTGTGTCATCATTTCATTATAATGCATAGTCCTTGGAAAATAATATACAGAAAGTATTATGTTTTATGTGGCCACACCCACCAGTTCATTAAGTATACCTGGTTTTCACGTTAGCACCAACCACCGCCAACAACTGTATGATATTGTGGGAGCTAGGGGTTAGGGTTATGATGTTACTAAATTGACATATTTTCGAATGGGCCTTTTGACTCAAAGGCTTTCCGCTTTCTGGAAGAAACCAAGAATGCACAGGGAACCACACCTGGGGGTCTATTAGAGTAATGTTAGCTCTATATACACAACAGAAAAAGTTACTCTAATCTTTAAGATACAGCACATCAACAAGGTTAAATGAAGCAAACAGCAGCTTGGTGTGGAGTCGTGCAGGTTTATGACTTCAATTTGGTTTGATTTGGCTTGTCGCCGTCTGAAATTGAATGTAGAACTGAAGGAGGATTTATGCGTAAATAATCTTTACTGGTGTTAATTGATTAACTGATGTGAACAGCCTAATCTGGAGTTCTGGACCATTTCATTTGAACATTCTTCGCTCTTATCCATAGCACCATACTTCCAAGATCAGTAGCATTACAAACAAGTTAGTAATGCGTACAAGGGGCCTCGAGCCAAACTATAAACTATTGCTCAAGTCTCGCAATAAAGAACTGTAAATGCTCTGCACTCAGATAAAATATAAGAAATGCCTGGAAGGCTATTGATTGACTAATGGTTACTTCTAAATAGAATGCTGAGAGAAAAATGAAAATAAAATAGAAATACTTGTTTTCTAACATGCTGCTGCACTACTGCTTGTTGCTGACTGAGAGACTTAGATCTGCAGACCTATACAGCATAGTGTTCAGTTGACTCCCATGTTTTTTAAGCCCATCTTTCAGTTCATGACTTTATCTTCTACTTTCTATAAGAATATTTCTGCACACTTGTAAGACAAGGCTTTTCTTTTGAGTAGATGTACACCTGAAAGAAAATATACAGGAACAAAGAAGTAGATCCCGCACACAGTTTTGAGCTTCTAACTAGAACGTCTCATTCATTTAAAGATGTTTTGATACACATAGGATCTTCCTCAGGTATTTCTCCTCAAGCCGAGCTAAGGAAGATCCTGGGTGGATCAAAACATCTTAGAAGAAGAAGAAGAAGTTGTAGAAGAAGAAGTTGTAGAAGAAGTAGTGTGAAACTGAGCTAAACTTAAAATGTAACTAGACTATACTGTAGACTGAATATATGCATATTCAGTCACATATCTGGAGTCAGTCAGTACATTTTGTCAGCTAGTGTCAGATACATTTTTACTGTCACATGTAAGTTACACAATACAAGACTGATACTTTTTTAAACCTCAGCCCAACCGAATACCTCCACACATCTTCCCACGTTGATATAATATTGAATATTTAATTGACCCAAACTTGATCCAGCTCATAGTTAACTAGAATTCAGAATAACTGCTTGACATCTGGAATAGGATTGCTTGACATTTTGACACTCAATCTTGTGACACAAAGGTGACGTTTAATGTACCGGTATACATTCAATTTCAAGACTTTGCCAGAAGTCAGATTTCAACCAATGTCTGTGTTTTCATCATTCAAGGCCATTTCACGTCATCACATAATCATACCCTAGGTTAGCCAGGGTCACAGTTAGGGTTAGATTTAGTTAGTTAGGTTAGCGTTTTTGTTGTTTATGACGGGCGCTAGCCCCTCCTATACACAGGTTTGTTTAGTAAACGCATAGAACAATGAAGGGAAGATTTACGTGTCGTTTACGTCATATTGTCTCTTTATTGTTAATGGCGTTTAATGTTTGTGTTGGCACCTTTTGTTTTACATCACCATTACATCACCTAATCAACATGAGTTAGACTTTAATATATTAGCGCCCCTCAATTCACACAGGTGTGATCTTTTCATTTATGATGGCCAAAAAAACCTCTCAAAACACTGTTAAAGAGTCAAGGAAAGCATAGGTATTGTATTGGGGTTTGTTAGGTTAGATTTATAGGATCACGGTTATAATTATAGTGTTATATATACTGTAAATTGAAATGGTTACGATTAAATAATTATGGTCTCAGAGTTAGTGTAGCTTATTCAGATTAAATTAAAATGTAAGGACAAATTAAATAGTACTGATGCTAGTCTTGGAGCCTAATTTTAATGCGAGTTCAGAGTCGCAACAAAGACCTTTGCTCAAAACCTTCAATCTTTGATCATAACAGTTTAGGCCAGCCTAAATGATGATTTATTGATGTGTGTGCAGTTGTAGCAACCAGCCATTCTGTTCGATGGAGATTCACTCTTCTAGGCAGGCCACCCTCTAGGGTCTGGCAATTCATAATTACGAGGGTATTCCAGTAGGCCTAGATCAACCAGTTAGTGCACTGAACACATTAGTGCAATGTCTGTAATTCAATACCAGCTAAGGACCTGTCGCGTGTCATCTCTACCCTTTTCTGTCCAGTAATATTTCCGTCTTAAAAGAAAAACGAATGAATTCATTCTAACAATCATTCCTCACAGTATGGCATGATAGCTACAAGTGATGATGGCTTGATCTTTATCATGCGTTTCAATGTCTTGAAGATGCTGGTGGTGGAGTTGCACATTACATGCACCCAATGTGTTCAGAAGGGTTATTGCCTCGGGCAATCACTTAAGAACAATATCTAATGCAAAGATATAAGCAGTCTCTGTGTGTGACTCACTATGCAAAAGACAGACAGACATGACAGACAGACAGACAGACAGACAGACAGACAGACAGACAGACAGACAGACAGACAGACAGACAGACAGACAGACAGACAGACAGACAGACAGACAGACAGACAGACAGACAGACAGACAGACAATTTGAGAGTGAAAAAAAAGGAACCTACACAAAATAATGTTTACCAAAAAGAACACTCATGATTATACAGTGTAGATACTTAAATACAGACAGACAAGAGAGAGAGAGAGAGAGAGAGAGACACAGAGAGAGACACAGAGAGAGACACAGAGAGAGGTCCAGCGAGGAGGAGAGTAGTATTTCTTAACGGCTACAGAGGGATGTTATCTTGCCTATAAAACAAACACAGCACTACCCACAGGCTCAGTCACAGGCAGGCAGCGGAAGCAAAGGCGGGAGGGAGGGAGGAGGACGGCAGAAAAAGTGGCAAGCAGGACGAGCAGAGCTGCTCTGCTGCCAGACACATTACAAGGCGTTCTAATGAGGGAGAGCTCGCTCTCACACCCCCACCCCCTTCCCACCATTGCTCCCACCTCCTCCACGCCATCCCCCTCCCTCCTTCCCATTTTCACAGAGTGATAGAGGCGCGCGAGGTGCGGAATTAATTGCCAGGGCGACAACGGCGGTGAGTGAGCGTGAGCTCAGGAGGAGCGGGTCATTATGGCACGCCTCCTCCTCGCGGAGAACGCTGCAGGCGGAGCGCGGAACGCCACGCTACTTGCACAATTCCCATGATCCCACAAGGGGGAATAGATAGCAGGGAAGGGAGGAGAAACGGGTGGGGGGGGGGGGTGGAGGGGGAATTGAGAGAGAGGAGAGAGAGAGAGAGAGAGAGAGAGAGAGAGAGAGAGAGAGAGAGAAGCAGGCAATGATATTGAAGCAGGATAAGCCAAGCTGCTTTCTATCTTGTTGGATAAGAAAAAAGGAATAGTTATATTATTGCCGTTCTTTTCGTGGATAAATACATTGCCATTATGCAGCAGTAGTAACATGACAATACAATAAAAATGTAGATGTTCCACTTTGCCCTCATTTTTATTGGTAATAATGCACAAAGGGAATAGGTTCTAAGGAAAAGCCATGCTTTTAAGATGCCATTTGGTGGATGATTTTATTCAACGCACCCAATGAATATATATATGTATTAAATCTGGACTGAGTAGTAATCATTGCCCTAACCCTGGCAGTACTAACAGCAACGTCCTGTGCTATAGAATTACAAAGGACGAGACTTGATCAAATTGACGTTTGTGTCTGAAGTTAGCCTCCT
This sequence comes from Protomyctophum parallelum, assembly GCF_964188405.1. Classification (NCBI taxonomy): domain Eukaryota; kingdom Metazoa; phylum Chordata; class Actinopteri; order Myctophiformes; family Myctophidae; genus Protomyctophum; species Protomyctophum parallelum. The sequence continues at coordinate 55,226,955 of NC_139702.1, read as the reverse complement.
CTTGAAATGTTGTCATTTTGATTTCAGATAACACACTTCATCATCACAAAGATGTACAGTAGGCCTATGCTGTCATAACCGTGCGTACCTACAGTATAACATGATCATTAATCACATTTCATGTTCCCAGCATCGTGTTATCCTTTTAGCGTCGTTGTATCTATCGTACCACTGTACTTATGTGCAAACTGTTCATAAAGTATCTAATCAATTCATCAATACCCAGGTGGAGAGACATTAAAGGACAATAATTGCCCAAAAGTCACATTCTGTGGACAATATTTGTGTTGAAAACAGATTTTATCGCCTATGTAATAGTGACAATTTTGCGATCCATTTACTCACAGCAGAAAGCTACTCTTTGTCACATCTCTTTGTGTGGTGCCTCCCTCAGCCCTGGTGGAACCTCATGACATCAGACTGAATGTGTTGGACACATTGCCCTCTAGTGGCCACTGCATTCCGCTGCAATTACACAGGAGCAAGGTTTCTTATCCCATTCTGTGACCTGAGATCAGATTCATACGGGGTTTCCGCCGGACACACACTGGTCTGATGAACCCATTCTGACCTGAGATCAGTTTCTAAAAATGTCAGAATGTCGATTTTTCAAAAATAGCAGACCTACAAGCTCGTATCGCGCCACTCGGTGGCGCGATATGAGCTTGTAGATCTGCTATTTTTAAATAGCTAAAGCACGACATGATGCTGACACCAAAATGGGTGCCCGTTCAGAATGGGTTATGGGAACCAAGGATAATAATAACAATGTATAGGCTCATACAAAAATAACCCCACTTAATGATCACTTATCAATTATGTAGATGAGCGTCATAAAATGTTTCATAGCACCTTATAGTATATAGGCCCTACTACGCCTCTGTGAGATCAGCTACTGTATGCAGGTGATGATAGTCCCTCTGCCCCCTCTCTACCGATGCTTAACGCTCATTTACTAAACTAGCGGGATGGAATAGACTAGAGGAAACTAAATTGCAGGGTTTCGTAAATTTTACATTAACATTAACAAAAAATTGATTATCTGAAAATAGCTGATCTACAATGTGTCGTGACTCGTGACACATTGTGAGCTTGGTCAGTCAGACGCTGGCGTTTAAGTGGTTAAGATAGTATTACTGTGGATATAATATATGTCCTATAGTAAAGAGTTATAGTGAAGAAGAAGATGGATGGATAGGAGGGCATTTAACACAGAACACAAGTCATATTGACAATGAGGTTGTTTGATAGACTTGCTGAGCCACCAGGCTAAGTGCCAGAAATAACTACCGGTAGCCCAGGAAGAAATGAGAGCATTCTTCCCGTCACTCTAGTCTGTGTGTGTGTGTGTGTGCGTGTGCGTGCGCGCACGTGTGTGTGTGTGTGAATAAAGCACACTAAGGTGCCACCTATAGCCAATGCGAATTATGCCTGCATTCAGTCTGTCATGAAGTTGAATTAAACATTGTATGGTATTGTGACAATCTCATTCCTATAAGATGAATTCGCCCTTAGTTATATAAAAGTCTTTATGACTCACTCAGATTGAAGAGAAGACATAAATATAATTACCGGTAGCCCTGGATGAATCTATAAGACTTCATAGATCCTCTCTCGAACCCTTGGTGATTTTAGTAGCATTTGGTCAGGCTAATGACAAAAGTAGAGGGAAAAGAGTCTTTGATCATGACACTAATACTTCATTCAGACGTTCTTTCCCTTTTTTTTCTCGCACTTTGCCAACTAGAGGCCCTAATGAGACAGGAGCTTTTTCCTTGTAGGGGAGAGACGAGGCCATTGCAGTACATACAGAATCACTTACTGTAAGCCGTCTCCATGACAAAGATATCATGTCAAAGCTCTCTATAAAAAAAAAACATCGTCACACTGTTTGGAAATATGATGCGTAATAAGTGGATTCCTAAACCTGACCTTTTACCATTCCACCACGAGGAGTTGCACATTTTTGGGGTAAAGGTTTATACTGTACACGCAGTGGAAGCTCTGTTACAACAAAGGCAAATATATGGATATTCTATTGTAGTTTATACCATGCAGGCATACAGTATACTGTAGCTCCAAGAAGCCTGAATCAAGCAGGTGCTTCACCTATAGAAAGGTTACACACTTCCGATGTGCCACATTCCTAACCCTGTCCCTAACCACACTCGGAAGCCATGTAGTCGGAATTCCACTCTGTCCCCCTGTAGAAAGTAAGCTTGTTCTTGTTATATGTATTATTTCTGTAACCCTGGAGTTAGATGTAGACAGACAGACAGACAGACAGACAGACAGACAGACAGACAGACAGACAGACAGACAGACAGACAGACAGACAGACATACTCGTCACGTAGTGCAAACCTCAATATGGTACCAAGATTCTCATTCCATCTGGTTAGCCAAGCCATAATATAATATTCCCACATTTAAATGAACCTGTATCCAAAGCACATTCTAGAGAAACAGTGGAACCAAGCTTTCATTCTCAGATAACAAACAGGACAAGCCACAAACAATAGTGTGCAACAGGTGTAAAAATGTGATATTCAGCTCTCCTCCTCGCTACATAGAACCAGAGCATATATCCCACATAGCTACACAATACATTTCTAACTCAGTGAGAAAGATGATGTATTGTGCTTAATATGCTATCATTGCCACATTACATTCCTTGTAAGGGGACAGGGCAGTGGACTATGCATTGCTGAAAAACCTCGCAAATAGTCTTATAAAAATGACCTAGATCCATATTGGACACGTCTTTTTAAATGAAACCCTCCATACATCCATTATTAAACACAGCGACTTCAAAGTGAAATTACCTAATAATAACTGATGTCTGTTGTGTAATAATAGAGCTATTAGAGCTACGGTTTAGTTTTATTATACCGTTTATTACACAATATCGTAATATTTTGATGTATAGCCTAATTTATCCATATTGCCAAGAGCTCTGTTTTGATTTATTAAAAAAAGAATGTTGACTATCATTAACATTTTTCTTCCATTAACACTAGTGGAATTACAATGTAATGCAATGCTCTAGTCAGTTTTTTTCCTTGCCACGCACAAGCCATGGCTCTGGAATCAACGTTTCCCAATTCCACAGGAATATCTGCTGCTGCGCAGGAGAACATGATCATTTATGCAAATGATTGTTTGTGTGCTTGTGAGTGGGTGGAAGGGAGGGAGGTGGGAGGGGGTCGTGGCTGTGAGCGCACGTGTTTGAGCGTAAATCATGTCTAACCATATGCTGTTCTCCTCGGCAGCACACGTACGCATCTGAAATTGATCGTCAACTATCTCGTCTCCGACTCTCCCCCTACTCGTGCACACAAACAGCGTGGGCTGAGAGAGAGAGAAAGAAATAGAGCGCGAGAGAGCAAGGTCATAGCCAAGGACTTGCCACAATCAGTGACGGCTTGTGGAGGGGGTATGTGTACATGTCACAGCACAGCTGTTGTACTACACATGGCAACACAACAGAGTCATTGGCACATCTTTGTCACCATGAAACATCGCCCTAATTATTTTAACGACACACACATACACACACGCCTTGCGCTCTCCCTTCTTCACTCCCTCTCTCATTCGTGGGGACAAATTGCACCCTGGATGTCCTGATCTAAAGCTAATCTTCCCAAGATTACCACATAATGTTCTCCTGTTAAACCCTAAGTCATCCCTTTTTGCTCCCTTTTTCCCCCTGGCATGCAGGCTTCAACTGCCGTGCTTAAGCATCTGCACTCAATAGTGACAAAGCAAGCTTCGCCTAGCGACAGATGACACGGCCATGAGTGGTTTTGGCGGCTGCTGCTTTTAGCTGGTTACGCTGGAAGGGTGATTTCATGTTGGTGGTATCCGCAAAGGGCCTCAGCTGCCACTGAATGAGACATGTTAGCCGGACGAAACAGCTGCTGCTTCTGCTTGGCGTCTGTACTGTATGCAGCCGTTCAACAGGCTGTTGCGCCCGTTGCAGCATTCCAGCATGGCAAACAAGCCAAGCAGTTTGCCGAGCAACAATGCATGAACTATGTTCTTCTTTTGCTCATGACCACTGTTGCTTTTCCTGAGCACTAAAGGTTTAACGGTTGCTGAATGCAGTGATATTGGTTATGTATTTTTATTTTATTTTATTATTATTACTATTATTTATTTCTCCCCAATTTCGTCGTTGCGAATCAATTCCTCGCCACACACATTTCCGTGTGGCCAGTGATAGAAAGCCCCACCAGGAGGACGTAAGGCCATCGTCCTATTCAGTATTTTAGCTGTGACGTGAGCGCCCCCTCCTGAGATACTTCCGGGTCCTACTTTTGTGTCGCTTTTGTGTCCCCATGGAGTTATACTGTGACGCTCCATCGGACTAAATCTGAGACGAAAACAACCACGAAAGTCTCATTTTACTGCTTTCCTCGCAACAACAAAGCTGCGCTGCTCTCCAAAATCTGGCTGTGACAGGCCGTCTGCCCCACATGGAATACTATCGCCATTTTATTTGATTGTGTCAACTAAATCCTCATTAATGCAAACTAGATTCAACATACTCAAGCCTGCACACATTGTAAATATCCCCCGAAATATTTTACCGAGCAAATGGACTGTTGCCACCTTCAATAATAATGATAATAATAGTCTTTATTGTCTCCACATCATATATTTTTGTTGTCATGGACACTTGTACAAAACATTCATAATTCTACTCGAGTTGGAAGCATTAAGACCCATTTTAACCCTCTATGGCTTCCTTTCTGAAAAATAACGCGTTTAGATATTCTATTTTACAATGGGATGCGGACGGGAGCTGGTGCCACTTGGACCCGGACGTAACGTAGCACTCGGACTTAAATACTGAATTCCTCCTGCTCAACACTCCCTGTCAGGTGACCCCCCAGCCCATAGGAGTATGTGCAATGACCAATACCACCTTATCCACCCGGCTTCCCTCCTCCCAAACACATGTAGGCCAAATGTGTTTGTACAGTCTAAGATGCGTGGCCTGGCAGACCCTGATGCACCACGGTGGATTTCATTTGAACCCACAACCTCCGTGGGGAGGAACCTTACCACTGCACCATCAGAGTGCATGATTCACACTATGTGCACAGGGTGGCGTTGTCTCACTATGTCGCTTATGTGATTATCCACTATCAACTAATTGGTTTCGAAGTTGAGAAACGATTTGTCCTGGGATTTTAACTAAGTGTGCTATTTCTTCCCCAAATGGGATAATATGGAGTGCAAAAGCTAAATTAATATGCACATCACTTCTTTGGAGAGCTGGATTAAGAAATGATGATCATAGAGAAAAAATATAGAACCTGCAAACTCATATATATGCTCCAATATCATTTATTCAACAACCTTTGAGCTTGGCATTTTCGTCAGGTGAAAAGAAAGATAATATTTAGTAAATGAGAATTTGCAGCGTAGCCACTTTGACTTTTCGGGAAAACACTCTGGACCCCTAAATATTTATTAAACAAGGAAAATAATTAACTATATCATGATGCCCATGATACCGTGGCACCATTGTAACGTTTCACTCGAGTTGAGCAGCTTGCCACGTCTCTGACAAGCAATAAAATAAAATACATCTAACTACTTCTTGACAAATAAAACCACTAGGGATCTTTGTATGGCTTAAATGGGCTGTGTGGGTATTCTCTTCTGGCAATGCGACAGTAGTGTGTGTTGTGTAGGCTGTGGGTAGGACAGTTGGTGGGAAACAGATAGCAGGCAAAATGTGTCCTGAGCTCCCTTCTCTGCTCTCTGTACACTCATGACTGCATTGGTCATGCACAGGTCCATCTTGGTGATTAAGTTTGTAGACAGTGAAAACAAAAGAGATAGTGCAGAGCCACGACAAGCTGGCCTCCATTAGAGAGGTCGATAACTTGCCACAATGGTGACAGGAGAACAACCTCTGTCTGAACGTTGACAAGACAAAGGACTACAGAAGGAAGCTGGACCCAATCTGTTCTGCTGCGGAAATAGTCAGCAGCTTCACCTCACCTGGGATTAGCATACGGTCATGCGGTGAAAAACACAGAAATGCCTCTTTCACCTCTGGCGACTGAAGAGGTTCAGCCCCAAAATCCTACACACACACACACACACACACACACACACACACACACACACACACACACACGGTTGTAAATATAGGACAAAAGCCAATCATTTTGACGACAGCACAATAATATTAAATAAATCAAATAAAAGTGCATGAAATGCACAATGCACATACATAAAGATTCTGATTTAGCTTTCAGAGCTCAAAATGAAATCATAACAGAGAATACTCTCCCTTTCTCACACACACACACACACACACACACACACACACACACACACACACACACACACACACACACACACACACGTTGAATACCGTTTCCTGTTTAGCTGAGATGGCCACTCAGCCAACAAGTTCCACCTGGAGAAATGCTTGGTGATTATAACAAACATGAGGGGCAAGTGCAATGTGGGTTATAGATTAAATATGTTTGTGAAATGCAATAATGTGGAGGTATATTGTTGAGGTTTGATTGAATGCCTAACAATTGCCTGTGATGTGTTTCAGTAAGGATTGGGCTGGACCATGTCAGGATAGCAGGGGGGGTTAAGATGTGCTGTTGTGATTGATTATTTATGTTGTAGTGTGAAGGACTTGTTATATAACTTGTATAGTTCATGTAGTTCACAGAAACTTGTAACATTACATTTGTATGGTTTAAGGTTATTTATTTATATGTATTTATTGTATGTTTATGTATGTATTTATGGTATGTTCTCATTTGAAGACACCCCTGTAAATGGGATAGTCCATTCTCATTATCCTCAGCTGGGTATAAAAGGCTGCCATTTTGCCAGTGAACTGAAGTCTGTGCTGGGAGTAGAGAGCTTCCTGTATTTATGCCAGTTGGTAGTGCTCCTTTGGTGAATAAACACCAACACCAACTTTACCAATGCCTCTGTACTGTTTCTCCAGCCACTAACACGGGCATTCCTACATTGAGAACTCTAGTTTTTGCCGGCTGCCAGGTGCGGCTACACTAATAACTTTGGGGCAGGCCCGTCTAGAGTTTGAAATTTGAATGGACGTGAATACGTCAAAAGCGGGACATTGAAGAGGAAGGATGGATGGGAAAGGATCAACATATGTGTCTAGTTGTTGCAATGCCAAGGAGCTGAAAACCAATAATTATAAATGAGATGCAACATTAATATACAGAGGAACATACAAGCACTTGTACAAACACAGCTATCAGATAATTAGATACAAGAAAATGTAGTGTCTCTATTAAACACAAATATGTGGTTTGTTGTGGGTAAATGTACTGTGAAAAAGCTTCTTAAAGGAGAATTCCATGCTAGAATGCTTTCTTATCTTTCTTTGTAGTTGTTACGTCCCCACCAAAGAGGTCCAGGTGTTTTTTTGTGAAAAAACTCCTTATTTTCCCTACCATAAGCCCTCAATGAATTGCATTGGATTGAATGGGAATTGAATGGGGCTATGGGGTGTTATGCTAGTTCACTTATTTCGATCGAAAGAAGTAGTAAAGTGTGCCGCTTGGGATATTATTTACATTATGAAGAGAGGATGTATACAAAGAAATTATAATTTTGAGCGATGGAAATAAGCCCTCATTCAATTCAATGCAATTCATTTAGGGCTTATGGTAGGGGAAATTGCCAATCAGGACTACAAAGAAAGGTAAGAAAGCCTTTTAGTATGGAATTCTCCTTTAATGTTTGAAACCCTGGCTGGACTCCAAGAATCCATCAAAGGAATGTCCTACTACACACCACTGACACATACCAAAATACTTTTATAAATGAATTGTTTGAATACCCTTTTTATTTTACAGGAAGCCAATGACGAGGTGCTCTCTGAAATCTATAGGGACTGGTTTCCACACAACATTCTAGGTTTTGGACGACTTGTTTAACTAAGCATTCAAGATTCGACAGTTTGTTGTCATATCAACCAAGTTTGTTAGGATCTTTTCTCAGTGTGCTCAGGATAAACACAGGAGGTGATATTATGTAACATGGGACATATTTTGGATACAATGGTGATATAATGCAAAGGTTTTGTACAATTTCTACGATTTCCAATTCTGAAAGGGGCATTTCACATTAATGAATACAAACAAATAAATAAATAGTTATTAGCTTTCAAGTTGAGTATGTACAGTATGGTCAAGATTTAGATTTATTTGTCTATCAGACAGGCAATATCATGTATTGATTTGCATTGTTGTATATATTTTCACTCTTGCAAAAGATAATTATAATCTATCTCACTAAGTCTTTTCCTAGTTAAATATTGTTTTTAAATGACAGTTGTTAATAACTAAGCATAGTGAGCAAGCTGTCATGTTTAACATGAAACAACCTGCTTTGTCGCTATTGACTGCAGATGCTTGAGCACCGCAGTTGAATCCTGCCAGGGAAAAAAGGGAGCAAAGAAAAGGGTTCGCTAGGGATTCAAATGAAGAACATTGCAACTAAATGTGTCATTAACTACACACTGCATTGCACTGTAAAGCAGTTACAGTTGATACTGAGATATAATACAGTTCAAATGCAGTTTAGCTGAATTATTCCATTGTATTGAAATAAACAACCCCTGTGAGGGTAAGCAGTCTTAAGGAGGCCCCACCAGCAGGGGTCATCCTGAACACCATGTCATATTTATTTAGCTGTTAGCAACATTTGGACAATGCCTAAATTGGATACCACTCACAATTAAATTAATATTATGAACTGTATGTCTGTGTATCATTTAAAAATGTGATAGGCTACATGAAAGTAAATGGTTGTGTTTTGTGTCATTTGAGTTTTAATTAATTTGGGTGGCGAGCATGAGAACAAGACAACCCCAGGCAGTATCACATGAGAAGTTATATTATATTATAGACATATACAACCTAGACAAGAGCACAGCCGTAAGGCCTCCGCCTCCTGCATGAATAAATGTAGAAGCAAACCCGTTTCCCTAAAGCCGTTTTAGCCTATACATACACGTGTCGACCTGTGGCAGTAGTTACCATTTGCAGAGAAATGTGTGATGTGAGTGGTGACTTTCTTCATCTCATTTAAATATTAAAAAAAAAAAAGATGTGATTCCCTAAGCAATTGATTAATGTACTCGTCCTCATATTTCTATGAGGCCTTCAGTCTCCTCATTCGACCACGTCTATCCACGGTTGCGCTGCGTAAAATATGCCCTCTCCGTCTCCAACTGTGTTTCTTCATCATTCATCCGCCACATTATTTGCTTCATTCCCTTTGTCTGATGCGGGTTGCATTAACATGCGTGCAGTGAATCAAAGTCAGGTGCGCTTGGAAGAGAAGTGAAACCCCCGTTTTCTGGTTCATTCACACCTTCACACCTGACAAACGAAGCGCACTTTTCGACAATACGCAGCAGGATTCGTTTAATCGCAGTAAAGTATTTGGACCGCATCAGGCACTATGTCAACAATGCAGTCATGGTGACAAATGGTGATCTAATTTAAATATAAAAACAACAAACATGTTTAGGTCTACTTCAGCATCAAATAAATGAAATTGCTATATATATATAATATATATATATATATATTATTTTTTTTAAGAGTGAAGAGAGCCTACTGTCAGCTGCCCAGCAGTCCAAATATGATTAAATTCAATTTCAGAGGCAAAGTGATGTCAGCAAGGCCAGGCCGCACTTCATTTCAGCGCCTTATTATAAGGAAAGTAGCGTGGCACATCTATGCATGGAAAATCTATGTTCACAGTGAAAGGGACGTGTTGTTGAAGACTGCCCCGAAGAACCACACGCCCACTCGCTAGGCATGCATGGTCCCTTTGGGAAACCCTGCAGCCATTAACTGCTTTTCAAGAAGAAAACAATAAAAGAAAGCATGGCATGTAAATGTTTTAAAACATTGGTTCACTTATATAAATCACTCCTGGGGGGCTGGCTCCTTATTTATGTGCATATATAGAAACCAAGCCCAGTATGGCTATGTGGTCTAACAATAAAGAGCTTTTAAATATGCTGCCCCTTCATCCTGTAATTAAGGACCTGAAATTACAGCTTAAATTTTATAGTGGTCCAGTTCCAATTTTGTCTGCTAATTTCTTTGTGTCTTCACCGATTTCACATGTTTTATCCGTATCCTGTGTGAGGTTGCTCTATACTGATTGAGTACAATCAACCAGTATCAATCAGAATGTAGAGCAATTTAACACTTACAGTAACAATATTTTAGTAGTCACACACTTTTCAACAATGATCCAAAATAGCAGATGTACAAGCTGGCAGCACGGCACGAAGTGACGCACTGTGTCTGCGCTAAGCTTGAATATCTGACATTTTTTAATAGCCAACACAACTAAAATCTAAAATGACACAGACGCTTTCCCAGTTATAATGGCTTAAACCGGTTTGGCATTTTAGCTGGATGTTGTTTGTGTTCACTCGATTGTAGGGTGTTTTAGTTTGTCCGTTAGTATTGGTTTGGGCTTATTGTTGTGACAGTGTTCATGCTGCACTCTTGGCCAACCTCAATGAGAAGATATCTGCTTAAATAAAGGAAGACGACAATTAAGATCCAGTATATCTAACTAGAAAAAGTGCCCTTCTGGGCACAGGTCTCCACCAGGACAGGAATGTAGGACATTGCAGCTTGCCTTCATCTGGTGGTTGGATAAAAGGGCAACAAAAGTAAAAAAAAAAATCCAGGCAAAGGTTCTTCCTTGGCCTCTAGGGAGTTGGCATACAAAGTTATCCACAGATCCGTGCAGTTAGAGGTAAAAACACTTTTCGGCCAGTTATAGCGCCACCTTGAGGCTGAGTTGAAATTGTTCATGTGGCATTTATTCCTGGGCCTAGTGGGAATGTGGGTGCACAATTTCACGGAAATCACGCGATGTGTTCATGATTTGCAGCATTTTGTTTGAAACTGAGCACTCCTGTGAACTTTGGAAGCCAATCTTAACCAATCAGGATGGAGTCTGAGAAATCTGAAAGACACGTTTCGTTGAATGGCTCTAGAGAGACTGTGTACCAATTTGCGCGATGTTTGGACAAAATCTGTAGGTGTACTGTGCAAAAACTTGTTTTGCACAAAGCGGCCTCCTGGTGGCGCTATAACAGGCCGTTCTGGAAATTTTGGGGCAGAGGTTCATCGTTGGCATCCAGGGAGTGTGTGTGCAAAATTTGCCATGGACCGGGTTACGTTTTTGCACAAAGCAGCCTCCTGGTGGCGCTATAACAGGCCGTTCTGGAAATTTTGGGGCAGAGGTTCATCGTTGGCATCCAGGGAGTGTGTGTGCAAAATTTGCCATGGACCGGGTTACGTTTTTGCACAAAGCAGCCTCCTGGTGGTGCTATAACAGGCCGTTCTGGAAATTTTGGGGCAGAGGTTCATCGTTGGCATCCAGGGAGTGTGTGTGCAAAATTTGACATCGACCGGGTTAACGGTGCCGGAGATTAGCTGCTCACGGACACACGGACGGACGGACGGACGGACGGACGGAGTGCAAAACATACTCTCCCCCCATGCCTTCGGCCTGGTGGAGACAATAAGTGTTGCAGTAGAGAGGGAAACAACTTCACACAACCAGCAAGAATTCTTCCCAAACTTGATCAGTAGAGAGTAGTAGACACACCCCCAGCCAGTGGAGGTCGCGCCGCTGGGGGCACTGTGGGGGTGGAGGTGAGGCGCTGGGGGCACGGGGGAGGTGTACACAGTGTGAGTGGAGGAGAGGAGCACCTGCTGTCCGGATGTGGGAACCATCTCCTAGCCCTTGCAGGCTGCACAGTGGATGGCCCTGGGTGACCCTGCTGCACCCAGGGGACATACTCTGTCAATGATTAGGTGGTGCACGCAATCACGTGCGAGTGCACAGCCGCACACACGCACACGCACGCACGCACACACACACACACACACACACACACACACACGGTTGTAAATATAGGACAAAAGCCAATCATTTTGAGGACAGCACAATAATATTAAATAAATCAAATAAAAGTGCATGAAATGCACAATGCACATACATAAAGATTCTGATTTGGCTTTCAGAGCTCAAATGAAATCATAACAGAGAATACTCTCCCTTTCTCACACACACACACACACACACACACACACACACACACACACACACACACACACACACACCCCTCCCCCAGGGTCCCCTGCTGTGGCTTAAACAATTAGGGTCGTCTTGGAGGAACACTAACGACTCTGCCTTGTTTTTTAAGATAACTGGAGGAAGGGGGGCATCTGAGTTGGTGACATCTTGTTAGGGGGCTCGGGGGATGGGTTTAGTACCATTCTGGTCAGTCTGCTGCTGTGTATTGGCTTAGGAGATGTACATATAGTTATTATCTCATATAAAGGCTCAGGGCTTCTTCTTTTTTTACATGCATGTAAGAATACAGTGGGTATAGAAACATGGCACACAGTAAAATTATCATGGTACACACGCCTGTGTATGTGTAGGCTATGTATCTGTATGATGCCTCAGATCGGAAATGTCTGTTAGAATTGTCATCTTTGTGGCCCGGACCGCTGGCCTTGCTGTCCAGGCACCTAGGCTGACCTCTCCCCAATTCCTGTCTATCTACTATAAACTATCAATAATTTATTTAAGAAAAAAATAATCTTGCACTGTAGAACCTCAACCATGTCAACTGTTGCTTTTATCATGCACGCAGCCACGCACGCAGCCACGCACGCACACAGCCACGCACGCACACCATGTGTTTACACCTCTTTAACCGTGCGCTCACACTGGTAGCAACAATAAGCAACAAAGCTTAGAGAAACATTTGAATCCCTTTTTACTAAGCTCACACCGCTAAGTTTAGGTGTGAAACCAGCCAAGTGACAAATGTGCCAATTTCTTGATTGCCCCGGATTGGTGTGGCAGCTAGGGGGTGTGGTGGGGGGTGGCGATGGCACACTTCTCACTCCCCCCCCCCCCCCCCCCACACACCCCTCCTTTAAAGTACATGGAAGGAAACAGGGTCTGACAAAGAGCTAATCTGTAATTTACGACAAACAGTAGCCACCAACTGAGTGAGCACACTGCTAGGAGCTGACTCAACTGTCACAATAAACAAGACAGTAATATACCCTCAGTGGCGATGATGATGAAACCTTAGGCATGACCTGTGACCTTTGCAACACACAAAGAAAATGCTGGCAGTTTGACAGAATTGACAGTTAAACAATTTCAAGTTACCTGTGAGACACTGATAAGTGTCTGGTTTGATAACATACAGCAAGCATGGGAAACCTTCATTACAGTATAGTTCTCTTTACGTGCAGGGAAATTTCCCTTTCAAAAAAACTTTTATCGCCTACTCAGACAGTTCTTAAGTTGCTTGATTCAGTATTTAGATATTTAATTTTAGTTACAATTTACAATTTAGGCATTTAGCAGACGCTCTTAATCCAGAGCGACTTACATTTAAGCAAGAACAAAAGCATGGGAATACATCACATAAAAGCATTTATCAATATCATGAAACATGCGTAAGCTAAGAAAGTAACAGTGGAATATCTATATAATGAAACTATACATACACTATACATATAAACTATAGATATTTACTACTATGCTATACATATGTACTATGGCGTGCTATGACTATATACAATACAATTATAGTGCTGTCTACATAACATGCTATAAGTCTGTGTCAAATGCTATCTAAGCCAACAGTTGCTATCTAAGCCAACAGTTGCCCTGCTCCTTCCTATACAAACCCATTGTTACCTTCAAACTCCATTTTAACCATTTTAGATTAATCGACACCCGTCCATTTTTCTGGTGACTCAAAAAATATAATTTATATATATTAAAATTGAAGAAATAAATGAAAACAGTAAATGAAAAAACACAGACAGGCACCTCACATATTAGGAAGGCAGTATGTGCCACCAGAAAAAAGGACAGGTGTTTTCGATTCATCTATCATGGTCAAAATGGAGTATGGAGTTTGAAGTTACAATGGGTTTGTATAGGAAGGTAGCTAAAATGAATATCAATATCTAAATACTGAATCAAGCAACTTAAAAACTGTCTGGGGTGTTCACATAAGCCTGAGTAGACAATATAATGATCCCTTTAATGAATGTGGAGATACAGGTTATAAGACTCCCCAAAGTTCCAGAAATGTACAAAATATTGTATATTTTTGCAAGTTACCTGAGACACGTGGGACAATCACAGATGTCTCTCACTCACTCACTCACACACACACACACACACACACACACACACACACACACACACACACACACACACACACACACACACAGTTCCGCCTCAGAGCAAGAGATCAAATGTGTCCACTTGAAAAGCATATATCATCCATAATACAATGAATGCAACATAAATGCCTGCTGTGCAGAGTGGAAAGATGGCGAAGTTAAGTAAGTTTGACCTAGATAACCTTTTTGAGCTGTTTTTTTCCAACTCCATTTAGTTTAATCTGGTGATGTCTTCACTGGCTGGATGTTGCGTGTAACGAACATAGTGTTAAGGGAGCATGTAAACAAGCATGTTTTTCTGGTTTTTTCCTTAGCAGTTGTTGTATTGACCTGTACTTTCTTTGAACTGTACCCATTCTGCAAAATGTCCAATCATTCAATCAATAATGTCAGAGCTACAGTATATGAACATGGACAAAATACATAAATAAATAAACTACATTCAATCTGTAATACCCTGTGTAGTTTCTGCTTACACCGTTACTTGCACAGATCTATGCATGTGTGTCTGCCTAATTCTGTAAAGCAGTGGTTCTCAAACAGTGGTCTGGGGACCAACAGTGGTCCTTCAGGGGGTTCCAGGTGGTCCCCAGCTAAATAATGGAGAGTTAGTAACCAAATGGACCCTTATAGATCTTTAACTCTAGAGTGTAAAATGAAACCAAATAGACCCGTAAGGCCGGAACCCATAAGAATTAAATTATTGTAAAAAGATGTGCACATGCACACACACACTACAGAGGGGAGACACGCGTGACGCGACAGGCCAACAGCACACACACCAAGGCTCCCCCCAGCTCAATCATGATTGGCGGAAGGCCCCTCTCTATCCTGATTGGACGACCTGGGCGACCTAACCTAAGGTTTTTTGACCCCCAGGGGTTAGCTGAGGACAGGGAGGAACTCCCTGTCCTCAGTTAACCCCTGACTGTCCTCAGTAGTATGGTCAGCACACTCTATAGTAGGGAGGATTATCACAACAAAACAAAAAAAGAAGTGACATTTGAATTAAGTGAAATCACTGAATATACCTTTAACTAAACATCATGTTATACTTTAGCTATTGAAAAATAGCAGATCATATGAGTAGGTCTGCTACTTTTGAAAAATCGTAAAAATGCGGCAGAAATCTTTGAATATATATTCTTTCAGAGCGATCTTTTTTTTCCAGGCCTAAATGTTAAACATCTGAAGTCTAAGTTTGCCTGTTATCTCTCCTATGGTGCCAACATCAATACAGCATGGAGATGTGGACATATTCTTTAGTTTTGGGTCTGCCAGGCAAATCTCATCAAAAGGTGGTCAGTTGAAAAAGGGTTGAAAGCCACTGCTGTAAACCAATGCCCCATATTTTGCACATTTTATACCACATATTTTTATTCTAACTTTATATTTTATTTATTCTTCTTGTTTCATTTTATTTGACTAAATCTGTTATTGTCATAAGTATCATTCATCCTCTTGTTATATTGCATTGTTGTTATTATTAGGACAGTCTTAGGGAACATACCACAACAACATTTGGCAGCGGTATGAGTGAGTGTCAAATAAAACCCTCCGTACTCTTTAACCCATTCTGAACGGGCACCCATTTTGGTGTCAGCATCATGTTATGCTTTAGCTATTGAAAAATAGCAGATCTACAAGCTCATATCGCGCCACCGAGTGGCGCGATACGAGCTTGTAGGTCTGCTATTTTTGAAAAATCGAAGAGCGACTGACATTTTTAGAATCTGATCTCAGGTCAGAATGCGTTCATCAGACCAGTGTGTGTCCGGCGGAAACCTCGTATGAATCTGATCTCAGTTCAGAATGGGTTAATATGAGGCTGTCTCAATTTAGCTTGTCACAGCCCTACTTCCTCCCACAAAGTGACTCCATAATGAAGGGTAAAATGTCACTGAGTGTTATTTTGATCCAAGGGCTATGGATATTGGTTAAGGATGAAAAGCACATGAATTGCAGCCATATACTTACCCCCAGGCACCTACTCAGCACAAACAACCTCAAACAACATCATACTGGAACTAAGGTTATAGTGCCTTGCTCAAGGTAACTTTGAAAATACTTTGTTGATGGAGGGCATAGGGATTGTTGCTATTTCACGTTCTTTCTCTCAGGCACGCACGCACACACACCATGCCAGCAAACCTCACAGCTGGTTATGGTATCCGGATTGAGGACGTTGTGGTCACAGGCTGTCTCCAAACAACAGATAAGCAAACTGTAATGTTGCAGTTAACATTACCTTGGTGTCGTCAGAGAAAGAAAAACAACAGAAACAGGCACAAACATGTTCCTCTTATGGGCCCCCAGGAGGGTCCAACAGGAACCAGTTAACATCTTATCACACAGCAGAAATGGACTTCTAGACACCAGTCTCTGGAGGCCTCTGTACCTTTGCAATCACCACTGAGCCCATTAATGGCAGAGAGTGTAATGAACGAAATACATAAATATGTCTATATCAAATAATTACATTCTGTCTCTACTCTTCAGATGTTATGCTTGAGGACAGAAAACATACCTTTCTGTTATGGGACAGTTAATAAAACAGTAACTACTACTAGTCACACGTGACATTGATTGAGGTAAAGCAATTGCCTCTCCAAAATAGCACACACGTGTAGAAGAGACAGACTATTCACCTGATTCTTAAGGACCTGTTGTAATGTTCACAAAAATAAGTTCTACCCTCAGCAACGTTTCTATACTGTCATTGGAATTCCTCCTACACTGTCCCAGTATATTAAAGGTAAAGCCCAGTTGACTCTGTACCATGTTTTCCAGCCATGGTGAGTGTTGACATTTACACAGATAGTCTCCTGCCTCCTTAACCAGCTGATTGAGGTGCGTCCATCATATGGCAAGATCAAACCTGTCTCGTTTCTGAATTAAATTACATTTTCTCTTCACACGAGGCTGCTCTGCGACGCCCTGATATTAGTGGGACATTGGGCCATTTCCAAAAGCAGCAATACATAAATCATTTTCAGTTTTTTTCGTCAAACCTAACCGTTTCTAGCCAAACTTGTGTGACGATTGTCTCTCATGTCACGGTCTAATACTGCTGTATTGAATAGCACCGTGAATAATATTTTAAGCATGAAAGGTGCTAATATTTTTTTTCGTGGCTTAAATAGGCCACTATATCCTCTCAAATTAGTATTAGTAGGCCTATTAGTATTTTATAGGTAAAGAGCTGAGAACTTCAGTAACATACAAGGTAATACATTTGTTGCACAATTCATTTATATATTGTATTAGATTTTAAATGACACATTAGACTTGTTGAACTGTGTGACACCCATAGGGTGGTAGGTATAGCAGTATTATGTGAAAGCAGAAGGCTATATATTGTCTTTAGGCATAATTGTGTGTAACTACTAGGGCTACTATAGCTCCCTCCCCGCTCTCTCTGCCTCTCTCTTCCCCTCCCCCGTCTGTGTAAAAACAAGTCTCCTTTCTGCCTCTGAGCCTGAAACTATTGAGTCAACAAATGTCAGTGCAACCAGCTAGCTTGCTAGGGCAGGGGCCAAGGGGAAAGAGGTGGGGCGGGTGCTCTCGCTCCCTTTAAACCTGGACAGCAGTCAAAGTCTAGAGATTATTTTCAGACGAGAACCACCTGTTAAAATGTGCACTTGACAGTTAAGAAGATAATTTAAACCAAGTAAGTAGAAAAGACAGAATTTCTAATTCTAAACAAATGACTTAGTTTAAGATTTGAATAGAGGTCTTGAATATTATATTTTCAAATATGTAACAGAGAGTACTTTTTCAAGATCTATATCAGCTTGGGGCAAGATATTATATGTATATTCCCCAAAGCAAAAATGGATGCAACACATTTTAATACAAAGTCATTCACATACAGTAGGGAACTCCTAACAAAATGCTGATGCTTGCTGCAAATATCAAACTGCTTAGCAAACTATCGTTTACCAGTGTTCTTTAATGTCCCATTCATCCTGAACATTTCACTATGTCTTCTGTCTCTCTCACACTCTTCTCTCTAGTCTTGTCAACCCACGTGGCCAGTGTCAGCAGGAGGAGGGTCTTCTTGGCATACACATAAAGTGAAGAACGCTGCTGTGTACTGAGGCTTATCAAAGGCACCGCACAAAAAAATAAGCTTGCGAGCATAAGGCGTGCCAAAATAAGAGCCACTAAAGCCACTAAACGGAAATGTGTGCAAGGCTGAATCGGTGGGGACCCCAAGGCTCTCTCCATCTTAGTCATTGTGGTATAATGACTGAGGAGCGCAATTGTTGTTAATGCTGGCAAGGAGGAGCTACTGCAAACCTGTGACAGCTAAACAAAAATTGAAACAACCAGGAAGTGCATGGAGAATGAGCTTGGGGAGGAAAACCCTTTTAGTCGATTGTCTTCCTGCCTGAGAGTAGACCGAATGACAGAAAGGGCAGAGGAGATTCTGTCTTCTCTTCTTCCCTCTTAAGCTCAGTGCAATATTTCAGTTTTCAGAGTCTACAACGGGGGATGGGTGGAGTCCTGTCCATTTGACTGGATCCAGTCCGGTGCTTCGGGGCAGCCATAATAGTGTGCACTATTGTGTACGGCTGAGGGTAGGAGAAGAGGAAAAAAGAAGGGAGGGAGAGAGCGAGGGGGAAGAGAAGAGAAACCCCGGCCCCTTTGTGTGGGAAGGACTCAGCAGGAAAGTGATTTTGCATTATTTGAGTTTGGCCGGCAAAGCAAGGCTCTTCTCTGTGGTGTGTCTCTGGACACACCACACACACACACACACAGACACACACATACACACACTCTCTCTCACACACACCCACACACCCACACACAAACACATACATACCCTTACAGACATTCACACGCATACTACACGCTCACACACACGCCTGCACACACACACACGCACACACGCACGTACGCACACACATACTACATACTTCAACTACACACACGCAGGTCTTGTCCGGTCCACCCTGCCTTCCACTGGAGCCACATATGTGTATGCAGAGCACAGGGTGGCCAAACAGCGACACCCCGGCTTCTCCTGATGATGAGAGCCGACGTCACACTGTTCTCCATGAATATTGATGTGGAGGATAGTCTGTTTCATAGAAGAACAGAAGGAGGCAAGATGGCTGCCCTTTAGGATTTGTTAAAGAGAAGATCCAGACGGTTTATTGGAATTTCTACAAAGTGGAGGGACGTGAAAACAGGTGAGAATCTCCCGGGACGTTTTTTGCCTCTCTCCCCGACCCTTTTCCCCTTTAACCCCGGCTGTCGGTTTGATGATTCTTGTGTATCAGGCGAGGCATTGCAAATGTCCCCCCTCGGTAAAAAGCAAGAGCCAACATAATAAGGAGGGGATATTAGATAAAGCTTCTCCAACATGGCTGACGATTTCTTTCTTTCTTGCTGCCAGTTGAACATAATAGGGATATTTTTGTGTTTTCTATCTGCCCTACATTCAATGAATACTCGTTCTTGCCTCTGGAATTCCCGTTTAGTATAAAAATTATAACCTTAGAGTGCTTGTACAGGACTTTTTTCTCCCTTGAAGCATTATTACGAATGCCTGTAAAGGTAATGGATTCATTCCCCCCCTCCTCAATATATTTCCCCCCTCCATTATTTTTTCATGGTATATTTTTGGATCTTTCTGATAAATATTCTGTAGGCTATCATGTATGTGCGCATTCTATACACTGCTTTTGCTTTGAGAGGGGGAAGTTATACCTTTAAATATATTGTATATCAACGGGGACATGAGTTTCTTTTGAGAAATATGTTCAGCAAGCCAATCTCTCCTATCTATTTATTTTCACTTCTGCAGTTGCATGTCTGTTTTGTGCTGCTCAATAGGGAGATGTTGAGTAGAATAGTAAAAGTCTCCCTCGACCTGTCCAGCAGTATAAGTGCATGGAGTGCATGGACATCCGTGGAGCAAACGGAGAGCTTCTGGCTTTGTGTATCTCAGTGTGAATCAGCTTTCATTGCATTCACTGGTGAATGACAAGCAGACACAAAGGCAAGCATAGTCCCAAGGAGAGGGGAACAGAGAGGAGAATTGCAGCAGTAGAGAGTAGTCAAGGCAGACAAGGTCAGAAAGCTCCAAAGGAAATGAAACTCAATCCTACCGCACCATTAGCTGTGGAAACAAGAATGGCAATTCTGGAGTTGGTTTCTTATATGAAAAAGCTTAAGAGGATTGTTACCACTACCAGACAGCAGCCAACCCACACATTTTAAATAAGTTAATGCTCTATGAAATAATGACTAACATGACAAGGTTAAATATTGTTTATACCAGATAATAAAGCCAACCACATTAGTGCTTAGTTTCCACTATACCAATTGCCAAATTAATTCATTTTGAATAGAACCTTTCAAGGAGAGATAATTGTCACAGCAAGAAGAGGGTGTGAGTGTGTGTGTGTGTGTGTGTGTGTGTGTGTGTGTGTGTGTGTGTGTGTGTGTGTGTGTGTGTGTGTGTGTGTGTGTGTGTGTGTGTGTGTGTGTGTGTGTGTGTGTGTGTGTGTTGATGTGTATCTGTCTGTGTATGTGCATGCACATACCTGTCTAAAAATGTCTCTTGGGTCTGCAAAATGGACACATTGCTATTGCCTCTGCATATGTAACAGTTTCTTGTTCTATTTGAATGATTGGAACTGAAGTCTTGTGACAGTGACAGCGTGGTGACCGACCATACACCTATACGAGAAGTCAAATTATTTGAATTGTAAAAAAAAAAAAAAAGGAAGTGAAAGGAAGGTTAAGGTTTTTGTTTTTCCCAGAGTACAAAAGGGTGAATATTCAGCATTACTGAAATGCTAAAACACAGTGGCATCTAAGACTATATTAATGAGGGAAGATACACACAGTGTGGCTGTTCCCGACAACAAGGCCTTGTGCATCACCTGACCTCATGAATAGCTAATGAGCCCTTGTTAGTGGTCTCTTATTTAAACAGAATCCACAAACAGTTACATCAGATTAAGACAATGATCACCCATTAGAGCATGACAGATCTACCTGCAATGTTTGGGTATTTAATTTGTGTATTCCACAAAATGTGGCTGTAATGTCACCCCCTCAATAGCCACAATTAAGCCTATGGTAAAATGCAAAATAAGGCATGCCTGGAAGGGAGAGCACAAAAAGTGACCTTTAATAGGCTGTTGTAAATAAGCAGTGTAGTCTAGAGAGAGGAGGTTATAAAATGTTAATGTGGCAACAATGAAGGAATTCAAGCTAACGCAACCGGACATCACCCTCTGTGGTAGTTAGATTAGTTTAGTTTAGTTTAGCTGCACAGTTATAAAACATTGAAAATCTGATAAAATGATTAACAACACACAGAACGTTGGCTAACTGTACTAAAACCAGAATTGAAATCTATAAGCCAGGGTCAGTATTGCAATTCCAAGGGAAGTGTGGCGAAATAAAAGTCAGTTGCTTGTCAAATGACTTGATGGACAAGCTAGCTTAATCTTGTGTTTAACTGATAGACAAGAGGGTAACACTGTTCATTCATAACAAGCTTTCAGTTAACTATTATAATCAAATCATTTTCTTAACCGTTCTCATACTGCATTTTTGTTGGTTAAATTAGCATTTGCATGTAGTCACTACACTACAATCTTGACAGTCGAGTGAGATCTCAGTTCTTAGCACTAGCTAGCTGTCAAGCGCTTTGGGCATAACAATGGTAGTGTGTTCCACTTGGGCGAAGGCATGGCTGTGTTTTGATACGGCAAGCGTGGTCATTGACTGTCTACTGTCAACACAACCACGTAGACGGGGGTGTGTTCCACAGCCCTTATAAAGTATGTTTGACTGGATGAGACGCCATTGGTTTCTCTCTCTTCTTTTAGGTTGTTCCATTCGGATGGATTTCCACAATGATAAGTCTGTGTACTGTAGATAACTCTAATGTGATGTGATGTGGCAACATGAAATACCAGTTTAACTCCATGATTGTGGCTTAACTGGTGAGTAAAGTAAAAACAGAGGGATCGAACCACAGATTAAAGAAGGGTGGTGTGCCTCTGTGGCAGCAGGCTATAGTGTGGTCTGGATTTGATGCATTATTGATTTTAGTTTTTTTACAATCACACCACTGCAGATGCTCATTGTACTCATTGTACTCTTTGTACTCTTCCCAAAACATTTTTTAGATCTGTCAATATATTGTAAGGATCATGTGTGTTATATTTCTTGCTAATGAATGGTTGGATACAGCTGTGTATATACTGTATATAACAGCTAATGTGGTATTTTGTGTCCAGTTGCAGTGTGCACAGGTTTCAAATTGTGGAAAAGCACATTTAATTACTCACATCGTAAGATCATGTTTTGTAACAGATTATTTCTGGATGTGTTTTGCATTATCTTTCTTCTTGCACATGATGTGGCTGCTCTTACATCAGCAGTTAAAAAAAGGACATCAGATCTACAACAGGAGTTGCAGGGGGATGAAGGTTGGGGGGATAGATAGATCAATCACGGGGATACTGGGCTGCCTTCACTGATAATGTGCAGTCGGTTGGACTGCTTCTCTGCCATGGGCACTAAGTTCCCTTTATGTCACTTTCCCAGGGTAAAAGACAATATCACCTCAGAGAAGAATGTCCAGTTGCCATAGCAGTCCACCAACAATGCTGTCCATAAACAATAGCCCAAACCCAAACTTCTGACCACTCCCTAGCAGTGAGCCCACATATTAAATTTCCAGCCTGGGGCTGCTTCATGGTTACAGAAATGACATGGTGAAACTGCTCCAGTAGCAGGTAGTGTACAACATTTTAGATGGCACTGCCATTGCTATGCCTTTGACTAAATATTTTCCTGAGACAAAATGGCGAGCTGCTGAGTGTTGTATTGATCTCTGCGGCTATCGATTCCTCTCTTGTCTGCTATGGGAGGGGGATATTTTTCCACAGCAATCACATGTTACTACTGCAATGGAACCATTGTACAGAAGATCTGCTTCACCCCAGATATTTGAAGGGAACTGCAAAATAATGGAAAATACAAATACAAATGTTGTGGTGGCTATGAAGAGTGCTCAATGATGCTTAATGATGATACATTTCCATATTGGGACAATCAGTTAACAGCCTAACAACGAATGATGTAAAACAAAGCTTCTGCCTAAGATGCCCATGTGTGTTTAAAATTTTAAATAAGCTTTGGCCTGAACTAGATCATATCTACATTTCATCAACATGAATTGTATTCTGTGTTGAGGTTTTCAATTAAAAAGTTTTACGAATAATCTATAGGTCTGTTAAGAAAGATCTTTATATTGATTTTTCCATTTACGGATATATTATCTATGGCATGTCAATACATCATTGACAACATCTGCAGAATGGTCAACCTTTCTTTACACGGCTTTATTCTAATCAATATATTCTTCTTCTATCACTATATATGGTCCAGAAAAATGTAGAAACGTTGGAAGTAAAAAAAAAAAGTAGAGAATGTTCATTGTTGTATGAAACTGAACAAGAGAATAGTATAATACTGCTATTCAATAACTATTATTCATATTTACCATGTTATGGGAACCGTTCAAGGTTTCAAGTGAAAATGTAATAAGCACGACAGTCTCCGTTCCATCTCATTGCATTGCGTCAAAGAGATACTCTGTAGTAGTAGTAATTACGGCTTGGGAATGATAATGTTGTGTTTGAGTGGCACACATGGCCGAAGGGAGGGCGTGTGTTTCTGGATGTGGAATCGTGTATCGATGTCAGGGCTTACCTCAGGGGTGAGGCGGCCGAGGCAGGGACTGAAAAGAGCTTCCTCCACGTGAACGCAGGCACATGGCCGCTCTGTTTACAAACACTATCCCAGCATTCCTCAGTGAGACAGCGAGCGAGATGTTACGTAATGCCACCCCCCTCCCCCCCAAAGACGCCGCCTCTCTACTTCCCGCCTTTCGAGCCGGGACCGATTGCTCCCTCTTCACTGGGGCGAATCTATTTGTATATTGTCACCTGGGTTTCGCCACCAGGAAGTGCCGAGAGTGAGAAAGAGACAGAGGGGTGAAGCCAAGCTGGCCGAGACGGTGTCTGTGACCACAGAGCGAGGCACCGCTGAGGCAAGCGGCTTCCCTAGGTTGTCATGACATTGAGTTGTATGGCCTCCAGAGTATGCGAAAGCCTAAATAAGGCTACAATGGTGCTGGCCTTATCAGTAACTCACTGCTTTCTTCATAAGTGCATCTGTGTACGCGTACGTTTAAGTCAATTTATCATACTATTTTATTCCTGTGTTGTGGCTTGAAAATGCATATGTGTGCAAATTCACACCCGCCATAACATACTTTATAAGGTGCACACACATACACACTACATGTACACCCACAATCACATTGTCAAAAACATTTCTGAAGGCCTATTTTGGTACAAATAACCATTTTCACTCACTGGATAGTTTACACAATGGTTTTTGGTGAGAATTATTAATTCAAAGTTGAATGTGGTTTACAACTCCATCCATGCCAGACTACATAATCCTTTAATTCATGTCCACTACGATCGCTCCCCCGACCATTGATAATTACAGTGCCTTAAAAATAATAATAGAAATCACACCTGTGTGAAGTGAGCGGTGCAACTGTACCGTGTTGGGGACATCCAGACCCCCAAGAACACGGCCAGGGGGCGAGCCGGTTCCGGCAAGCCTTCCCGCGTCCGAAACGGTCGAGAAGTGACAGCGTTACCGTGTTGCAGCTTTCTGTGCTCGGACACGTACAGCGTACACATACATACACGTGCGCATACGGACACACATAGCTGCGTAATGGAGCGGAGGCACCGCTCAAAAAGGCGTCTCAAAAAATATATATCATGGTGGTCCAGGAGGCGAGTAGTGATTTCAGCCCGTACCACTCAAGGAAATTACGTTGCCCAAGTTGCGGGATTTTGGCGGAAGTAAAGGAAATGAAATGATGTTGATGCTTTACAAAATCAGTTTACATTCTCCGTGAATGAAACAAGTGTTGTGATTGGTCAGAAAAAATATCGTATCCGGGGGAAATACATCTGACGGATGTCCCTCCCCCGATCCACAAGGAGGAGCAGTGCACCAAAGCATTATGGGAACTGTAGTCCAGGAAGTAAGTGAGCCCAGTGTCCATGTCATCAGAGACACTGGGCTCACTGCTACAATCTAAAATATCTAAAACCACATATTACACACATAAAGACCCCCAGCAAAGTGTTCTAAATCTTCTAAACTTCATTAACATATATTTTTTTGCAAAAAGTGTCCCTTTAAGAATGCACCCACATATTTTGTATGGTGCCACGCTGATATTTAAACAACTGATGAGTCACAAGATTGACTTAGTTTCTTTTATTTTTCCATGTCATGCCTTGTCAGTGTGCCCAGTCATGGTTTATTCATCTTTTAAATTAAACCGAATTGAATTTAATCTACTTAAGTGCAATGCTAGTAATTGGAGTAAGTAGATATGGGAAGAGGGTACAATAATGGTAATGAATGTTATTCCGACACGTGTGTGCTGTGCACATGCTTATACTGTATGTGTGCGTGCGCTCCCCTGCATGTGCACAACTTGGGCCACCCCAGTCAAAAAGTCTGTACATGCCATAGGACAGTGGTGGGTATAGCATTAAGGCGTGAAATGTTTAGAAAGGGAGTAAAATTACAAGAATAAACACACAAGCCCAAGCCCTCAACGCAAACTTGCAAATCACTAAAGTCAAATGAACCACAAACAACCCATGGGGTCTAAATGAGGAAGATGAAAACCCTTCTTGCAAAGGTTCTTGCAGTGTAATGACAACAAGATGATAACAAGTAAAGGTCACAATTTGGAACCAGGTCACAATTTGAAGAGTTCAGATGCCTTATCAGTTATCACTCATAACATCTGCTAACCGCTTTCACGATCATGGATTCCCAAAAGAGAAGGTAACCTCTGTCTTCTAAACAGCTGCCTTTGAGAAGGCTGCCTGGGCCACCACTTAAAATGGCTGTCAGGCACGGGCTGGCTCCTAGGAGCTGTCACTGACAAAGGTTGGACCCTGTGGTCTCCCGTTGTCCACACAAGGAGCACAAAGCAAGACAGCTGGCCCCAAATGTCATTTAGAAGTGTAACCCTTACCAAAGGCTTTTGAATGACATCACTAACTACTTCAGAGGGCTTGGAGTGGCGCAGGCTTCAATATTAGGTTTCCACTGTGGAATGTGCCAGCGCAGCAGCTGGTGTCTTTACCCAAGACTCCTTAATGACAAGTGTGTTTGTTTGGTACTGGTAAAACATATTTACATTCGGGGACGGAGCCCACACTTACATTTTTGAGGGGTCACAAGTTCACATAAACATGTTCATAAGGCAAATGACCAGACTAGCTCAGAGATACAAATCGATACAAAGAGATACAAATCCTCTAAAATGGACCCGGGTCCAATATATAATTTTGACATTGTCAGTTGAATTAACATTGAGGATTTGACTGTGTACTGTAACTGTATTATGTGTCATATAGTTACTATAAAATGTTTATCCTCATCATGACTAAATTGTATCAGTTGGATCAGCAAGATCCTGTGTTTTACATTATGGCAGATCAAATATTTCAGGTCAACATGTTTTAGTTGGACAATGTTTCAGAATCAGATTCAATAAACGTGCTACCGTAGTGTTGTTGACACTTGGATACTCTTCAAAGCTCAATTTGAGCACTACTCTCGCTGACAAGAGATGTAAAATGATACAAAGAATACTATTATAAAAACAAAATAATCTTGGGAGAAGGGTGGGACATTTTGCTATCATTTTGTTAAAGTAGGTGTGACACTAGATATCTCAACTATCTCAATTAGTTCCTATTCATAGCGTTCTAAACCAGGTTAATTGTGTTACTTTGTTCTCTTAGAGGGATATTTCACTTTCAAAAAAGCGTTTGACAATTTTATCATCTACGCTTATGTGAACACCACAGGCAGTTTTTAAGTTGCTCGAGTCAGCATTTAGATATTTGATATTCATTTTAATTGCCCCACCTGATCCTATGCAAACCCATTATAACTTCAAACAACATTTTAACCATTCATCGAAAATACCCATCGTTTTTTGGTGACTCATACTGCCCTCTTAATACATATGGGGTCCGTGTTTTTTCATAATTCTTTTAGATTTGTTTTGTCTCCTCAGGCCTCCTCCTGGAGGAGGTTCTTTATATATCCCTTCAATACCTGAAAAGGAACTTTATCTAACCAACATGGTATGGAGGGATGAAAATAACAGTACTTGTGCAGACGGAGGAAGCATGATTGATGAGTCACACAACCCTGCCCTGTTTGATTAATCTCATTCATCTGTGGGAACGCTAAAACAATATACAGAATGGGCTTGAAAAATGCTCACCGTTATACAGTAGAAAAATGGATGAATCGTCTGATTCCTGGGTGCGTGCACATGTGTGATTCTAGGTGTCCTTTCATGGGAGCCTTGATTCACAGAGATTGTGTGTCTGTGTGTGTGTGTGTGTGTGTGTGTGTGTGTGTGTGTGTGTGTGTGTGTGTGTGTGTGTGTGTGTGTGCGTGTGCGTGTGACTTGTGAGTTTCAAGACGTCCTTCAGTGGGAGCCTTGATTCACGACAGAGAACATCCCTCACCAGGAGAGGATTTGTGATTCCTTCTATTCAATGAGAGTCACGTGCCCCCTCTCTCTCTCAGTGGAGGGAAACTGTGGAGCATAGCAACAGTGGCTTAGGTCAGGCTGCTTGGAAACCAATGAGAGAAAGAATATCAGTGCATTCTCTGCCATGATGAGATCAGACAAAAGAGCACATTGTGCATATTTGATTCACTGCTCAAATGGCAGTGAGGTATCTGTCTGATTTTTACATGCAAAGGATATAAGGTTAGGGGGAATTACACAGAAGCCCTGAATGAAAACCAAAACACCCCCCCCCCCCCCCCAAAAAAAAAGATCCATACGGTGTTGTTAACGTAGACTTTCATGCCAATAAGACCTGTGCTTGGTTTCCACTTAACCAGTCATTCCTGTTGCTTCTGTGTCACTGTGTGTGCGTGCGTGCGTGTGTGCGTGCACGAGTGCGTGTGTTTGTGGGAGTGTGTTTGTTGCCCGCCACGCTATTTGGACTTCCTGCTTCATAATAATGTTTCCATTGGCTCTGTTTATGTGTTGACCTCCTCTCTTCCTGTTTTATCGGATGCTGGTTGGAATGTGGATCATGGCAACAGAAAGTGCATGTTGGTTAAATCAAATGTAGCCAAACGCGGTGGGGCCAATAAGACCTGAATGAAAGCTGTGGGGCCAATAAGGACTATAATTGCATAGCAAAAAATGAAAAGATGAACCAAAATTCAACTCAACTGCATCCATCACTATTCCAAGTGTAATGATTTACAACTGTCTTCCTTGCCAAAGATGCCCCCAAGTACTTATTTGAGAGATGACTTCCGCACACCCGGTTTAATTTGACAGCAGGTGCGTATAGGTCCTGGCAGAACAGCAAACGTTTTAGAGAAGGAGGAGAGACCCGCACACCGCCACTTGCTGGTTCAAGAGATTTATTTTGATAAGAGTCCTAGATATGATCCTTATGTATCATGGCATGACTTTGATATTATTCCCTGTATTGTTGCAATTGGTGACTTTCAATAATATACTAGGAATGTTCTACAGAAGTACTTAAGTCACATGACTGGGTTTTTCACAGCTGCTATCTGATGAATGATTACTATATACAATTTGATCTAAACCTACTGTTGTGTATTTAATGAATGTCAGCCTATTCTCAAACTATGCCTGAAGAAGGCAGAAAGGCCGAAATGTTGCTACGACACTTATCAAAATAAACCTCTTGAACCAGCAAGTGGCTGTCACGATACGTGACGTTTTCTGTTGTGCTTTTGTTTTGTAGTATTTTTGGTCCCTTATGGTTTCCTCTGTTGCTTTTGTTACCTGTGTTGTCTCACCAGTACCCTGATTACCTTCAAACTCTTGAACACAAGTATTAGACTAGTTTCACCCAACAAGCACAGCAACGCCAAGGTTTTTTTGGAGTATGTGACTATTGATTCTCCGGGCCGGGATCAATCTGCAAAGCACATGTGTGCAGTACCACAGACTAGAACAGGCTCCATTCTCTTCAGGCTGCTGCACCGGGCTAATGCATAGAGCAGCTGGATCTTTGGCACTAATAAGATGGTCACCATGGCTACCACACATCATGAAAGAAATTAACTTTACACTGTGTACAGTTCATCAACATAGTCAGATATATTGACCGGTGAATTGACAAATGGGTGTGTAGGGAAAAAGGATCAGGCAGCTTTGGGAAGGTAAGCAAAAGTACACAACCGTGAGGGGGTTAGGAGGCAGCAGCTAAATAGCTTTTCTGTGCGTGTTCTGAGGGCTCAAGAGAGAGCTTCTTAATTAGAATGTTGGTGTGATTGAGCCTGAACGTACAGAGATAGGATTGGTCCATTCTATGTGAGTTTGGCTGCATGGGGCCACACTGCCACACTCACTCATGCGAGTCAGGAACTCTTCGGGTTTGAGTAAAATGGTGACGTCAAATTCCAGGAAGACAGCACTGCCCGGCAGAATTCATGATTCTGTCCTTATCGGTACATAACTCGAGCGGTGCTGAGTCGGCTCTAGCGGCCATCGCAACGTTTGGCGCGGCGACTCACTTGCCTGAGCATGCCCGCCAGAAAAGATGTCTCTCCATCGCAGTGACCATTTTACCCAAATGTGAAGAGAATTCCATACTCGCCTCACTCATGGATGGCACATGATTCCATGGTTTTGTAAGAAAATCCAAGGTTTGATGCGTTTTTGGGTCAGATCAGAGATTGGGACAATGAGCAACTGTTTCTTACTCTTAGGAAATCTACCCACGCACATTAACATGGTGGAAGTAACTCATACATACAGTAGTGCCCCCCCCATGGTTTTATGTATTTAAAGTGAATGCAGTGTGGCAGAATTAACTTTATTTTAGGGTCTAGAGCTCTTCACAGAGTGCCCCGATTCCGAAAATACCCGAGAGGACCCGAGACCTGCACATGTCGGATCCGTATTTTATCATAATCACTCGGGCCGGGTCAGAATCGGCCGTATGTCCCACGGAACTCATTCTGTCTATCATTATGTGTAATACACGAGTGGATCCGAGAAGACCCGTACTACCGTATGGCTGTGTGTGTGGCACGACCGTGACGCACTGCACTGGTGAAAGACAAATGTAATGTGCAATGTTTTTAGGCTGGTTTGGAATAAGATTAGCCAGGCTGATATGAATTGAAAACACCGGCGTACAATCCAGATTCCTCGTCGTGTCGTCTCAGTATCTCGTAATCTCGAAAATAATTGTCACGAGTCCACTCCACTCAGGCTCGGTGCCGTCATTTGAAAGAATGATGATCCATTTCGGGTTCTGGACCATTTATTTGTACCCGTGAAGCTCTGCAGTCCAGAGTTCTTTTGGTTGGTGTCAGTAAGAGACTAATCAGAGGACTAAGCTCATTCTTTGACCTAATCAAACATATTGAATGAGGACATTGTGCTCTATTGAGCACTTTCCTTCTGATGCTTCCAAATGTTGGCTAAACTGCTAAATAGACAAGACTATGTTTAGCAGTCAACGTATGACCTACAGGATCGCCCCAGGGATGTATTTGTATTTGTGACAGTGTGTGTGTGTGTGTGTGTGTGTGTGTGTGTGTGTGTGTGTGTTGCTTGTGTCTTAGATGTGTTGTTTGCAGTTGATCCTGCTGAACAAGTTGCGTGAGTGTATCTCAGATAAGAGGTTAGACAGGTTATTGCTCAAGTCTGTATCTAGTATCTACTTGACAAACAAACTTTACTATTACTGCCTTGTTCTTTACAGAGAGTGCTTGGGAAATCATAGTCAGTCTGGCAATGCCAAACGACCAAGAGGCACCAACTCTAGACGTTCAGGCCGCTGCTAACCTCTAGTATGCTCAAAATGCTAACACAGCATCTTCCAGGATACTGAGCTTCCACAAAGTTCAGAACCCGGAAATACTACACTCTGTCAGATCTAAACATGCTTTCTATTTGACCTCACAACTAAAATTCCATTGGGGAAAATATAAAGTTCTGAACTCCTCAACATCAGCAGTACCAAGTACCAAGTTAATCGTTAGCCTCACTACCGTTCTGCAGTTACTCTTCTGTCCTGAGAATGAGTATCACATGCTGCCAATTCCATCTGACAGCCAAACCGGCTCCACTATCTCGGTGTTGTTTTCTTTCAGGTTGTTTTTGTATTCAAAACAAGAGGGTTGCGCACATCCAGTCCCTTTGCTGGTGCTGGACCAAAGGTTGATACAGTGAAGAAGGAAGGGAAGTCCTCACAACAGCTTCTGCTCGACTTTGCTTTTATTATTTTACACATTATTTTTTTACTAACACAACAATTATTTTACACCGACATATAACAAGACGTTTCGGCCATGACATCATGATGGCCGAAACGTCTTGTTATATGTCGGTGTAAAAGAATCACTGTGGAGCAGAAGCTGTTGTGCACACTTGGTTTTTCTTCACTGTTTTTCTATCTTAATGAGCTTGTTGTATTTTCTATATAATAGTTTAAATATTTTATATTAGTGATGATAGTGTTTTCCCTACTGCCTCTTGGAGGCTCTGTTTTGTTGTCAGTTTCCAGTGTTGGGCAATATTACTTAGGAGAGTAATATGTTACTTATTACTCCTTAGAAAAAAGTAATATTACATTACTTATTACTTGGAATCAAGACTAATATATTACATACTATATTATATTACATATTAAAGGGTTGTACAACAACACAATCTGTTTAGTCAGCTTCTTTTAGAACTGAATCCAATTGTTTTGAATAATAATATTAAGAAGAGTCACAAATCACCCTAAAAGGGTTTAAATGAAATGAAGTAAATAGGTATAATAGTACTGTTTTGTCAGAGTAATACCTTACTTTACTCATTACTGGGAAAAGCAATAATATTACAGTAATACATTACTAGTAACTAGTTACTGCCCAACACTGCTGTTTTCATAGATAACTCAACTGAATAACAGGGTTGCATCGCCTGAATTGTTTTCAAAACCTGGACCAGGTTGTCTTTCAGCTTGCCACATAGTCACTCTGTAAATGGATCACTGTTTAACCACTTGCACTCTGTATACTCCGTCGACCGGGATCTCCCAGGTATGCACACTTGGTCCCCTCGTATTTTCCCTCTACACCAAATCTCTTTGCCGAAAATAGCCGATCTACAAGTTGGTAGATTTTCTATTTTCTCACAATGTTCGCCAATTTACATGTAGGCTTAATATGACATCCCAGTAAGATTCATGTGATTAAGAATAAGCATTTTAAGCTATAGAGCATCCATAAGGACTGGTGCTCTCCAGATAGTAAATACGGTACGGTATGAGCACAGCTCATTACGTCGATAGTGTACAACTTTTTCAAACGTGAAGCTTTTCTTCGCATTTAGTTTCAGCTATATTCCTCCAGGCCCCTCTCTGTGTGAAAATGCAAACAAATTAACTTGATTAAATTGTGCTGACAAAGTACAATAATAGGAGGCAATGAGAGAAACTGATGTAGGGAACACAGGACTTCAATGGGGATCTCCACCAACCACACTCCCATGGCCACATCTGTCCTGCATTAGACATAAGGAACAATGTGGATTGTACAGATCCAGATCCCTTCTTCTTGAGGGGAAGGCTTGGGGGAGGGGAAGGTTCACTCGGGATGAAATTACAAACAGAAGTGTATGTATATCCTCTGTGCTTTGACGTAATCTATTAATCTAGTCTTGAACACATTTCCAAAAGAACCAAAAGAAGAAAAACAGAATAAGGCTATGGAAGTACCACTCTCATGCGTTCTGCTTTTTATGCAGACAATTTAAAGCCACATTATTATTGAGCTAAGAAAGGTAGGATAGATTGAATATTATGTGAAGACTGCAAAGATCACAATACAATTGCATATACTGAAGGCATATATGTGAATACAATCTCAGTTTAAAATGTAAAAAGTGATTTGCTAAGCACATTTCAAGAAACCACTTTTAAGTCCCGAGTCTGCCACAGCGAAAAGATAAATTCCACATTATGGACAACAATACCTGTTCATATTCTAATCTATACTATATTATTCTGAACATTGAGAACAGACTCTGACTGTGTTGTAACTTGCTCACTTCTTTGGTGTAAACAGAGAGAGGGAAATGACTCAACAGTTGCTCAGGAGTGGTCGCGTGATGCAGCCATTATTACTGCATGTCACAATCTAGTCATTAGGCCCACACGGCCGGCATCAACAGGAAGCTGCAGTAGTTCACCTGACACCCACAGAGAGATCTGGTGTTGTACGAGCTCTCGGTATCAGGTTTACTTCACCAAATCCCTTTACATGACCCCAAAGTCAAATCACCAACTTATTTCCTTTGAACTAAAACCCATCTTGTTGGAATGTTTCTTTTTTATTTCACTCTCAATCTCTGAACTTGTTATACGGTATGCAACAATCCAAAGTTAGCTCACAAACATGAACACTTGC
Source organism: Protomyctophum parallelum (assembly GCF_964188405.1). Lineage (NCBI taxonomy): Eukaryota > Metazoa > Chordata > Actinopteri > Myctophiformes > Myctophidae > Protomyctophum > Protomyctophum parallelum. Next base: position 55,193,078 of record NC_139702.1, on the reverse strand, counting down.
TGTTTATAACTAGCTCTAAGGTTGGTTGTAATGTATTCCTTGTATCCATGTGACCATGTAAGTGATATCCATATAGTAATGGAAAGCAGATCTCCTGCTGCTGTGTTTTAGCTGCAGTCCATTGGCCATTAATCTGAAACAACACATGCTTCATATCAACAGACCTTTAAACTAGATACACTCTTTGATATGGCCAATGTATCCCCCATATTATTAACTTTTAGCCTAAAGGAAAAAATCCCCCAACACCCGCAAGCCCCTGAGTATTAGCAATCAGTTGGCATGGCATAAAATGACAATTAGTTCTACATTTCCTAAATTTCTCTCCTATACATATGCTGTTGTGATACATCATGACAGGTGAAACGTCTACGATAAGAATCAGAGGCCCCCCATGGTGCATCTCATTTGATGACGGGGCTTGAGCAGCAGTTTAGGCATTGGGCGTGACGACACCGAGGTCTCCCGGGCCTTTTGTGTGGGACTGGGGCCTGCATACATACATATGTACCACTTTAAGGAATGGACAATGGAAAATAGAATTGTGATAGGCAGTCATGATATATATGTACTGTACCCAGCAAGCACGGTCAGGACCTGGACGAATTAGTGACGTCTCGATTGGGGCCAGATCAAGTCAAACCAAGACTAGTCAGATTTGACTTAAGTCATATCATAACTATAGTCCGATCTGGCCCAGAATAAGTTATATTATTTCAACTGGTGAAGACGTCCTGGAAATGACGTATAAAGATCATCCCCATATGGGCTGGGATCTGGCCTAGTCCTGAACGTCACCAGAGTCACCGGGCGTTGTCATCATGACATCATTTGGCCTGCTGGGTAGCTGATCAGCACATTGCACGTGTGAGAAAAAGTCATTGCCGAGTCATTGAGTAAGATGGCACACACGGTAGACAATATTACATCAGTTATGAATTTGCATTTGGATGTAGAACAAACACAAAATAAAAGAACAGTAATGTGACTTAGTCATAATGAATATAAAGGAAGTTAAAACTGCTCTCACGTTTGGGAGATTTAAAGGTTTTATGACATTCATTTTCTTTTCTCTTTTCTCTTTTCTTTTTTCTTTTTTCTTTTAGGTTTTATGACCTCAATTACACCCAAAAAACCTGAACTTTGAACATTCAGTGGATTTTCTGTGGTCTGAAGTTTTCTTTGGGGTTTTTTGGGCCTTTTGAGCTACAATGAAAACAGGCAACACAGTGAAACAGTGACATCTGCTGGCAAATCCCATTGACATATATGGGATTTGCACTAAGTGATGTCACTTACTGCCGGCAAATCAGAGCACCTGTTTGAGCCAGAAAACCCCAGATCACAGAGAATCTACTGAATGTTAAAAGTTCATGTTTTTTGGGTGCAATTGAGATTAGAAAACCTAAAAAAAACAAGAACAATTCCAAAACCATTTTTTAATGTCACAATCCCTTTAAGCTTTAGAGTAAGCTTTAGAGAAGGTTTATACACTTTCATGGTAGAGATGAGGCTGGCTAATCTCCCCCCATCTGAATTGTGTGCTGTGATGTATGCATTTGACATCTCTGATTTAATGTGGAAGCTGGGCTCCCACTACACAGGGTTAGAGTGCACCCAAACATCTGTCCGGTAACTAGAAATCTTCATGGTCGCACCGGTGCACCTCACAATTATGTGTCTATGTGTGCATGCACCTAAATATGTGCTGGTGCATCGCTATAAAAAACGTAGGCACACCAGTGCAACCAAATAAAAAGTTAGTGGACTGGAGCCCTGATAAATAATTGGGTTCATTAGAGTCATTCGTGGGGGCATTCCCACTTTGAGACTGGTTGTATTGACCCAGATGATCCTACAGTGTGAGGGGTTACCGATAATAATCAAACATTGTTGATATTTATCCGAATGAGTACATCCGAGTGGGATGGCATGAGTTGCACATAACAGATAGCGTCTACTAGGAGACAAACTTGAAATGAATAGGAGGATGTTCGGTTTTTGCAAGAAACAACCTGCTATGGGTGCATTAGACAGATGAAGCTTATCGATAGGTGGCAAGAACATGGCTATGTACCATAGAGCGTGTCCCGTCAGATATATCACAACTGTTCATCCGTTATCACAGCACGTTTTACCAGCTCCATTGTTGTCTCCACCAGGCCGAAGGCATGGGGGGAGAGTATGTTTTGCACTCCGTCCGTCCGTCCGTCCGTCCGTGTGTGTGTCCGTGAGCAGCTAATCTCGGCCACCGTTAACCCGGTCGATGCCAAATTTTGCACACACACTCCCTGGATGCCAACGATGAACCTCTGCCCCAAACTTTCCAGAACGGCCTGTTATAGCGCCACCAGGAGGCCGCTTTGTGCAAAACAAGTTTTTGCACAGTACACCTACAGATTTTGTCCAAACATCGCGCAAATTGGTACACAGTCTCTCTAGAGCCATTCAACGAAACCGGTCTTTCAGATTTCTCAAGCTCTATCCTGATCGGTTAAGATTGGCTTCCAAAGTTCACAGGAGTGCTCAGTTTCAAACAAAATTTTGCAAATCATGAACACATCGCGTGATTTCCGTGAAATTGTGCACGCACATTCCCACTAGGCCGAGGACGAAATGCCACATGAACAATTTCAACTCAGCCTCAAGGTGGCGCTATAACTGGCCGAAAAGTGTTTTTACCTCCAACTGCACGGATCTGTGGATAATTTACTTTTGTTGCCCTTTTATCCAACCACCAGATGAAGGCAAGCTGCAATGTCCTACATTCCTATCCTGGTGGAGACCTGTGCCCAGAAGGGCACTTTTTCTAGTTCACATCTCAGTCCCGACCCAGTGGCCTCGTGGTTAGAGCATCCACGCTGAGATTGGGAGGTCAGGGGTTCAATCCCTGGCCGAGTCATACTGACAACTAGGAAAATGGTACCCAATGCTTGCCACTCAGCCTCAAGGGTGTTTTTGAGGGGTAAGTCCCTGTGACATAACATGTACTTGTTACCTCACGCTATAGAAACAGGAGATACGTCGTTTCCAAGGCTACTTACTTAAAGATTGTTTACATCTGCTTCTGCGTGTGATTATGTGAGATGAGATCATCTGAGGTGCCACGTTGCTCAGCTGGGCTGAGCAATCACACACTAGACACTATCCTGTAGTGTGTGATGTGCCATGTTTTAAAATATGTGGATGTATACCATGCTACAAGAGAAGACAATTATGTGCGGGATGTAACCATTATTTCAAAATCGCGCCCAATTTTAAAACTCCTGTAGTGTGAACCGATCTTTATTCATCCTCTGTTATATTCTGTTTTAAGGATCTCAGCAAAATACACATTTTACACTGAGAGCTAAATTAACTCTCTAGATTATCGTCAACTCACAGAGGGTCTACAAATGTAACCAAATGCACATTTGTACCATCTCAGAGATACTGTTAGATGAACACTGGGATATTATTGTGCACTGTGTGTGTGTAACATCCGCCTATTGTTTCATTCATACAGAGCAGAGCACAGAGCTTCCCCACACTGCCTGAACTTTACATATTACAACACTGCAATGAGTTGCAGCCTTTGGTGGAGGTCATGGTGGTGGGGGTGGGGGGTTACAATATTACGGCATACAAAATTGGAAGGGGGAGGTAGAGCAAACTGCAGACACACATAGGGGCCTTTTGTTGCAGATGCAGGGTAATGTGGAGAATGTGTCACATGTTCAGGGAGAGAGGAAGGCATAAGCGGCTATCTGAGGTGTGTGTGTGTGTGTGTGTGTGTGTGTGTGTGTGTGTGTGTGTGTGTGTGTGTGTACACATGTGACCAAATCACATGTGTGAGGTGGTTTGTTGAGTCTTGGCAAGGCACGACGCAAGCATGAACACCTGGTGATGTCTGCCTAACGTTTGACTGTCAGCACCAGCATGCTACTACTGCAAGTTCATTCAGTTCATTCTAGTTAGAACTAGCCTTGCTCTCAGTCCAACTTATAGCTCACCAGTCATCTACCAGACAAGCAATCTGTTTTTGAGGCGTGCTAGCCCCTCCTATGCCCAGTTTTCTGTGTCTCTGTGTACCCCATAGTGGTGATTTGATTGGCTGAGGGTGTAAAAAGTGAATCCTCACTTGTTTTTAAAGTGAGGACAGAAAAGTGAGGACGCCAAAAGTGAAAAGTGTGGTGATGTAGATTTTGTTTTAGGTTATTAACATTTGTGCAAAAAGGAGATAATGTTTGACACATTGCAAAAAAGTTGTGGTCATGCCATGCTATCATCCACCAAGAAAATCACACGCCATAAGTACTGGGTGGCTTCGGAAACTTTAACACGCCAAATGAAAAACGTTACCGCATTTGGAACTTCGCCAGTGTTAATTTCAGACCCTATCTAAGGATGAATTGTTTTGCTAAAGTTTACCCATTGAAATGTGTTCAATAGGCCCCCTGAACGGAAGGACCATTCTAACAAATACATAGCAAGTGTCTACATTTTAAAGGGGCCGTGGAGCATTGTCCCAAAAGAAAACACTGTAGCAGTCTGAAACTCATTTGCAGGTTTAAAGTTCTGACAAACACGTTGATTCATTCATCATAAGTGGTGCGGCTCGCTGGAATCGGGCCGGCACCCTGGGTGCGTTCCTGTGGATCTGGAACCCCCCCCCCCCGGGGACCCCCACACGGAGTTGCACCACTTACTTCACACGGGTGTGATTTTTATGTTCATGTTAACATGTAATCGGTTGAGATAGCATCAATGAAGTCTTAATACAAATTACAACTTCAGTCATTGGTATCTTATGGCAATATTGAACCTGACTGCGCTAGGTTGTTTACATGTGAAAATGCTGTCAGACAGCTACTGTATACGATTGCAGAAGTAGCAAGTGCTGCTCTATAGTTACGAGAGGGATTTAAAAAAAACCCTGTAGTATGCTAGTCATCTGACCCAATTACACCAGTGCGCCAGAGCTAAGGATGAGGTTTCATCTGAGAGCTGCTGCTCTGCTGTGTGTAATTTGACAAAAATGTGCCAAAGCTATAGCCCATTGGTGACAGTGCACACACAATCACTGTGGTGTTATCAGCTCTCCTCATAATAACATATGTCTCCCCCATAACATCAAAACAAACAGTATGCAACAGTCACTAATGGTTAGTTAGTTAACCTGACTTTACTCAGGTGAGTAAGTTAAGTCAGGAACAACTGTGGATGAGTGAATCAAATGGCAAAAAAATTAAACAATTTGTCTAGAAATTGTGTGTAGTGTTACTATACTTCTGACTATACTTCTTTCCATTTAGTTGAAGCTCTTATCCCGAGCATCTTTTAGTGAGTATGGAGGGAGTAGGGAATTCACTGAATACTACTGACAGGACACATGGCAGTAAGGGAAGGGAATTGAACCTGCAACCATGCAGTTCCATACCATACCTGTGAGCATACCATAGTATGGTCACTCTAACTACAGGGTAGTTAGTGTTCATTTTGACAGCAGTTTAGTTTAGTTTAGTCATAGTCTTTTGAATAAGTTTGAAACGTTTTAATCTAGTTTTAGTGGACTAAATAAAATAAATTTTGGCAGGCATTGCAATGGCAGATTTTACACTTGGTTGCATGCTGAAAATACACATGCTGAAAATACACACGCTCACATGACAGCACGTCGCAGCGCAACATGTTGTGAGCTTGTAGATCTGCTATTTTCTGAGTGCAACACATGAGGGCAACCAAACATAAAATGACATGTCTTTTAGTTCTACTGGATCTCTCCTCCACTAGTCCCTCCCTAACATTTTAGTCTAGTTTAAATTTGTTGGCGAAATTGTCAAAATATTTACAATTACGTTTGTGTCATCATAACTTAGTTTTTATTAAGTGTTTATTTTATTTTCATCAGTAGTCGAAAAGGTAGTCGAACATTTTTCATCATAGTTTTATAGTTGACGAAATTAACACTGTGTACAGGGCCACCCTGCAGACTCCTATTCCCCATTCAGGATTTACAACCTCTAGTAGTCGCCTCCTTGTTCTTATCATCACAGGAAAATACTAAACAGGGCTTACTGAGCCAAGTAGCATGGGGGGGAAACGCACACTTGAGATAGTGCCGTATTTTTCGGTCTGTTTCGAAGAGTAGAAACGTGGCTCAGCAAGTGCTCATTTTGATTTACAAGCCTGTTCCATATCTTTCCTCCTCCTTCTCTCTCTCTCTCTCCCTCTCTCTCTCTGCTCGGGCAAAGCTCCAGTCCATACCCATACATCCCAGGTCTGAACCTGAGAGCTTTCTCCTTCTCTCTCTCTCCCTCTCTCTCTCAGCAGCTGTCGTTATCAGTAAATGTCACGTACGGCTGCCAAGTCACGCCAAATAGACCCTGTCCACCAAAGCGGCTCTCCTATTTCACTCGCTCTCTTTGGGGATAACAAAAACACAGAGTTCTGCACATTGGACTTTGCAGGTGGAAAATAAAAAAGGATAATTGCTATAGGAAGGATGAAATACAAACATGAACATAATAACATCAACTTCATTGTCCACATACGTATGTAGAGATTTACGTTTGTACCAGAGTACCAAACGTCTTGAAACTACATACCAATGCCAGTGAGTTGATATACGGTATGAAACATATCACAATTTGTGTGTAGAAGAGAAAAGATTTAAATCATACTGATAATTTTGTAATTGTGGCAGTGGCTGTAAAATGTATGTATTTAACTAATGCCCCTCAAACGGGACCAGTGTTGTAAAACAACACACAGCCAAATCCTCCTGTGTTAATGTAACTCTGTCAGTGTAAGAAGTGACCTCTAAGGGGAGCCGGGAGTCCACCCTGACCCCCGGGCTCCACACAGCAGCACTAAACCGACTGACCGAGTTGTAAAGGTCGGCAAATAAGAGGACCCTAATGTAGCTATAGGCCGTGTCTGTGCCTCTGTCTAGTTCTTTAACTAGAACTTTAACAGCCAGGTTCAGAACAGCTCAGGGCCAGCCAATCACATGCCAGCAGCAAGACCAAACGAAAGAGGAAGTGGATGAATAGCAGCAGGCACAGAAGTAGAGAGGAACCTGAAGAGTAATTACAGGGCAGAAGTCTGTAGAGGCTCTGAGAGAGGGAGGGACCCAGAAGAAAAACACACACATGCATGCACACACGCGCGCGCGCGCAGAAGGAGCAGTGACGGCCAGCACTGCAGAAACAAAAGGCTCTCAACTAATGGAGGGAAAGATGACACAATGATGTCATTTTCTGGGGATTCGGTTCAAGCAAGAAGCATATTTCATCAATTGAAATATAAACACTGCGATTCCCCAATGGAAATTGGGAGGAAAGCTAAGATTAGATCAAAGACCATAAGTAATAGAATTTCCAGCAGTACTGTACACTGTAACCGCTGCAATTCCATGTTTCTGGTTTAGTTTAGTGCTCTATTTCCAGAACAAAAATAGACCTAGATGTGAAACACACTTTTAATGAAAAGTATCAACAGAATGCTGCCAGTAACTCAATTGTTGTAGGGGCAGCTTAGTTATGCTTAAAATATTGTGTAATTGTTGTGTTTTGTGTGTGTGTGTGTGTGTGTGTGTGTGTGTGTGTGTGTGTGTGTGTGTGTGTGTGTGTGTGTGTGTGGAGGGGGGGGAGGGCACATATGCGTGCACTCAGCTGGGAACTCTGGCTTTGTTCTAGGTTAGCAATTTTTTTTTTTGGTCAGGGGGTGTATCTCTCTGTGACAAGCTGCTTGGCCCTGGTCGATCTCTGTTAAACTCTGGAGTGTCCCAGTGGAACTGGAGCCACTCTGGCTGGCTGCTTATAGCACTACTTGGTTACAGATTAACAGCCTCCACTGAGGGGGGCAGACAAAACAAAAATTGGTCACACGGTAGGGTAGAGAAAGCCATGTATGGTTTAACTCATGGTTCTATTTCTTACACCAAATATTGTGTGCATATACTGCCAGTTGGCCAAGGAAGTAAATACCCAAATATGTTGATTTGTTTATTCATATTTAGCGAATTCATATTTTGCAAAATATGGGCATCATCAATATGATGACCTCATCTTGTTTTCATTTTGCATAAAGAAAACTTTACTATTTTGAATACTACAACACTACATGACCCATGAATGTTCAAACGAGCTTAATTATGTGTTATTTGTGATGCAACGTATGCAATTCAAAGATACAATCATAAATACACATTTTAGTCCTTTATTTTAATCCACAAATTACAATACATTTGACAGGGAAACAAATATAACGGGGTTGACAGTTCATTCAAGTGCCTATAACAGCCAAAACAGAGCTGAATTTGGCAAGTTGTTTGGCTTTGCTCTTTGTCATGCCAGCTATTGTTAGGCCACTCAGGTTAGTTTATGAACATGGCCCAGACTTCCGAATATATCACACGCACGCACGCACGCACGCGCACACACACACACACACAAATCTAAATATTGAATCAAGCAACTTAAAAACTGGGGTTTACACAAAAGGAAGTAGAACGTTTCACCAGAAGTGTTAAATGCATCATAAATAATATATATATATATATATGCGTTACAGTAAAATCAAGGTGGGTGCCCATTTGCTGCTGTACATGCATGCACTTGCCAGGCTGCCAGCAGCTAAAGGCCTTTGACCAGGAGGCTCCAGGAGACCTGCCATACTGTATATAATGCTATAGAACTGCTGACTATTTGAACCTATGCTGTCTTTCTGCACAACATTGAAAAGACAGCCTAGCCCTAATTCTAAGTCAACCGAAAAAAAGCCTCAATGTAAAATGTATACGAGTAATTTGAACAATCAACAGTCCACCATTCATTATAAGACTTTTAGGCGTTGCCCAAATTGCCGGAAAAAATACTTTCAAAACACAGATCATATAGCTGGCTTCTGGCAATTTCACACGTGCACACGACACCTTTCAAATCCCTCTACACAAGACCCACCCATTGTTTTCTGTGCTCCTACTATACTTCATCCACCTGCCATCAAGGCAGCTGGCTGCCAAAGGCTGTGCTGGATCTGTTGACAATGAGAGCAGCTCTCTCAGGCAGCCCCGGCTAGCAGCTTGGCTTGTTAGCTCTCAAACCCCAGGCTTGTGGATGGCTGCTGTGGGTCTTGGAGGGGTGACTGACATAGGAGGGACAATTGTTATGCCAGCTAGCCAGTCAACCAGCCAAGTACATACACCAGGACATCAGTCATCCAGCAAGCCACATAGTGTGCGAGTTGCGTGAATCTATTTTGTGTCCGAGCATAGACATGGTAGTGCCCCGCCTGCCTCTGATTGGCCTACCGACACTTCCCGTCTTGACTGTCCTCCGAGACGTGACGTTACTCCGTGGTGAGAAATAATAGAGAATGACAGCTTGGCAGGCTAGAATAGGCAAACTAGTATTGTTTGCATTGATTGAATAATTGATTGAACACGTACGGTCGTACGTTCTAAATAAAGTGTTAGTGTTGATTATCTTGTATTAATCTAATTATAGTAAACTAATACTATTATACTAAAAAGGATAAAGATGAAGGGAAAAGAGACCTTTTTACAGTACAATAATGTTTCAAGTTTACACATAAATAAATGACACAATAATGAACACAAACACTTTATTTAGAACACGCCCAAATCAAATCATATTACGGCGTACATGTTCAATCAATTATTCCATCAAAGCAAACGGCATAAACAATATTAGTTTGGCTCTTCTACAAAAATAAAAGTTACAATTTACCGTTCTCTTGTATCATGCCTACCGTATTATTTCCCACCACGGAGTAACCTCACATCAGTCTATCCAGCATAGCTATATCCACCTCGGAGGACAGTCAAGACGGGCAGTGTCGGCAGGCCAATCAGAGGCAGGTGGGGCGTTACCGTGTCTATGCTCGGACGTAAAATAGATTCACACGTGTGAGTTAGCTAGCTAGTCTGCCTCAGTGACTAAAACAGAAGTATAGCGCATTCCATGCTTGAGGCGGAAATAAATGTAAAATATCAGAGGTTGCATGAACCACCTTTAGTTTGACTGGACATGATGCCACTGCTGCCAGACCCGAGTCTAGGTCCGCTTTGCCCCACATTATCCTGTGTTTATTGTCCTGGTGAGCGCCGTTGACTTGTGCTGCAAAAGAGTGCTATCTTCTTAGAGTTCTTTTCTTTGTCATATTGCTTTTATTCCTGTCCTAAATGGGCAGTCTATGAAAAGGGTTGTTGAGGAAATGGGGAAACACGTTTATAAGAAATCTCAGCGTTTAGCTGAATTTAATAGAAGCCATCCTTTTCCTTAGCATACGGCTGAGGTCTGTAGGTACATGACAAACTGAGTGAACTCTAAATCTCAGAGATGAATGAAGTTTTCATCTAGTATTCCTGTCGGTCAGGCACAGCAGGTGTCCTATTTAAATTCCCTCACAGCAAACCAGCCGCAGTCTCCTGCCTACAGTACCCTGACAGATGGAATACGTTTTAATATGTGCAGAGTAATCTGTTACATATTAGGTGACATTATACTTATACTAACTAATCCCAACTATATATGAATCAATTAACTATAGCACTATGGAATGTTACACATTGATGAGCTCACTGCTCCAAACTTCTATTGTAAGCAATAGCTGCTACTACTATACATGTTGCATGGTCTCCATCTTGTGGTGAAATCCCCCTGCTTTACTACTTGGAATATGATACTTTTCAGGTGGCTCAGAGTGGATAAAAATTTATATTCAATGTTCATGGTTGTATAATGGTGGGTGGAAGGTTTGTGATCATATGATCATCGATAACCAACAGTCAGACTACATACAAACGTATATTTACTTCCACTTTGTTCCCAGACATTTCGGTTTGTATAGATGCAGTATGTATGACAATGCCTGATCACAACCAAGCTGTAATGGCTTCCAGATGTGATAATCAGGCTCAATGACGGAGCAATATTGTGCCAAATGAAACATACCATGTGGCCTGTTATTTATTCGTCCCCCACCCCCACCTCGGCAGCAATGCCTATAGTGATCCTATAGTGTGTTCACACACTAACAGGAGAAAGCTTTCGTGGGATTTTAAAGCTGGATCCAATTATGTTTTCAAAGTTTCGGTGCCATGTTTTTCTTATCTGGCCATAGTGGCTTGGCGTCTGTGTCCTATAGCCTCTCCCAGAGCTCTGTGTATAAAAAGGACATGAATTCCTTGTTTCAAGTAGTTTTTTGAGACTTAAAAACTTTAATCCTAGCATCCCTATTCTCAGGGAATTATTTTCGCCAATGATATTTAGTTTAGCCCATGGGAATACGGTCAATTAGTATAGGGCTCATGGGAATATGGCCAACCAGGTATAGGGTTTAAGTGGTTAGTGCATTCATTTAAATTTAGTTCAATATTCAGAATGATGCAGATACTCCATCATTAGCATTTCTGAGAGCATAAAAGAAGGTGGATATTTATTGGACTGAGCAGAGCCTAGACCAACTTTAATGAAAAGGCTCCTTTCATTGCCAAAAATACTGTGGTGGGGCATTTTCCAAAAGCACACCCCAACGGCCATGCCTTTATATGAAGAGTTGAAATGTGCACATGAATCATCACTGGAAAAGAATTTGACTCATGACATCATGTCACCTCAGATGTCTGCTATAACCTCAGCCAGGTGCTTCCTCTTACCCTGTAACTAAACTAAAAAGAATAGACCTTCTCTCAAACTCTTTTGTACTCTATTGTAGAGCTAGCATGTGCAAGACTTTCAATCAGTTGTGGTTAGGGAAGGGTACTGAGAATCAATGCTCTTTTGAAACCGGTATACATGATTGGTCAGAACTAAAATAACAATAGGCTTCTTGACAAAGGGGGCTGCTATCTGTATTTTGCCATTAGGCACTATTTATCGTAATAGACATATTCCTACCTGGACCCTATATTACAGCACACAACCTTTCTGTTTCCTGTTTACATTCCATGCAAGTATGGCAGACAGGTCGAAGCACTCGAAAGTGTGAGCTAGGGGGGGGGGGGGGGGCAATACCAGCACCGTAATGAAACGCACAACCACAAACAACATGGCATACATTTGAAGCAGTGAGGTGTATTCGGCTGTTTCACCAAAGTGGCCTCATAGGATGAAGTGATTCAGATTCTGAAAAAGAACCTTTACTAGTCAGTACACTAGGGCTAGGCAACACTAAATATCTGATTAGCCACATCTATTCTATCTAGCCACATCTATAAATGACTGGATAGTAGTGGATGCAGTAGCCAGTTCTAGACCAGATATGAACACTGAAAAGTAAACAGACCAGCCTTTCCACAAGCTGGTCATAGAATGCCTATGAAACTTAAGACGACCTGACCGACACCGGTAGTCCTACTGATGAGTGTGTTGCCAAGTCCGCTTATTTCCAGTCAAACTTGAATAGTTTTTTTCTTCACAGTTGCTTGACTCGTTTTTGGAGGTTGGTTAGCTTTTTTCTGTCACGACAGTTGGCAACACCCCCCTTATCCGTGGGCCCCCACGCAGTCTGTCGTGGACCCCCGCGCCGACCTCCACGGACCTCTGCTGGGACCCCCGCGCCGACCTCCACAGGGGGGGGTTTATTGTTAGAAAAGGATCCTTTGGTTCCATTCGTAGTAGGCTAAGGCTACACTAGAGTCACCTGGACACATCCTGTTGTTGTTTCCACACACATTAAATACAGATAAGACACAGATATTTACATTTCATAGCACAATTCTGGAGATATACGGCAGCAGCTGGTTATTAATTAATAGTGTATGAATTATTGTTTCCTAATACTGTACATAGTCTGGAATATGCCCTAGTTGCTCAAGCAGTACACTGTGCTGACTGTAGTCAAGGTGTCCTGGGTTTCAGTTATCAAATTGTTGCTGTCGGGGCAGAAACTAAGTCTGTCTGTGGGTTTTAAAAGTATTAAATCAATGAAACGTGTAACAAGACCGTGGTCCGTGACTAAATAATAACAACATTGGATCCATTGGAACACAGGTTCTTCTTTTTTTTTTTTCATTTCTAGAAACGTAACAGTTTTAGACATACAAGGTTTTGACCCAGCAGCTGAGCTACCCTCAAATATATATTTTTAAAAAATACCCAGAATGTTCCAAGGGCTTTCCTACTCCTTGAGTATCTGCAGAGGAGCTGCTCATAACTATGATGGATTAGATTGCGGCTCTACTCGGGGCTCCATGCACTGTAATTGTTTTGCAGATGCTGCGGATGTGACATGCATTAATAATTGAGGGTGGCAACCAGAAATCAATGTCATCACTGGAATCCATATTTGCTACAGGCAGGAGCGGGGACGAAGAAAGAAAGACAGAAATACGTAAGGAAAGAAAGAAAGAAAGAAAGAAAGAAAGAACCGTGAATTGAGAGCTTGCACAGTGTGCTCTTTTTTAGAGGTTATTTTGTGTAGCACAAAATGATGAAAGGTCTATAGCGAGCTTACCGAACACTAGCAGATTTGCCCTGGTTTTGCTTACAACCAACCTAAGGTAGTGTGGCATTTAACTAAACCTATTTTCGCCATGCAATATGCCTTATCCCTAAACTTCTTTTTTTATTTTTTATTGTTCAACTACCCAATCTACAACGACACGTTGTGAGCTTGTAGATTGGCTATTTGAACTATAAAAAATAAAAATAAAAATCTAAATAGTAAAAAAGGCAAAGTACAGTCCCAAACACAGCTGCCTTGGGTGCGTTATGTATGTTTTGGATATGCTGAGCATGCAGAGAATGCTGCATCTACCCCCCCCCCCCCCCCCCCCCCCACCCCCTCCTCCATTCACACCATGATTCCAGGTCTATTATTCTAGTCTTCAATTTAGAGGCTGGTTCTAATTACTTAGAGGGACGGAGAAAAAAGGTAAACTACTGCATGATGTGCATCATGTGCATAACTTAGTCATGTTTTGTCTGCCCCAAGACATTTTGTCTGACGAGTCAATAATAATGCTAAATTCAGCACCAAACTGGTCTGGATAAGAAGACTTTGACAGGAGTTTGCTTTTCAAAAGGGCATGATCAGAGCACGAGAGATGGAATATAATGTGTTTTGGGAATGGTGGACAGCCTATATAACTTTCTACGTCTGACAGAAGAGTATATGATGAATTTCAAAACAACACACTCCCAGGCCTAGATTTCCCACAGGGGCCATACATACCAAGATATATTATGTGCTTTAGAGAAGTCAAGTCCTTTAATGTGTTTAGCAAGCTACTGAAAATGTTCTGTTGTTCTGTTTTATGCAGTGGTATGCTGGGGAGTATAGGCATTCTATATATAATAATGTATTAAACAAAACAATTAAGTTTCTGTTGCAATTTGATTGAGGTTAACCCCTATAGTGCCTATACTGGTGGGGGCATTAAGGCCTGGGAGCTGAACAAGCTGAACAAGATCACAAAGAAGGCCAGTTCTGTTGTGGGCCTCAGAATGGAGGGGCTGCAGTCAGTCGCAGAGTGGAGAATTAGGGACAAACTGATCTCCATACTGGCTAACCCCTCCCATCCACTCTATGGTGACTTGCAGGACAGAGTCGAGAACCTTTAGTCATACTCACTTTCCCTCCGAAAATGAACACAGAGCGGAATAGAACTACCGGTATACAACTATATAGACTATACAACACATAAGAACTTTCTCCCCCTCTGTCCGATGTGTTTTCTTTTCTGTCTGTCTGTCTGTTTGATTACTGTTTGTTTATTTTTACATTATGCTGCTGTAACGTATACATTTCCCTGCTGGGATAATGAAGTACATCTCATCTCTCATCTCATCTCTATTGTAAATCCATGCTGTCCTGGATTAACCTCTCAACTCTGCTCTTATCTCCTCTCTCACTCCGATGGCCACCCACACTGTTAAGGTTGGGGTGAATCTAATTTTGTGACGGGTCCATGTTGCCATCTGATATTCACATGGGGTCAAGTGTAAACACATTTGCTCTACTGACCCTTCCCTTGTTGCCTCTATGCCCGTAGCGATGAGTGCACCACTTGGCCGAGTTACTACTTCCCACCGGTGGGAATTTTGTGTAATGTAGAGTTACTACGGCGTTTGTAAATGTTATGTTTTGAGTACGGCTAGGGTATGTGGAGTATTCCACTTTGTGAGCAAGTTTATTTTATGTTTTTATCTTCTACTTTAGTTTTAATCCACAGACTATTTATCTTCATCCAACATTACCGGTATATCACAATCATTAGATGTTATCTAATTCATTATCTTGATAGTAAGCAAGCATTCGTTATCTTGATAGTAACCAAGCATCTCTCTTGCTCTTTCTTTCTGTATCTGCAGGACGCACAGAGGGCAGCCCTGTGGATGGACTCAGAACAGGCCAGATGGAAACAGAAACGGCCAGCCATGAGACAGAAGAAAGTCTGCTATTAGCACAATTCAGCACAGCTCACACCCCGACAAACAACCTGATCACCGCCACTGCTACCAAACTTCATAATGGAAGCCAGTCTCCCATTTTGCAGATCAATGGCGATGCAAACTGGAACCATTACATTAAGCCAGGCATGGGGATCAACCCCATGAAGCGGCTGAGGGAAAACTGCAGCAGCAGCCCTGCCCCGGCAGAAGGGCTGTTCGATCAAGGGCCCTTTGTGATGAACGGGGAGCTGAAGCACACGCTTGGCAACCACCAGTCCCTGCTAGTGCACCAGTCCAAGAAACTCAGAGTGGACTCTGAAATAAAAGGAGCAGACGAGGAAATGAGCTCCAGTCTGATGGACGATTTCCCAGAGCTGACAAAGCCGACGGATTTTGACTGCAACACCCTGTCGAAGGAAACCAAAATTGATAAGAGGAATTGTAATTTCCCAAACGGGGATATTTTCTCTCTTTCTAGGAATAAGCAATGTTCAATTCCCAATGGTGATGTGGCATCGCCCACTTCGCTGGAGGACTCTCCAGGTGATCTTTTGGAGAAAACTCTGTCTCAGTATTACCCTGAGCATGTTTCCATTGCACAGCAAATGTCTGGGCCACAGGACGATACTGTCAACAATTCGCTGGCCAGTGAGCTTCCAGGTCAAGGTGCTCAACCTGACCCACTCACCTCAGGTTTTTCCCCTTCTGCTTCAGTGCCTGCCTCAAAGCAACAGCAGCCTGGGGCGGCACAAAATGATCATGGCAGAAATGGTTACAACTCTAACCCCTACATGGTGAATGGATACTCAAACATTTACAGAGCAGATCACCGTCAGCATCAACAGCAGCAACATTACTCCGGCGAGTGTAAAGAATCCTTGAATCAGGTGGGCCACACAACTGGCATAGCTTCACCTACTGTCAACAGCTCACAGCAACAACATCATAATGGCTCTCAGTGTTATCCAGAGGACCCACACTCCCAAGGTGTGTATAGGAAGCCGAGCCAAGAGTATAGTCAGAGCTCCTTCCTTGAAACTAACACTACTCATCTCCAGACAGAGGATGAAGATGGGTTTGGACCCTTTCCCAATCCTGGGTTACAGAGGATGGGTCAAAATAAGGAGTGTGCGTCCGAGTCTCAACATCCGCTCCAAGGCTCCAACAGGAGTCTTCAGTATAGGATCCAACCGCCACAACCACAGCAACATGCTGATAACTTGTGTAGAACTGATGGTATGACAACGTCCATGGCCCCAAACTCTCATAACCAACCTGATATAGCCAGCCCTCAACAGACACTGCACCATGCTGGCCAAGAGAATGGGATGGGCAGCCTTCCTCAGCAACAATCTAATTTATCTGGCCCGGCCCCTGCACGACAGAGGGCCTGGATCGACTTGAATGCCTCCCTGCCCCAGCAGCACTGTTCTGGCGCTGCCACACTGCCCCAGACACAACAGCAGGACATGTGGAGAAGTTTGCCTCCCAGGTCGCAAACCGAGCAGCAACAGACAACGAGCACCCATGCTCACGGCCAGCTGCGGGAGCCGGGGCCAGTGCAGAGGTTTCAGGCACAGGGAGGATTCACAGACAACATCCCAGGGTCTAACAGCTTCCAGCAGCAACAACAACAACAACACCAACAGCAAGACTGCCTGCCAGGCCAACCGCCGTCTGCTCCAGTCCAGCACAACACTGCCCCTGAGTGGCAGCAGTCAAGCTCTAAAGCCACTCCGATACAACAGCCTCAAGACCATCCACAGCAATGTAGCCTATCTCAACAGCAGCAGCAACAGGTGGACAGCCGCTACCGCAGCCACATGCAGCCAGAGCACTTATGTGATGATGACGATCCTGACCTGCAGGAAATCCTTTCCCCTGGATTTTTACCTCAGCAGCAACAACAGCACTGTCAACAGCAACAACACAACAATCAACAGCAGCAACGTCCACTTTCCCACCCACCTCAGTTTGAAGGTCAGCAGCTTTCATCTCCCACTTACAGACCTCACAGTCAACCTCCACCAGGTCAGCATCAGCAGCTTCAGCCAAGCAACCAACCTCCGAGGAATAATCCCACCCAGTCCGACAACATCCAGCAGCCCCAACAGGGTGACCACCCGACATTCAGCTACGGCAAGACAATGGAGATGCAACACCAACATCAGCAGCAGCAAAGGCAGTACGCTCCCAACTCAGGCAGCGGTAACCTCAAGCAATACCCACCACAGCAGCCTACAACTCCCAGCCACCAGCCCAACCACATGGATTTCCCCCAGACCCCCAAACAAGCGCAACCTCATTTACCACAGGGGGCTTTCAGCCAGCAGGTGCCAGCACAGATGTATCCTAAAGCTGAACCACAGGAGTCGTGTCAGGAGTCGTGTCCTCAGCATTTCCAGAGGGGACCCCCGTTACCTCTAGGACCTGGTCCCCACACAGACTTTCAGAAGCATGCAGCACTACGGATGCACCTGCTGCAGCGCCAGGAGCGCCAGGGCCCTCCTCATCCACCCCAGAGCCCGGGTGAATTCAAACTGAGGGCTGTGAAAATAGAAAACGGAGCCCAGTTTGAAGCACCAGGGTTGCAGCAACAGGAGCAGCCATTGTTACAGCAGCGAGAGATGGGCATGGGTGGTATGTACATCAAGCAAGAACATCAGCAATCAATGTGCGAGCAAAGCAACAGGCAAAGGAGCATCCTGGCCAGTTTGGAACAAAGCCTGACACAGTATCATCTTTCGCCTGTGTTCGAAAATAAGTCCCTTGTCATCAATTCATTAAATAATAAGGTCAAGGTGGAGTCGTCTGGGGCTATCACGGTACTCTCGACCAATGCTGACCTGAGTGGCCTGGGTGGAGGGGATCCATTTGGGGCTGCTACCTCTATACCACTGAGAAGACCACCTGAATTCACTCCAAAGAAGGAGCCCCTGCTCCAGAGCTTCCTGGACTCTCCTATGAAACTATTGGACACCCCCATCAGGAACTTGCTGGACACTCCTATTAAACAGCAGTACGACATTGCATCCTGCCACTGTGTTGGTGAGTCTGATTTAACAATGTCCCAGTCTAAATGTTTATGCATACAATATTCAATAATATTCAGAAAGAATCACACCTGTGTGAACTGTGAAGTGAGGGGTGCTCTTATCCTCGTACATCATCATACATCATCTCATTCGAGCCAATCAAAATTGACGTCCTCACCTTCGTCATCAATGTTTGTGTTACGCAATATTTGTGTTTACACAAACACTCAAAATTGTCCATTCATTGTCAATGGCATTTAATGTTTGTGTTAGTACAAGATTTGGGTTACACACACACACACCAAAAGCTGGAGATAGGAGGGGCTATCGCCCCTCAAAAAATAAAAGTGAAATCACTGAGAACGACAGGGCCCCATCCTGCTCTCCCCTGGCAGTATTTGATGTCAATTACAAGATGACAAACATGGATTTTGATTTTGTGCATCTATAACAAAGAGACAAAAAATACAGAGAAACCCCTGAAATGATTAAAACAGGCAGCAGAAATGTGCAGATCAGTTGCAAATACAGTTACATTTTCATTGTGTCATACGTACAGATGGCTACAGAATGCCACTGACCTGCTCTTCTGTTGTTCCATTGTGGTATTCAGAATCAATCAGCGAGAAGGATGAGGGCCCATATTACACCCACCTGGGAGCAGCACCCAATGTTGCTGGTATACGTGAAAAGCTTGAGAAAAGGTAAGCCAAATGTGGGGATTTTCTTCACAATAAAACGTTTAGAGTTAATGTGGTATTGGTTATACTTATATGTCATTTGCTGACTTTGTTCTTTCTGTCATTCTGCATTTAAAGATCTGGCCTAACCGGCAATGCCATCAGGATTGAGAAAATTGTCTATACTGGGAAAGAAGGAAAAAGTACACAGGGCTGCCCAATAGCCAAATGGGTGAGTAAGGTCATGTTTTTGTATTTTAGGCTTGAGGAAGAATGGCCAAAGAGATGTTTTCCTTTATATACCATTTATTTACCTGTGTTGTATTTGTATAGTATGTGTAGTGTGTTTTTTATCCATCTCTGCTTTTGTCTTGTCTTGTGCATTACGGTATGTCACTTTAATTAATGTGTTCAATTTATTCAAATCTAGTACAACAATAACGTGACCTGTTGGTCTATAAACCCAGGGCCAGCCAGACTATCGCTTCCACAATCTCTGAATGCTACAGAGAGTAGCATTATGCCTGGTAAAAGCTAAGAACAGGAAGCCGTCAGCTGCTCTTTAGACCGGAATGATGAACACAGTGTTGTTAACGTTCAATGGATTTTAAAATATATTTAAAATATTTATTTGAATTTCCATTTCTTCTAATAAGCTAGGCTAGTACTAGGCAGATAGGCTGTGACTAATTTAGTTTCCACAGTAGGCTTATGTATTTAGGCCTATATGACTGCACAGCCTAAATATAAGTGTGAAAGTGCCGTGGATGCATAATTTTCTACTCATTTTCAGAGGTTATTTCTAAATGGATAGTTCCAATTACTGTAACTGATTGGCTGAGCTGCGTTCAAAGTCATGGTACAATACTACAGTGATTCCCAACCTGTGGGTCAGGGCCCACTGGTGAAAGGTTGCAAGGCAATTGACAAAACACTACGATTTTAATATGAATATATATTTTTTTTAAAACAATTGTGCTTTCACTATGATACTGATAAATAGGATACTACTCAAACCCAGAATGCATGTCCCTTTCACAGACAGAAACAACGGATGTGTTCCAACCCAACAGGTTTTCCTCAGCATTCTAAAAACACACACCTGTGCCAAACAAATTGATTCTGCTAAATGTCACTGCACTACATTGCATGGTGTAGAGTAGACTGTAGAATGATTATTTTGTCATCCATAAATTGTTGCATTTTTGTTGCTGTGCTTATATTTTATGAAACCTTGCCATGTGAGTGTAGTATTAACCATGCAAGGCCATTTGTTTAAAGTGATTTTGAATAACCTTACAATGCCCCGCTGTTCTAAAATCACTGTAAACAATCAACAATGACCCCCTAGGGACATAAAAATATATTATCTATAATATTAATATATTATGTACTGTATAATAGATAATCTATAGTGTCGAATTGCACTGAATGATGTCCAACCCAATGGCATGAGTGTCATTGTGTGCTCACTACATCAGTACATCAGTGTCAATATGTTGAAGTCCTGTACAGCTACTGTACTGTACTGTATGTAAGCCTTGCCGAGCCATGGAGCCAATAGGGCAGGACACTATCTACTGTTTCTGTGGGCAGCTTGATGTACAAGTACACCCCCTGGCCAGGACATGATGCTAGTATGTCGCAGGGACTTACCGAAATCCAACCCTTGATGCTGAGTACCAAGCAGGGATCGAGGCACTGAGTCTTTGGTATGACCCGTCCTTGGATCGACCTCCAACCTTCCAGTCCCAGGGCGGACATTCTAACCACAAAGTCACTGAGCTGGTACTGTACTGTACTTAACTGTAATAAATTAACCTTGAGTACCGCATGTTATCTTGCAGGTAATCCGCCGTTCCAGTGAGGAGGAGAAGTTGCTAGTGCTAGTTAGGGAGCGAGCAGGCCACACCTGTGAGACAGCCAGTATTGTAGTGGTCATCATGGTCTGGGATGGCATCCAACGCAGCCTGGCAGACCGCCTCTACTCTGAACTGAGTGGTACACTAAACAAACATGGTGCCTGCACCCAGAGACGCTGTGCCATCAACGAAGAGTATGTTTAAAACATTTGAATATTCCATATAATTATAAGTCATTGTAATAGTTACAATATTGTTTTCTTGGTTTAATATAGATGAATAAAATAAAAATAGGCCACTGTAAAGTGTTCATGACTGGATGAGTATACTGAAGTCACAGAGCAGTAGCTTGCTAATCAGCTAAGCTGTAAATAATACATCCAGCTCTATGAAAAGGTATTAATTCTATTGACATCCATCCTAAGTTCCCTCAAAGGAGGAAGTAATCTGTTTCTACGCAAATCAAAATCCAATGCTGGAAACGTAATGGTCAGCTAAATCTTAATGCCATTGAACATAAGTCATAGAATAGTAAATTATGTAGAGAAGAGTGTGCCTTGGAGTTGACATAAACACAAATCCAGCCTGGAACAAATGCTACCAGTTGCTTCCCCCTGTGCCTCGCCATAGCAAACCGTCAGTCCACAATGTATACAAAGATAAATGCACTGCCTAATCTCTTTAAGAAAAACAGTAACAACAAATCTAATACCTGCTTGTCCATGTCATTCAGGAGGACATGTGCATGCCAAGGGTTGGATCCTGATGCTTGCGGAGCATCTTTCTCCTTCGGCTGCTCCTGGAGTATGTACTACAATGGTTGCAAGTTTGCCAGGAGCAAAATCCCAAGAAGATTCAAGCTACTTGGGGATGATCCTAAAGAGGTATATCTGTTGCACTGTGTAGTAACATGCTATGGGGCTTTCATATGTATACCTAATATTTGTCCAATAAAGCATACAGCAGCCTGAATATAATGCCATAATGTTGTATGCACATAATTTACAGGAGGAGAGACTGGAGCAGAACCTTCAGAACCTAGCAACCATAATGGGTCCAAAGTATAAACAACTGGCACCTGAAGCTTATTTAAATCAGGTGAGGATACCTGGGTATTCTACTTTGAGAACATACTACTGGTTTCTTCAGTTAACAACTTAACATTACCTTGAATTATACATAGAATGTTATGTTTAAAGGATAACATAACATACAGTATCTGTACCATGTTTTGGCACAACCTTATGTGAACTTAGCAAGTTGGCATTCTTTTTTGTATTATTATGGTGGATACAATATACAAAGGATAGTTAGGATAGGGAGACATGGAACAGGGGTATGGTATTATTAAAGTAGTTAAAAGAAGTTTTTAAAGAACAGTTATTCATTAACCTAAAGCTTGACTCTCATATTCATTAATAATGGAGGGTCGTATGATTCATAAAAGATTATTAACGTTGTTTACCTGATGGTGTTGTTGTTCTGTAGGTGGAGCATGAACACAGGGCACCAGACTGTCGTCTTGGGCTAAAAGATGGTCGTCCCTTCTCTGGGGTCACAGCTTGCCTTGATTTCTGTGCCCACGCTCACAGAGACCTCCACAACATGCAGGGTGGCAGCACTGTGGTAAGGAACAGGCCAACAGGGGCATCATCAGGGCCCCAGGGGATGGCAATTAAACTCAAATTCAGTTATTTTGTGGGTATTTTCTCTACCTCTTAACATTTTTTGCAGTGCATTTTTTGTCATCTATCCATGTAGGCTACATGTGACACTACACAAGTTATAGATCTACAACAAGCTCACGTGTGGCGTCGTGACGCGTTGTGAGCCAGTAGATCCATTGTTTTCAAATAGGGTTTAACCCTGTAAGACCCGGATATATTTATACACTGACACGAAAACGCGTATTCTGGGCGGAGTCACCACCCCCAGGGTAAGTTGTGATTTGCTCTCGTTCACTGCAATGCAATTTGCGGCATTTCCAAAACAATATTGCGCAGAGTAGCGATTATCAAACGTATTTGCAATGCCATACGTTGAAAGATCTGTTGCCCGTGTACAAGGCACGTTAACTCCGCAAGTTAGATATTATCGGCATAGATGTTTGTCCGTATATGATTAAGGATTGGAAAAAGTTGCATTGGCAGCCATAGAAAATTCTGCCCAGGGTAAAAAACCGGATGTGATGTTTTTGGGCGTTCCTGTCTTGTTTCGTGTCAGTGTATACTTGCAAAAAAGAGATTTCAACCTTACTACTACTTTGTACTACTAGGACTTTGCAAAAAAAAATTAACGTTTTATGAAAATGTTATGCACATTTATAATAATTATTCAAATAATAATAATAAATTAATAATTTACATTCGGTGGATATCTTTAAAAATAATACACAACACATGTTCTAGACATTCTAATGATCACACAAATATATGTATTGCATGCATTTGAGTTACTTTTATCAGGGTTAAAGGTTAAAGGTCATAGGTAAGATTTTGAAGTTGTGTAAATCTGTGCCTCTGTGGGGGGTATTTATATGCAGATATCATGACCAATGGCATTGCAAGACTAAACAATGAACATCAATGATGATGTTTAGGTGAAAAAAAGAACAGATTTTTTTAAATAATTAATTCAAATAAAAATGTTACCAAGAAGCATCATTGGGTCTTACAGGGTCTTGCAGCCTTGATATGTTTTAATTTATTAAATATAATATCAAATACAATACACAATATCACACACAAAAACAACCAGGCAGATATATAATTAACTATTTAGGCCTACTCAGATCCATAGAGTAAGACAGAATAGAGTCTATTATGGCTCTTAAAGGTTAGTCCAGGTTCAGTTAGTTCAATTTTTGGACTTAAAGCTGTAGGATGTTTGCCATAAACTTTCTTTCTATATGGCTCTGGCCAGTGTGGGAGGGGACATTGGGAAGGGAAGTGAGGAAGAGAGAATTTCAGAGAAGCCAAAATTCCATTCCAATATATTAAAAATACTTCCAAACTGCAACACTAATTCAACACAGCTACTTAATAAAGGAAAGAAAAAAGAAAAAAAGGGGGAAAATAATAAAGAATTACAATACTTGGCTTTGTTTTTTGGGGGGAATATTATGTGCTATATTGCGCTTATTTTAATTCTTTGACTTTTGTGTATAATTTTATCATGTTCGGAATAAAGTTTTTCATTCATTCAATTCATTCATTTTCAACACTTACCGGTAAGTGTTTTTTAAGCAAGTAAGAGTAAGCCTACTCAGTCTCCAGTAATTTAACTCAAGTAGGCTACACATTTGGCAGAGAAACTCCTTTGTAGAGTAGGCCAGCGATTACAAATTACTTTGACTATAAAGTAGGTCTACTGGGGTTGAGTTGTCCACCACTGATTTGAGAGAGAGAGAAAAACAAGCTAGCTAGGCCAAGTCGGCCGCCGGAAAATGACCTGCATGCTGCATGGGAAATTGGGAACTGTGGTGAAAGAATTAAGAAAGAAAGACGTACATTAACTTGAATTAAGTGCCTTTTGTGAATCTGCAACGTAGGTTACTTACATCGTCAAGAGTCCACTCGTTGTAACTAATAGTAACTGAACTGTCGACCGCCTTGACTGAAGATTGACGCTAAATGTATAATTGCTTTAATGATTTTCAATGGACGAAACAATGGAAGAAAAAGAAAAGTTGTTGGAGTTTTAAAATGGTATGCATTGACTAACCGCGACCCCTCCATGCCAAACAGCGTCACTGCAGATTGAAGTAGTGTATAGTGGAGCTGATGAAAGGGTTTGTTTCGGTCGTCGACAAACTCCCAGGGTCCAAAATCAGAGCCGTCTAAATATTAAGACTCTTTTTTCCCCAGCGTCCATTATACCGTTTAGAGTTTACCCTAATAGAGTAAATATAATATATCGGTGTAGGCCTACTAGTCCAGTCTCCAGCGAATTGCGGCGCGTTACTGCATCGCGCGAGGGTGTCCCATGATCTCCCATCCATCCATGTCCAAAATAACGCAGGGTAGGCTGTCGGCAAGCCAAGCGCAGAGTTGAATCAATCAAGTGACACCGTCGTTTAATTAGGTTCAATTTAGACATCCTACGGCTACAATTATGCCTAATGTCGTCATGATTGCTCCGGTAGAGGGCAAAACATTTTATAGCGGCTATATAGGCTACTTTTACCCTTTCGAACATATGAACACCAAATTATGTAGAGTGACAGTGTGGGTAATGCCGCTACTAATGCGATTTAATAGATCATATTATTGATGTATGTTTTGAGCCGTACCGAGTCTCTCAGAGGCACTTTTTGAGGGGCGCTAGCCCCTGCTATGTCCAGCTTTGAGGTTTTGTGTAGCCTACTGTAAACACAAACATTGTTTTGCTACCACCACCAGGCTATGACTAGTTTTGAGTGTTTGTGTAAACACAAACATTGTGTAAACACAAACATTGAAGACAAAAGTGAGGATGCAAATTGTGATTGGCCGGAAAGAGATGATGTATAAGAGCGCTCCTCACTTCACATGGTTGTGATTTATTTTAAACTATATTGAAACGTTTCCTTTCCCAGTTGAAAACTATGTTTTTGTGACTGTTTAAGGCACAGGAAATGGAATACAATACAGTAAACAATCAAGTCATGACATACAGAATGATGTAAATTGAAATTTATGTTAACATTGAATAAGAACATGAGGTAGCTCTCTTCAGTGCACCATTGAGAACATTGTGCTTAATACTGAGGTTCAATCCCAGTACCCGCTAACGCACATAATGGCAACGTGCATTACACAGATGAAAATAGAATTTCAAGATCACTGCCCCCCCCCCCCCCCCCCCCAACCACTCGGAAAAAACGTGTGATATCACTTATGTCTTCTTTCATATTCCTGAACCAATTATATGACAAAGCTCGCAATCGTTCATGTATAATGTTTGTTATGAGCTGGTCCAGCCGGCTCCATTCACTGCCATGTATTCATTGCACTACCTGTGTGAGTTTGGCTCCCATGAAAGTGTCCATGAAAGTGTCATGGCGCAGCCCAGTCACGTGACCACTTCACTTCCTTCTAAGAGCGTCCTTGAGCACGGTCTAGTAGCGACAGGCCAGCTCAGCTCAGGGCAGTGCAGCATCATAGAGTCCTCCCTAACATTGGCCTTTTTGGTGTCACAGGCTTGCGTGTATGAGCACATGTTGGTGCGCCCCTTGTTAAAATGAACCAGAAATACATAAATAAAATAAGAAGTGATAGCCTACTTACTGACTGTACCGACTTCCTTTCTTCCTCCAGGTTTGCACATTAACAAGGGAGGATAACAGGGACATTGGCAAGATCCCGGAGGACGAGCAGCTCCATGTGTTGCCCCTGTACAAGGCCGCCACTACAGACGAGTTTGGCAGTGAGGAGGGCCAAAAGGAGAAAATCAAATCTGGTGCCATTCAGGTCCTCAGTGCTTTCCGCCGCCAGGTGCGCATGCTTGCGGAGCCAGCCAAGTCATGTCGACAGAAAAAAATGGACGCCAAGAAGGCAGCCGCCAACAAGAATTCAATGCTGGACACGTTAAACGCCAAGGCAGAAAAGGCCCTTCAGGCCAAGTCAAAATCAAGCACTTATGAGAGCACTACTCCAGGCCCAGGTGGGTTGAAGTCATAATTTCAATTAGCGATATACATAGATTACATGTTGTATTTAGCATGTCACTGATATGTAAATCAACTTTATTGTCCCATCACAGGTTTACAGGTGTAAAGAAGTGGGTGAAATATTTTTTTGTGTAAAAGATATGTACATTTATACATATAGCATAAATAAGTGGTATGTGGTTATTGTCTATAAGGTGCATAAAGTAGCAGGTGCTCTATGGACATGAGAAGATGCAAAAAATAGTAGGTGCAGTACATGTCATGAGATACTAGAACGTTATAGTCGTAAGTCTTATGCTTATGATATAGCCCACATTAAACATTTAAAAAAGAAAAATGCATTGGTAAATCCACACAGGCAGTGTGTTCAGGGCAGGCCTTGTTCAATAGTCTGATGGTAGCCAATTCTGGTGGTCTGGCTCTTGGCTTGGAGAAGATCTCAGCTAGTTTCAGCTGCTGTTGGTATTTGCAGGATTGGAGATGTGTGATATACTGTAGTCTGTAGTGTATGTAGTATGACAGCTTGTTTTATTTTCATTCAAAGACGTCACATCTCTCATCACGTCTCTGGTTTCTTTCAGGACATATCCTAGGTGCCATGACTGCAACTCCACAACTAGGTCACCCGCCACACCCTCTTGGGGCCCACGGTCAGCATCTACAGCTGCAGCAACAGCTGCAGCACCACCAGAGCCTTCCCTTCCCTCCCTCATACCCTGGCGCCCCGCATCCTGCCAGCTACCCCAGATTCCCCAACCATCCCAGGCCTTTTCCAAGCACTTCTACACCAGGGGGCATGTATCCCCCTCACCCGGCAACTCCCGCCAATCCTTACGCCTCCCCACTCCATGTAGCAAACTCTTACATGAATGGGTCAAATCGTCCTTATCCAGGGTATCAGTGTAATGGAGGTATGCCCTTGGATAATTACCACCCATACTATGCTTCGAACCCAAAGCACCTAGACATGTATCAACAGCAGAGGCAAGGCCTGTACCCTGAGCAGCAGTATGGGATGCATCACTACGAGGTCAACTATCCACCAAGATATGGTCAGCAAGCGTTACAGGTCAATGGTTACAGTAACTGCAGCATGAGGCCTGGTGTTCATTCCATGGGACACTACCCTCATGGTCCTTATGGCCCTAACGTCACGTCAGACCCCCAGTTTATGGACCCCCTCTCAAGACCCCCTTCAGCACACCCTAATCTGGACTATGCATCTGCTATGAGCAAAGGCAATCATTTTGGCAGTTATCCTAATCCATACCTCTCTCAGAGCCCTCAGATGTTCCCACCAGTCCAAGACCCGTTCTGTATGCAAATTAAGACAGAGCCGGGCCTGTCTGGCCCACAGGTACTTCGTCCCCCTCCGTTGAGTGGCGATTGCCTGAACCCGGGAATGCCACCAGGCTTCAACCTGCCCAATGGGGGTCTCCTGGGCCCCAGTATCAAGCAGGAGCCTGGGACCCCACAGACACCCACAACGCCCCTGAAGCCTGAGACGTGGTCGGACAACGAGCACAACTTTTTAGATCCAGAGATTGGTGGGGTGGCATTGGCACCCAGCCATGGCTCTATCCTGATCGAGTGTGCAAAGCGGGAACTCCATGCCACAACACCTGTTAAGAACCCTGACCGCAACCACCCAACACGCATCTCGCTAGTATTCTACCAGCACAAGAGCATGAATGAGGCCAAGCATGGGCTGGCGATGTGGGAAGCTAAAATGGCAGAGAAGGCCAGAGAGAAGGAGGAAGAGGCGGAGAGGAACGGCGGTGAAGTAGTGACACCCACTAAGAGCAGTGGCAAGAAGGGGGCGAAGCGTGAGCATCCTGAGCCATCAGAACCAACCGGCGAGCCTCCTTACAAGCGCTTCATCGCATCTCTCATGCAGGGCACTCAGTCCAGCACAACCAACACCTATGTCACTACAACTCCCTACGCCTTCACCAAGGTCACAGGGCCTTACAGTCGATTTGTGTAGAAGAATAAGGAAAAACACTGAGAGAACTGAAGGTGCTCTTTTTGAAATATTTACTATAATCCTGCAGGCACTGATGGCCTGAATTGGAACACTTCTCCCTTGTCTCAGAAAAGCATGAGACAGTGTCAGCAGAAACAACTAAGCTGGCCTGGGAAAACAAACTTGACATAAATTATGATGAAATACTGTACACCCTGGCTTCCACATCAGGTCTTTCACCTCCTACAACAACCGAGATTTACTGGTTGGTTGATCCTCTAAGGACATATTTATTTATTGTTGGGTTACTTTTTTTGAAAGATTTCACACTGTTAAAACCTCTGGTGCTTTGTGTCTAATACAATGGGACTTATTTTTTTACTGGAAACAAAGTTTCTTTTTTTTTTCATATGGAATATTCACTTGGAAATATGTTGGCATAGAAACACGGACTTTGTGAATGACTCCATTCACGGTGCTAAAGGTGTGGGCTTCTTCTATTGAAATGGCTTCACCCTATAACCACGCAGCTTTGTATAAGTGACAAAAACTTGGTGAATCATGTGAACTGGATGACACTGAAAATACTGTTTAATTGTCAAAGCATCAGCAAAGTGTTTTTAAAGCACTTTTGATAAGAAGAGTTCATGTTTTGGTAAAACTTTAAAATCAAACATTTGTTTAAATTATATTGCTACAGAAATCTGTACTCTCAAACACATGAAATCAGTATGAAAAAAAAGCTAAAATTACAGTTATCTGCAAAAACTGTACCATGCAAATAGATTTTTTTTTACACTAGCATTTTATTGGTGCATTTTATTGGTCTTTCACTTACCTATGTCCTTTATACTGTAACATTGAGCCATTCTAATGGTGTATTTTTTATATTTTAAACAGAATCAACATGCAGCATGTTTTGTCTTGTTATACACCTTACTTTTCCTTTTCAGTTTTTTTAAAGGGTCATTTTGTTGTCAGCGTGACTGTTTCAAAAAGTTCCTGACTGCAGGTTCACTGAACAAACCTGGATTGTGATTTTTTTTTACATGTAGTCTTGTGACTGTGGTGTTTTAGTAACACGTTTCTCATATGCTTGAGGAACATGGTACAGGGTTAACTCAGCATCACTATCCTGATGTCCGAAGCTGGCAGCTGGCTTGCTGTTGGGGAGGGTCCTTAGCAAGCCTGATTCATACTTCATCACGCGACGGTGTCTCACGCAGAGAATAGCCGACCTACAAGCACATTGCAGATATGACGCTTTGTGAACTTATGGATCTACTATTCTCAGCCGTTTTGGGTGTCGCGCGACAAAGCATAAATACGGCTTAATTGTAATCTAAATGTAAGATATAAAATAGGTGAGATTTGTACAGTAAATTAATTCTCCTTGTTTGGAATTTACGCTTTCGATTTTAGTGTTGTAAAGAATAGTAAACGGCCTATTTTATTTTGGTTTTAAAACAGATTTTGTTTCATATGGTGCTATTCAACTTGCTAGACATAATGTGAGACTTTTGAGGCAATGAAAGGCTAATGAAAGATGTACAGTACCTACTTGTCATATACCTCAGAACTAGTTTGGCAATAGGATTATAACGCAAAAGGCTATTCTTGTCATTTTATCATTTAGTTTTATGCATCACGTTTCAAACTTAATAACAATAGACCCTCAAGCCACCAAAAGGCACAAAAGTTCATCGCCTACTTTCTTCCTTATTACACAGCTAGAAAGTATTACTTGGACTTGAGGCTTTGATGTTACTTAAAAATCAGGGACATTTTCCAATTATTTGTTTGTGCACACCATCATCTGTATTCATTCTGAAATGTTTTCTCATTCAGGGACTTGCCTTCACAGCCACCTGAATCCCAATGAAATCATGTACTATATCTTTAAAAAACACACACAAGAAAAGATTGAAAATCACCCGCAATTTTTGTACGTATGTTTTAGGCTGTAGTTTGGTGGTATCCTTTAAAAAGTAATTTGAACATGTAATATGCACTGACTGACTAAAGGGAAAGTATGACATTGCCGTAGTAAGGTGCAATGTGTTTACTTTTGCTAAGAGGCAAGAACAGCTGGGCAGTTATTATGGTTAGTTGCACATCTTTGTGCTTGTGTATAGTGAAAAAGTTAAATTTATTTATAACCACTAAGCAATTGTATAACGATCAGTTTCCCCTGTCCATTTGATTGAATTAATGTGATATATAATGGAATGGTTATGATGGTTTGAGTGACAACTCTCCCCCACTCTTTAACGTAAATTTTATTGTTTTCTGAAAGCACTTAATTTCTTTTTCAGGAGAAAAAAAAATTGTAATAAAGAATTACGAAACATTTTATTTAAAATTAAACTAGGTTGTAAATGTGTTAAAAGAAAATAAAGTAAATTATGCCACATTGTATATACCATGCATTTGTATTGCAGGAATACAACTCATTTCTTTCTTATTGTAGGTTCTTGTAGTTTTTGACCAATACCCACAGCCCATCAAACAGCAAACATTCATGTCCTTAATATGCTTTTACTTCTCTGCAGGTTCACACAATAGTTCAAAGTTAGATAACCCAGGACTTTTTTTATTTGATTTTTTGTAAATACCACATTCACTGTCAAACACAATGTTTACAGTTATAGGGCATCCTGTTAGCTAAAAACCATTAGAAGTTAGTGTTTTTAAACTATTCAGTTTTTTTCTTTTTGTAAAGATACATCTGAAACATGAGATGTTGAATGTTGGTGTACAGGACCCAGCTACAGTAGCAGGTTGTGGTTGAGAAACCAGAGGTGTCTAAAGATATAGCGGGTGACAAGCATAGCCATACTTGAAGATGCTTCAGAGTGTTTCTGATCGAGTCAACAGTACTTGAATGACTTTACCTGAGCTTAACTAATGCACAAAAAGGTGCTCAGCTCTTATGTTAAGCTAGCAGTCGATGTATTTTGCAGTTAGACACTAAAAAAAGATATAATGTGCAACTTTTTGCCTGTCCCCCATTATTTTTTACGCTCCCCTAGTTCTCCTGAAGTTTGGTATGCTAAAGAAAAGGAATAAAGGATGCATATAAATACTGTAAGTATTGTAATGTATTGAATGCAGTTTATTTGAAAGCTGTTTATTATATCATTCCTGATATTGCTGAGATGTGGGTGTTTTTAATAAAATTTATATTTATTTAAAGCACTTTGATTTGTTCCTCCAAGTTAATATGTGCTGGAAATATTGTCTGTACTTAGCCATCACAAATCCACAGAACTGGAAACTGGGGTGACAAAAACATTCAAAACAGCCATTTTCGGTCTTTAATCAACTTGACAGAGAAGGGGAATCAAATGAAGCTAAATGATTATGCCCCATCTAATATACATTGTGGTTACAAGTTACAACAATTAATCTGTGTTGATATTTTTAACAGCTCAAGTTTTTTTTTACCACTGGTAGTGGTTAGAGAATTGTGCATTCTCACTTATATTTGGCAATACACATGTTGCAAAAGGCATCATGGCACATTATGTAACTTGCTCATTGTAAATATATTTGTCCCTTAGGTATTTGTAACCAGTACAAACAAATCAAATAATCTTCTAATTTGAGTGAATTATTGTTCACAATGCCAACAATACCAGAGCATACTTATTTACATGCACCTCGACAGTGGGTGCAGGGCCAATGACGCAATCATGGAAGGAGGTAGGGCCCGCACACCATTCTTTTGGTAAAGGATTACTTTATATTATTGAAAAAAAACATCCTTCCACAATGCCAACAAAACATAGAATGCCACCATTCTTGGTGGCTATACAACTTCTGAATGTCTCCTTTCCATAACAAAATACATTTAGCTGCATACAAAATCAATCTTGGGAGAAGACAATGCTGGTAGTGCTTCTTTTGACAACATGGCCGGAGGTTTTTCCATCTTTATACACCATCTTGAGGGCTTCAGCGTCACTACAGAAAATACCACTTGTCCACTGCACAGGAAAACAGATTTGTAGCAACATGTCAAGTTGTATAGTGTAATTCTTTATCTGTTCAAACAGATTAATAATGCGAATTCCGGACTAACTATTTTCTCACCTTAATCTGATGAAGAGTGAGTGGTAGAGCGTGGGAGAGCACCGCACCGCTGCTCAGAGAAAGCGTTGTGGGTCTTATGGTAGTTCGCCTTTTTACGGCAGCCCATTTAAGACAAACAGTGTGTCTAGTCATGTCTACAAAAAAAATGATTTTTCGAGCGATAAAAATAAGACCCATCGCGCATACTCGAAGCTGTGGTGCACCTCCACCACTTGTTCTTGGATATAACATCAGATTATGGTAAGAAAATGCTTAGTCCGGAATTCTCCTTTAAAATGCAAGATATTTTAAACTCACCCTCTGGAGGTACTGGAAGTGCACTTCCAGAAGCAGGGGCCTTTGGAGGCGACAAATAATATACAGGTTATATATAGTTATATGGAATCAAATGTTAACATTTTTCATACACACCCTCACAGAGAGATGTTTAACCACTTGATCTCTGGATGCCCTATTCTGGGCATGTCATACAGTAATACAGGGTTCCCCAATTAATTTTCCTCAAGGGCCATATTTTGACTGGCGTACCAGGCTGGGGGCCGAGTCTGCACGCGCGAGGTCGAGGTCTTGGACCCCATTTGAAAAGGATGCCCAGTTTGACATGCATAGGCTACTGACCCCCATTTAATGCCATTTATATCCGGGCCGCCTATTGGGGAACCCTGCAGTAATAGGTGAACAGTCTGTGAAAAATGGCATAATATGCAAACTTTCAACGAAATCTACAAGCTCACAACACAACGTGGCGTGTTGCGAGCTTGGGATCGGCTGTTTTCGGCAAAGTTATCAATGTAGTCTAGAGGGAAAACATTAGGGGGCCGACTGGCCTGTCAACAAAGTATACAAGATAAGAAAGAAGCAGCAGGATCCTCTGGATGCTGCCCTTGGTTTAGGCGGCAGTGGGTGCTCAGCTATAAACACAACTTAACCCATTCTGACCTGAGATCAGATTCATATGAGGTTTCCGCCGGACACACACTGGTCTGATGAACCCATTCTGACCTGAGATCAGATTCTAGAAATGTCAGTCGTTCTTCGATTAAAAAAAAAAATAGCAGACCTACAAGCTCGTATCGCGCCACTCGGTGGCGCGATATGAGCTTGTAGATCTGCTATTTTTAAATAGCTAAAGCATAACATGATGCTGACACCAAAATGGGTGCCCGGTCAGAATGGGTTAAATCAAAAACCACCAAGTGGAAAAAGCGGCATTCCAAAATAAAAGATGCAAGACTACCTCAGATGCAATTTCTCATTCTATTGAGAACGCTTGCGCGTTTCGGCATTCAAGCCTTCCACAGAACAGCTTTAAAAGTGATAATGGGTGTGTCTTTTAAAATATACATATAATCATCCCTACGTGTGTAAGGTGGGAGGTCCTTGCTTGACAATCAGTTGCTAGGTCACACAATATTACAGTCACACAAGTCAGATTAGAGTGGCAAAACATGTAAGCGTTCTAAATAAAATGAGATATTACATCTGAGCCAGTCTTGTATCTTTTATTTTGGAGTGCTGCTATACAGGGTGTACTCATTTTTTTCCATTTATAACAATTGGGTCGCAAACTAGTAGCAGTTGAACATGAATACTCACCAACTGGACTACATCTCTGGTCTCATCCACACTGCATTTAAAAGGGCTCGCACTCACGGAAATATTTTTACTGTGATTAGACAATAAGAACACATTAAAAGGTTACATCACAGTTAAATGCACAATACCAGCTCAACACACATGAAGAACCAGGTGCACACACACACACACACACACACACACACACGCATACATATCCACAAATAAATACACATATTGCATGCAAAACCCTGCATTCCACTCACCATTCTATTTCTCCACCATTGGTTTTCTTCTGCACTAGTGCCCTCCAGTGCTCATGAGTGGACTTAATGGTCTTGATGGCAAAGTCCTGAAGGTGAAGGGTGTATATGGAGGTACATGGAAGTGGGTTCAGCTTATTCATGACAGGTATCACTAAGGGACATAGCACTTCAGCCCCTTGTGGGCATTTGAACTTACAGTATACAGTAGGTCCTACTAAAATAACACTAAAAAGTTAACCAAACATGAGAATAGCTGAATATGAAATGTCACGAGCCAAAATATACAGTACAATTCTATGTACCTTGTCTTTGAACTGTCCGTCAAACGCAAACTGGTTCTCAGGCTTGCCGTCTGGTACCTTGTATTTCTTAAACCAGTCAACAGTGGCTTCCAAGTGACCAGGCCTGCTTTTGCGTACATCGTCTATGTCTGAGGGAAACGACACAAATATTTTTTTCCACCTTGCACTGTATGTGGGGATCCAATTGAAAGAAATGTCACAATATGGTATCCACCAAAATACCACAATATACAGTATTTCACGGTATTACAGATATGGCCTTGTAACCTCTGTGCCCAGAGTCACATTGTTTCTATGTATTTTTGTTTGCAATGTTTCAATTTTCATGTACTTTATTATTTTCTACCAATCCGCTACTCTATGAGATTTTCCTATTTATCCGCTGGACAATATGCCACAAGAAGCCTAGTGAGATACATGTGTTGTTATGGCAATAAGCAGTGATTGAGAGACCCCTCCCACAGCTTACCTGGCTGATGGAGTGATGGGCAATCACAATGTTTGGGCCACCTGGAGAGTTTGACTCTGTCAGTCCAGAGTGGAGGTGAACAGAGAGACAGACAGGCTACTGGAGAAGCAAGAGGAATATTTCCCAAGTCTTGCCATATTTCCTTTCTGGAGTACTTTCCTGAACATTGGATATCCGCCATTGGATTTCGAGACCTTCTTTCCATTTTGGATTGGAGTTTGGATTTCGATTGAGGACGGACTTTGCGGAACAGTGTAAAGGGTGGTAAGAGGAGACTTACCACTACACACAGCATTGACTGGGTTCCATTTTAATTAATTTTTTGGACATTTAAGTTTAGTTTTGGACAGTGCCAGGACACTTGAGCTTTACACCCATCCCTTTTGAGGCAGTTTTGTTTTATTTTGATTTCATTAAGTGAACATTTTGTTATGGAAAACTTTATTTTGCTTTTGATTTAATAAATTGCAGTTTAACTTATTTACTGATTCTTTAGTTATTCTTATTCTGAACTGACCCACCACCTCCCTCACAAACCGCTTTCCAATACATCACTAACTGAATGTGACAAGATTCATTGACTAGGTCTCATTCCACCAACTACACCCTCGCACTCTGTCTCTGTTTGCACGTTCAAGTGGAGGTTTTGCCACACCAAAGGCTGACACCATAGAGGGAGGGGAAGTGGACTAAAAAAATCATACCGATGAGACTTACTTAACACACAACAGAACCCCTAAATAGAAGAACGTTTACAATACAGGAGGATGAGGAAGCAACTACCCTGGCAAATATTATGTTTGGACATGCACATGAACCTTCTTCACACTAACTTGTTGCTAAGTGCATTTGACTTGAACTGGAGTCGAACGAGTTCAGTCTTCAGACTATGTTGGGTCTATGTTGAGTCTCCAGTTCTAACTTAAAGAGGCTCCACAGGAAGGAGAAGAGTCTAGGACACAAGGAGGGTTGGCCATGGTGTTTAGGGAAGCCTCAAACAACCTTAGAAACCTTGTAGGACCTACAATTTGACAATTTACTATTTAGGCATTTAGCAGACGCTATTAACCTAGAACAAGAACAACACATGGTAATACATCAAATATCAGCACAGTCTGGAGAACTGAGAAAAGGCTCATCTAATCTATTGCACCTGAAAGCACACTTCAGAGTGCAGTTTGGCTATATCAAAGAAAACCAAAATAGGTCAAACTCACCGTTAAGGTTTTTAGCATCTGGGTCTTCTGTGTTGATGGCAATGACCTTCCAGTCTGTCTCTCCCTCGTCAATCATGGCCAGTATTCCCAGCACTTTCACCTGGATGACCTGACCTGGTGAGCACACCTGTACAACAGAGGAATGAGTAGCAAGTTTAGGAGCCCATCCCACATGACAATTTAACACAGCCGTACAATAATGTAATGGGATAATGCATTGTAGGCAAATGGCAAAAAACTAAATGGCTAAAACAAAATGGCCAAAAATGACGTTCAAATATTCCTTCTAAAACCCTGCAGAAGAATCATCTTAAAAATGATTAAAAATCTTAATTTATCGATAATAAGATAAGTTACACTGGAGTGCTGAAAAAAAGGCCCACTGTAGCCTGCAGGTACACTTGTAGATATTGGCGTGAAATCTTAATTTAATTTACCACTAGCAGTGTTGTGTTTTAATTGTGTTCACCTGCCTTACAAAATACATCCAAAGCTAAACACATTAACAGTTCTGACCTTATAGTTCCTCATGGCAAGGTATTAGAAAGCTGTGTAATGTAATATGGAGACATATTATTGTATGAAAAGAATCATTAGAACATTTGGCTTTATCTCACTACGGCTTACTGAACCCCAAATTGCTCCTGATGTGCTGAATACCAAACGAGTCGCCCCATTAACAACTCACCCTGGGCATACAGCCAGCGGAACTGCACGGCTTGGTATTTCCTAAAGTAACCTAAGTAAATTATGCTTAAACGGTTAAACCTAACCTTATTCCTAACCTTAACCTCAGTAAAACTATGTCTAAACTTAACCCTGTATCTAAACTTAACCCCAGTAAAACTATGCTTAACCCTAAACTTATTTCTAACCTGATTCTCAGTAAAACAAAATAAAGAATACAAGAACCGTCAGACCGAGGGGTGAGATGCTTTAGTGACCGTACATGATACCGATGTGCTGGTTGGTGCCTGGCATGGTTTCCACCGCCATCGGTGTGTGTGTGAAATGAATGGGTGAATGTAATGCACAATTCACACAATCTATGTAAAGCACCTTGGATAACCCATTTTGGGCGGGAACCACTTTTGGTGTTAGCATTATGTAAAGCTTTAGCTATTATAAAATAGCAGATCTACAAGCTCATAGCGCGGCACTACAAGGTTGTAGGTCTGCTATTTTTGAAAAATCATTTTTAGAATCTGATCTCAGGTCAAAATGGGATAAAGGCGCTAAATGCACCATTTACTATATAAATGCACCATTTACTACATAAATGCACCATTTACTACATTGCAGTCATTGTGGCTATGTCCCGTCTCTAAAGTGTTCATACACAATACACATAGATCCATACAGGTGTGTACATTCTCTCGGCAAGTTTAATTTTATAGATCAGGTTCCTTTGTAAAGCTCTTTGTCATCCTGTGGGAACTAATTCAGTGTATTGTTAAATATAGCTCTGTAAAAAAAAAAAAGCATGCATCACAGCCTCAGATCACATCAGATCTATTATACTTGTCTGTTTAATAGTAAAGTATAAGTACTGTATTAACGCAACAGTGATAGCATTACAGTAGAACTGCAGGTGTGGCCGTCTTACCATGGAGCCAATCTCACACACATCAATGGGGTCGTTGTCTCCGCAGCACTTTGTATCTTTGTCTATGTGGTTGGGGTCCTCCCATGTCTTTTCGCAGCAAACAATTGAGCAATAGAAAATAAACAATTTAATTGCCTGGCAATGAGAAGTAATTGCTAGCAATACATCAAGCCACCTACCCAATGTATTACATTTATATTAGCACTATATTAGCACCATAGCACTTACCCTACCCCCTTAGATAGCATTTCTGTAGACTTAGATAGCATCTGATACAGACTTATAGCATGTTATGTAGACGGCACTATAATTGCATTGTATATAGTCATAGCACGCCATAGTACATATGTATAGCATAGTAGTATATATATATAGTTTATATGTATAGTCTCATAATATAGATATTCCACTGTTACTTTCTTAGCTTACGCATGTTTTATGATAAATGCTTTTGTGATGTATTCCCATGCTTTTGTTCTTGATTATTGTAAGTCGCTCTGGATTAAGAGAGTCTGCTAAATGCCTAAATTGTAAATTGTAAATATTAACGACCAATATCTTTGAGGAAAAATAAATCTCAACTAAGGCAAGAAGAACTGCGTAATTTTCAGATTGTAACTACGGTATGTCAACATTATCCCACTTTTCCTCACCTGCGGGATTGCCCCATAGTTCCAGATGTAACCTTTGTGGGGGAATACATTGGCCACATATCGGAGCTTGCCTTTCTTTATATCTTGTTTGATTGGATTCAGTGGTTCCTTTGTTGCAATCTAAGGATTTAAACAATGATGGGAAAAATAGAATGATGTAAACAAAATGATAACATTTGGGTTACACTTACGCATCTCATCCATATCACATAATAACATGGTTATAATGCATTATGATCTTAACACTGTATATCTATAGTTATAACATATGATGTATCTTGAATAGTGTGTAAAACATGTGCTTGGAGGGCACAGTACGTATGTTATATTTGTACAGAATGTATTCAAAGAAATGGGATTGGAAACGTATGACACCGGCAAAGGCTAGATGGCCAAATCCATTTCCTCACTGAGCAGTTGAGACGAATAACAGTCCATAGATATGATCCATAATGTATAAATGATGGATAAGGGGTCAGGACAGCTAGGCCTATTCAGGAAGGGGTCAAAATAAATGATGGACTTGGACTGTTATTCTCTCAACTGCTCATTATGAAGCTGAAATGCTGAATTAAAAGAAAAACACAATTGAACTATCCTTAGTGCCGATAGCCGAAGCTGAGTGGTTAAGGCGTGTAACACAAACGCTCTGATGCCTGACAGTGAGCGCCCATTTAAATTCCTTGGCCTTTTAATGCATTTAACATCCACTCTCTCTTCACCCATTTTCTGTCTCTATTCAGTAACAGTTTGAACATTGGGCACTTGCCTCCATTTTAGCGTTTGACCATCGAGGAACCTCCACAACCATGTTATACAGCTGCTAAAAAAGAAATCACAAGAACATATATTTATGTTTGTAGCCACATAGTAAGACATTAGATGGACACAAGATTGTGTGACTTGGCCCAGGCCGTAGCGTAACGGTCTGGGCACCGGACTGGTAATCCAGTCGCAGTGTGCCGCGGGTTCGACTCCCGGACCCGACACGGCCTTTACTGCATGTCATCCCCCCATCTCTCTCCCGTTTCCTGTCAGCCTACTGTCTGTCCCTTCAAAAATCAATAAAAGGCGTAAGCCGCAAAAAAATATCTTAAAAAAAAAAAAAGATTGTGTGACTTCAGATACCCGCTTCATAAAAATATGAATCACATACCGAGCGATGTCCTGAGATTCTACGTTTCAGAGAATGGCAACAGCACCTGCTGTTTTCAGCCAACTCCCCACAGTCAGGAAATCCCAGGAAGACTACCTTTTCATGTGCCAATTTAATCCATTTTGTTGATCAAATTCTACTTACCTTTGCTATGGGGGCATGTGATAAATCATCTTTTGCATTATAGTGTACAGTGTATACAGTAAGTATGTATGTACATATACAGCTCGTTCTAAAAAAAAATGAATATTGTGCAAAAGTTAATTTTCTTCCATAATTTAATTCAAAAGTTGTAAAACCTCTGTCTCAAAATATCAGAATATTTCACGACCACTAAACAAAATGTTTTAATCGAGAAATGTCGACCATCTGAAAAGTACCGTTTATTAATGTATGCAGTCAATACTTTTGAACCACTCAGTTCACACGGGTGTGATTTATTTTTTATAGAAGAAAGTATGTATATTGGGTTTGAGTGAGTCTACCTGCAAATATTGCTGGTGCAGACTGCAGAGTGTCCAGTGAGTGAGTGAGTGAATGCAGTATGTAGACATAGAACAGAATTTGACAATACCTGATTCTCAATCTTCTTAAGTTTTTTCGGTGGCACATCACTGTCCTATTGCAAGACAAGTCAATCACTGAATGATCAGAGCTACATTACAGTAAAACGGGCAGTGGGCTTATAATGTATTTTAATACTGTATATTACCCAAATATATGGAAGCACTGATTTCAACCAGCCTGTTTTTACCCATCCACATGTGAACTCTAATCGATCAATTTCATTTGTGTAAAAACAGGGGTCCATTAAAAACAAACGTAAAACACACTATACATTACAGAAAGACCAGCAGAGCATTACACTTTGAGCAGCAGTGAACTACAGCAGGGGTCGGCAACCTTTCTGACATTAAGTGCCGTGTTTTTATTTTCTTTATAGTGTGCTGTGTCAACATTATGTTGAATTATGACACCACATAAAAATTAAAACAATTCCAACAGATGTTGATTGTCCATAAATAGAACATCTCTTTATTCTTCTGGACTATTTTCTTTCACATCAGGGCATTGTAATGATCATTAGAAATAATGCACCTATCTTCCAGACTCCCTCCCCAGTTGAATTAATGTAGAATTATGCAGGATTTGCATGCATTTGAGAGCTTAATTGAATGTTATTTTAAAAAGACAAATCCTCTCTCTCACAGTCACACTAATGCCAGTGTGCCAGTGATCACCCTTCACTGTGCCAATGTTGGCACCCGTGCCTAAGGTTGAACTACAGTACAAGTATAAAAACAAAAGTTACCTGTTGTGCCTCGGTAAAAAGTGGAATGTCGTGAAATGGTGAAATATATTTCCCTTCAGAGTTTTCTAGGAAAAGAAAAAACAATTACAATATAGAAAAGAAAGTCTAAAGAACTTTGCTTGATTCAGGGCAATACTTTTTTGTTCCATCCCTACTGGATCTTTTACTTTTTGCTGATCTGTTTTTGCACCATTAAGCAATCTCTTCCAGGTGTTTTAAGGCACAAAGGTAATCAGTAAAGTAATAACTTATCCTGCAAATAAATAGAATTAAGACCTAGATCAGCCCAGGGCTAGGCCATTAAATAAATATTAGAACTGAAAGGGCAGTATTAACCTAGCCCTTTTTTTCTTCTCCAAAGAATCCTACAATATGCGTTATGTTAAAGCCTACTGTTTCATGCATGCATTATCATCCAAAGGCAGATTTTAACCGATATACAGTATTGTCCAACTACAAATGTTCATTATTATAAATAATTATTTGTATTATTATTATTAATAATATTATACAGGGTCATAAAGATAAAGTTGAAGCCAAATTGGTTCTGGTTGACTGCGCATGCTACAGCTCGACAGGAAGTGACAACAAGACAAACACGTGAAGAAAGGACCCGTTTGTGTATGTTTTGCCGAATCAATGGAAGGACTAAGTGTACAGTAGCAAGACAAATCTAACGTGGAACTCAAAGACCTGCCTAAACAAATAGCCGTTAATAGGTTTTATTCGTAAAAGTACAACTTAAGAATACAACGTTTAAATGCAGTACATGCATGCAGCATGAATCATGATGTACAGTCTTGTCGGTTTTATTATGTTTTTGTTCTCGACGTCGAAAGAGACGGACGATTTAGGAACGCCACGCAAACGTGTTAACGTACTGAATGAACGCGTTTCTTCTTGGACAGACAGCGGTGGTAACTTACTAAAATACATCCTGTAGTTTGGAGAGTTCAGCTGTCCTCTCTCTTCCGTTTGATAATGCATCATCTTTCTCGGATATGTGGGCAGACCTGCTGCTTGTGTGATCACTCTGCTTTCAGTGGCAGAATGTGAACCAAGAAACGGCAGCACGCCCAGCGAAGATCGCAACAGCGGTCTCATTATAAACCCCCTCTATTCACAGTTCCTGCGGCCCGTCTGTCTGCGCGCAGCCGTGCACAACACGTCCTTCGTTGTATTTGACTGCCACCTATCTGTAGCGAGGTCGTGGTACTCAAAAATGATATTTATAAGAGCAAGATTAACTCCAACCCACTTCCTGTAACCTGAAGCGAACATACGCGCCGTCCATTG
Organism: Protomyctophum parallelum; assembly: GCF_964188405.1. Taxonomy (NCBI): domain Eukaryota; kingdom Metazoa; phylum Chordata; class Actinopteri; order Myctophiformes; family Myctophidae; genus Protomyctophum; species Protomyctophum parallelum. The sequence continues at coordinate 55,150,534 of NC_139702.1, read as the reverse complement.
GCCCGAAACTCAGCACACTGCTTTCCCATTGGTCGACAAGCTTGGTGTCAAAGTCAAAGTATTTGGAGGACGTCAATTCAGCGTAGACTAGAGTCTTTGTGAAGCTTCTACATCTTTGTCGAAGTGAAAGCCCTCTGCCACATGCCTGAAGGTCTTTTTGACGCCTAAACATCTTCCAGTTCCTCATAGTAGCCTACTACTTTTATCTGTTATAATCTATGCACTTCTTGGCTTAATTTGAAATACTTGCGCAATTGTGCACAATATTATTATTATTAGGCCTATTTTTTTTTATGTGAATAAACATACGAAGAACATTATGGTAATGGTTGTGATGATGAAGGATAAGTACATTTTTAATGCTGATGAGAAAAATTATCTCTTGTAATGTTTCAAGCTCAGCTCTTGAAGAAGTAGTTCACCCCTGCTGTATCTTTCCACCTCTATTCATAAGTGATACCCAATTGCTTTGACTTCTTCGTTTGATTTATTCTATGAGATCACATTAATTGATATTGATGTGAGTGACCAATACTCATTTTTAAGACAATTTTGAATGTAAAATAATCAAATGATGGAGGAAAATGCTATAAGGCGTAGTCATGAATCTAAATTGCCAGCAGCCATCTGCTTTGAGGGATTCCCTGTATTTGTATTGTACGTGTGCATTGAACAGAATTGAGAGTCAGTACTCAGTAACTATTACAATATCCAGAGATCAAAGTCCTATGTCCATTGTGTGAAATGGACATTGAGCAAACAAACGGCCACACCAGCTGCATCTGATCCATTTCTCTGCCTTGCCTGTTTGCTCAAACAAAAGGTACACATATCACAGCAGCCATAAAATCCAGGCTGACTGAAATCACATGTGCATTCACTGTTACAGCAGGGCTCCCCAAACTAAATTAAAAAGGGGGATATCTATACTTAATAGGTCTGCGACCCCAAAATAACGGTGTTCTTTGGTGGCATTGATTCACATAACAGTCACATGCAGTCATAGAGGCAGAGGCAGACCCAGGTCTATATCAGTCCCTGATTTGAGGGCTAGAATAAAACCAGGTACAGGGGGTTCCAGACTTCCAGCACTGCAGTGGAAAGCCACTGACTAGCCACTGACACAATGTTCATTGTCAAGCGAAGGTTTCCATAATCTGAGCCACTGCCCTCCTGTGTTAAGCAACTGTTTCTCCACGCGACGGTTCCTGACCTTTGACTCCTCCAAGCCCTGCCACTGCCAAGAGGGATGATGACAGACAACTATGCGATAGCCAGACGAGTAACAGAAATGGGACCGCAAGGAGGAGCAGTCCTACTGAAAATATGTGAGGGATGTCCAGAGGGATCCCAACGGCATACTGGAGATGAGACCCTACAGGTAAAACTCGAGAACAAGGACCTTGGACCTATGTATATTATTCTATGTTCTATGATAATCATGTAATTACGCTTAATATGCTCAATTTCTGTCTATGTTTCTGTGTATTGGGAAAAGACTGTAGACAGGGGTTTTCAACTGATTATGAACCAGGGACCTGCACCACCCTGACTGATAATCAACCTGGGGACCACTGTTGTGTTGGGAGGGGGGATATGGGCGTTGTGTGGGGGGGAAATTAACCTTCCATGTTGCTATTGTAACTTACTGTATGTATGAGCGAGCAGACACATTAATTATGGGCACATTTCCTTATAATGGTGACTGAACCAGGCAATCCGGTACAGTTTCCCTTGAGTTTCTACCTCCCTTTTCTGTGGAAGTTCTTGACGTCCGACTTCCCAGTAACTGACAACATCGACGCGTCATCATATGTCACCACGTCATTTACTGCATTGTTTCTCAACTTGTGGTCAATACAATAAATTAAAATACAAATCTTCACTTTCCTACATTACTAAATGCATGGTCAGGGACCACATGCAATACCTTCACGGACCACCAGTGGTCCACGGACCACCTGTTGAAAACCCATGGATTAGAATGTATGCGTGTGTGCCTGCATGCATGTTTGTGTATGTTCCATCTGAATGCACTGGTTTCATCCCCACTGCCCTTTAACCCATTCTGACCTGAGATCAGATTCATACGAGGTTTCCACTGGACACACACTGGTCTGATTAACCCATTCTGACCTGAGATCAGATTCTAGAAATGTCAGTCGCTCTTCGATTTTTCAAAAATAGCAGACCTACAAGCTCGTATCGCGCCACTCGGTGGCGCGATATGAGCTTGTAGATCTGCTATTTTCTCTGAATTGAACAGCTGTGTTTGTGTGAAATTCTGTAGATCTTATTTTTTTTAAGATTTGTTTGGGGACTTTTATGCCTTCATTTATAGGACTGGGATCTGGACTTGAATCCGTGATACACTGCCACTGCCAGGCTACATCCGCCCAGCCCCCAAAATTCTGTAGATAAGTCTGTCTGCTATCTGCTTTGTCCATTGAATTTGGTCGGGTGCTATATATTTTAATGTATATTTTGTTGCATGATGCAATGAGATGTAGGCTATGATGTTAAAAAAATCTGAAAATCACAGTAGCACTCCGCACTGTATAGGCTGCCTCCCACTCTTCAGTCCTGATTCTTCTAGTCCTATCTTCAGCATTTGAATGGTTTTTCCTGGACACCTTTTCTGACCGGTGGCCGAACGGTTTGCCGAGCGGTCTTGATATCGGAAAGGTCGCTAGTTCGTATCCCCGGACCGGCACGTTAAAATTACCACCGCTGAAGTGCCCTTGGACAAGGCATTGAACCTCTACCATGAAATGTTCTATGAGCAGGGCCTGGCTGTAAACAAGTTCTTGAGCTTAGTCCAGTTACCCTGGGTAAACAGAGTACCTTTCCTTTCCTTACCGTGGCATTACAGCACTCAAGTGGTTCCCCTCCCACATGACTGGTCGGATCTACCAAGTTAGCTTGGAATGGTTTTCTTTCATCCCCCTGTACCCTCTTGACTGGGGTCCGCCAGGGGTCTGTACTAGGCCCCATCCTTTCCACCCGTATAGAAAATCTCTGTCTGGCTCTGTCATCTCTGCACCCAAGTTCTCCTACCACTGTGCTGATGTCATGTACCTCAAACTGCTTTTCTCCTTCCCACACAGGTTGAAAAGTTCATCGCTACATCCCTGGTTGACATCTCATACTGTGGATGTCTTCCCAGAAACTCAAGCTCAATGCAGACAAGACTGAGGTTCTCTTCTTCCCAGGTAATTCCTGTCCTTTGCGGGATCTTTCCATTTCCATCAATATCTCCCTAGGCTTTCTTCAACTGCCAAGAGCCTGGGTATTGTCCTGAATTGTCCTGAAGCTGTCCTTTAAGGCAGACATTGCAGCAATCATTCCGACTGGCAATATTCTGAACGATCAAACTTCCTCACCAAGGAGTCTGTCCAACTCCTTTTCCAGGCATGCATAGGGCAAGTGGACACATATGGCCTATGTATGCCTATTAAACTCCCTACCCTACTATGAGTAAAGGGCGAGAGTAGACTGTCCTATTTGTCTTTATTTTTCTTGCAAGATCCATGGTATGTTGCTTGGGTACGATCTGATGATAAATAATGTGAAATAAAGAACTGTGATGTTTTAGCATAGTGGACCCCTAAACATGTTGTAAACAAAGTTGTGTTATCTTTCATAACAAAACTATTGTGTCCCTAACTGTTTTAGTTGAATTGTTCCATATGGCCCACAGCCAAAGAACGAAGAATCACAGGGCATGTTCCAGAACTAACTCTGTGTTTATATGCGTACAGTAACTCTCCCTATGGCCCTCAGCTGTTGACACTGCTGAGGTGTGTCACATTACATCATTGTGTCTATTGGCACTTTTCTGTCCCTTTAAAAAAAACTATGTTTGTATATGTGACATCATGCAATGATTAGATCATAAGTATTTTAAAACTGTAAATATTCACATCTCTTATGTCTGTTGTGCTTCTCCTACAGTATTTCACAATCAGTGAACATTTGAAAAAGGCATTATCTCACTTTACCCTTACACTCACTCATACAGGAAACCGTCTTTAATCATCTGAATCACTTTGTTTCTCATTTGTATCTGACACCATTCCATTGTCATTGGTGTGGCTGTGTGAACTCATTGTAGAGAGAGCACACTTCTCTCTTTGAGACACAAAGCCGGAACTTCCACACGTGCAGTTGTCTGTGACACAAGCTCACCTGAGGCATAATAATTCACTTCACCCCAGCTGAAAGCCCATGAGGGAGACAATGTACTTATTTTATCATTTTGTTCTTAAAAGCTAGAATTTGTACTTAAAGGTAATACGCCATTATTTATTATGTGTTTGATTTACCAAAATATACTGTAATTTATTGTTGACACATTTGGAGAGTTTGGAGTTAACGTGTGAATGCCTGGTGTGTAACGGTGAACCACGTGTTTTCAAAGCAGACTATTGGTCCATTGCTGTTTTGTATGAATTGGGCAGAATGGCAACAGAACAGGTGCTCAATGAACACATTCTGCATCAGTGATCTGGAAACTCAATATGAGTCCTTATGAGGGAGGAAAAGACATGATCATTCATTGTTCCTGGGGAAGAATGCAAGTATCTTGTTGCCCTGACCAGAAGTCATTGTCTCACCTTGGTGTTGATGAAACTACCTGTTTTACCAGATCTTACCTCTGTTAATTGCTTGCAATATATTATTGTTGAATGGAATATCTACAGCTGCCCTTAAATCACCAGGGGTAAAAGAAAAGAAGAAAAAAAGATAACCACATGCTGAAATGGACTGTCCATCCTGGAGTTCAGAATGCATAGCCCTGGAAGCATGTGCGAATGTCCAATTCAACAGGGAGGATAAATAAAATGGTAACTTATTAAGCAGGGCTTTGTAAATCTTTTTCGTTTTCACATTACTAGGTGGCATCCACACACACCAAATCTAATATGCAAATGTCTTTCCATGTTATAGGCACACTGTTTGTCTGTTTTAATATTTTGAAAATGTGTGGTAGACTGTCTGTCTGCGTGAGTGTGTGCGTGTGTGTGTGTGTGTGTGTGTGTGTGTGTAAATGCGTGCGTGTGTGTGTGCGTCTGTCTCTCTCTTTACCATTTTCTTTTTTCATGTTATCTGCTTCTCTTTCTCTTATGGTGTCTCTGTCCCTCTCAGTCTGTCTCTTTCTCACTCTGTCTCTCTGCCTGTGTTTGGTCTCTACCTTTCTCTTTTCCCTCAGTCTGTCCCTCTCTGTCTGACCCTGCAACAGTGTTAGTAGAGATAAGGCATACTGTATCATTACTCTGGGGAGGGGGGGGGGGGGGGGGGAGTGGTCTCACAGCTCTCCTGTGACAGGTGGATTTAGGTAAAGGGGAGGAGCTAGAGTACCTGTGCAGAACTAGCACAGTCACTTTTTACTGCGAACAGTGCACCTGTTTAACTTCCCAGACATTCTCTCTGTCTTTCCCTCTCCTCCCTGTCTCTCTCTCTCTCTGTCTTTTCTTTCCCTCTTTTTTCCTCATTGTCCGGCGGCACAAGGGACAGTCAGAGAGCAAACTTCACCATGGATTCCAAGGAGGTGGCCGGAGGAAATGAGAAAGAGAAGGATAAAGTGATAAAGAGGAGGCACAGGCCAGTGTTTCTGCGTTACCTGGAGAGGAGGAAGACTGATGTCATCGTGGCTGAGGACAAGGGTGACTTCAACCTGGGGACGCTGGTGAGGAGGACTCAGTCGGACAAGACTGAGTACAGCGCTAAACTTAAAGGTAGCCTATCACCCTCCTGTTAATAACTTCCCTGTGGAGTTACAGCTATGGTAACTACTGTATATCTATACACACATCTGAGTCAAAAAGGCCCCCATTGCATCCCTGACGCCTCACTCTCTTCTCACTTTAATAAATGAGTAAATTTTGTTCAGACAACGCAAACATTAAAACACTAACTGTTTTAGCGCCCCTCAAAATGCAGACTAAGAAACTGAAACTTAGAAACTGAAAATTAGAACTCATTATAAATGTATACTTGCTGTCCTCATTTAGAGGCCTGGGTCAGCATGTACTGTACACCAGTGTGTCTTTTTTAATATTCCGCAATGAACATGAAGTGTACAGTATAACATATAGATCTATAACTATAGATTCCAAATCAGAATGTGACTCTCAAGGGCAAACTATTCAGAGAGCTGGTTCATACATACTTTACTGTATAGTAATATGTACACAGTCTACACACACACACACACACACACACACGCACGCACGCATGCACGCGCGCGCAATCCGCGCATGCATGCACGCACGCACGCACGCACTGGATGCTGGATGCTGGATGCTGGGCACCTGTTGTGTTGCTATGTGTTGAACAGCAGATATTCCCACAGGGATGAGGTCACATATGCAAACCGTGTAGACCTGAGCTCCAGCCCAGCTAGTAAACAAGCCCTACAGCGAGTAATATACCATGAGGGATTACGTAAATGGTCTTTAATTACCAAACCTTTGAATTTGTCAACTAGTTTCTAGGGGGTTTGGTTGTTCACATGCCAAAATGTAAAAATGTTGCCTGCTTTGAAAAAAACTAAACTGAATGAATATGAAGTCGTCATTTTAGAATGGGTTATGTCGTGAAAGGGGAACCACTTCCCTTTCTAACACTCTTCATTATCCCACACATATGAGTGACAGAGGCCAATATTTTTGAAAAACTGGACATACCTGTCACATTTAGCTTTGCACTGTCAGTGACTAGGAATGTTGTGCTTCAGGCAAACCAGCTTACAGCACTGTCAAAGGATTAACTGCAGTATGTACTGTAGTGTAGTGTATGTAGACAGTCACCTGATCTGTTCCCTGCCTCTTTCTACTATGAACAATTTGGCCACATATCTTAGAATGCTTCATTAGTGGTACTTAAAGGTAGTGTAAGTGATTTACGGTAGTTAAAATAAGTGTTAAATATATATATCGTTTTTTCTATGAGTCGCAACAAAATATCCAATAGGCTAGGTTTTGTTTTCTATACACATTTTATTTTTTATTAATATACTATTTTTAAAACACTAATTAAAAAACAATTTCCAAAAAAATTCAAAGGAATATAAGTATCATAAATAAATACAAAAGTCTGGGAACCACTGCTATAGTGTTTGTTCATTCCCTACATCTCAGAAAATGCATTTTCACGTTGGGATACCAATCAGGAGAGAGAACTTGCACAGAATACTAGATTAGTGAAATTGTAAGTAATGGCACTAAGAAATGAGCAGACAATTGTAACTGGAACACTATACAATTGAAGCTGATATATAGGTACTTTTTCCTGATTGCCTGAACATTGTCAACCCACCTGAACATTTATTTTCAGTTTATTAAATAGTTGGAGAGACAGGGAGGCCTCTGTTACTGAACAAACACTATGCATATGAATATAGTGCTTTAACCTTTTAACAAAAAAATCTCTCTATAAATTCAAGTCAGTCAATACAAACTATTGCACCATCGACCTGCATCATGGCTTGACAAAACACACACAGGGTTGTTTTCAGTAAACCATTTACCTCCCCGCCCACCACCCCTCTACCACCGCCCGGCTTTGAAGGACTTTAGCCTCACTCCCCATGCAGCATTACATATTTACAGGTGTATTACAATGGCAAATATTGACATAATGATGACTTCACCGAAAGAGGAAACACGAGTTGCTGCTGAACAGAGTTCTCATCTGTCTGTCAAACAGGTTGGTTGACCAGAGACGCCATGGCAACCATTTGTTATGCCCACTAACTGGACAGCAAAGTCTGATGCTGATGTCATTTATGCTTCTCACTATATCCCAACATGATATTATTATGTGATGCTACAGTATATTGACCAAAGTAATAGTAATTTGGTATGGGTTTACCCTTGATACTTTTCTTATTTATTTATTTAATCAGTAGGCCTATAGGTGAATGGGCCTAGGGCAAATTGAGTAAGACTGCTCAAACTCAAAATAATATACACTTATTACCGGATTAAAATCATTGCAGAATGTTCATCAACGATAGGATATTAGGAATAGGAATATTCTCAATGATAAAATCCGATTGTGCTCTTAGCGGAGAGCGCGTGGTTTGGCATGCCATTTGTCCTGGTGTGGATACATGATATGTCAGGCCTTGTATTTCTGGGTCCTTCCGTTAGATCCCTTTCAATGGTCTGAACAGTGAAAGGGCCTGTATCCGTTTTCATGGGAACTCCTGCACTGACAACCACACCACACCACACAACCCCACACATAATGACAGCAAACTGCACTGACAACCACACCACACAACCCCACACATAATGACAGCAAACTGCACTGACAACCACACCACACAACCCCACACATAACAGCAAACTGCACTGACAACCACACCACACAACCCCACACATAATGACAGCAAACTGCACTGACAACCACACCACACAACCCCACACATAATGACAGCAAACTGCACTGACAACCACACCACACAACCCCACACATAATGACAGCAAACTGGAGAGCTTATAGTGGTTCTGTCCTTCATTGAGATGTGATCAAGGAGGTGATATGAAGGCAAAGGTGGCAATTGTTGTCTTGTGTCTGTCCTCTTTCTCTGCCCTCAGTTTCCAGTCTCTCTATACTCTCTTATCTAAATAAAACAGAAAATAAATAAATAAGCTAAAACTGTGATATATGTCTTTAAAAGAAAGTGTGTACATCAATGCAAAAACAAGCAAGTTGGGATTGAGTGTGTGTGTGTGTGTGTGTGTGTGTGTGTGTGTGTGTGTGTGTGTGTGTGTGTGTGTGTGTGTGTGTGTGTGTGTGTGTGTGTGTGTGTGTGTGTGTGTGTGTGTGTGTGTGTGTGTGTGTGTGTGTGTGTGTGTGTGTGTGTGTGTGTGTGTGTGTGTGTGTGCGCGCGCAACAGTGTCTGCTTGTGTGTCCTTGCATAATAAGTGCATGATTATTGTGTGTCAGGTGATGGGTCACACCCCAAACCAATCAACGACACCACACACACACACACACACACACACACACACACCAGTCATCTCCCAGCTGTAGCAGACGGAATGGCTGTAGCATTACATCACCTCAATGATTAGTTCCGTAACCTGACACTGGCCTCGTGGCATTCTCTCCTCCTCTCCTCTGTCCACTCTCTCTCTCTCTCTCGCTCGCACACACACCGAGAGGAAGTAGTGATGTGTGGAAGAAGATCAGGAAGCGCCCCCAGTCCTTCTCCTCGACACACTGTGGTCGTGCTTCTGCCTCGCAGCGTCTCGTCTCACCTGCCATGCAAAGTGCAGAGCAGCCGGTGAGACTGATTAGGCTGTGGGGCGATAAAACACAAAGAAATAATCAAAAATAGAGGAGAGAACCCGACTGGCATGTTAAGTGAGGCCAAAACAGTCAGAGTCAAAACAATTAGATAACTGTGAAATACCAATGTGGCTGTTTGGAACTGGAAGTGTTCAGGCAGCCTATCTGTCAGAAATGTAATATGTTTTCTTGAACATGGGCAGCCACAGGGCCAGTGTGTGTTCTGTTCGGCATACTGTATATGTTAAATTGACGAAACGCTGTGAAATGTGTGCGGTTAGAATAATGAATTTATAGTCCAATAGGTTAACTGTCTTTGCGGTAAACATTTGTGCTACTAGGAGAAAGTTAGCTTAATCCACATTTGCAAAATGTGTTTTTCTCCAATAAACCACTATTCAACAAAGCAGTAGGCTATATTAAAGCAGTGTCTGTGCACTCTGTGTGGACACTTGAGGTGCAAAAACAAAACATTTTCTAATTAGGAAGTTATTAAAATACATAAATAAATAATCATCGATTCAGGTTGGTGTCTCACTCAGTCAGTGCACCAACCTTATGCTCCATCAGTATATGCACACTGATTCAATTTCAACCCTCGTCTTTTCTCTCCTCTTCTCTCTTTTCTTGGTCTTACTCTACTCTATACTGACCTTTCTGAAATAAAGCGTAGCTAATTAAATGTAAAATATCAATAATAATCATTGTTTCTATGAGATGGGTGCCTCAGCCCATGATGTCTGCCAATCTCTATGTGTACTTAACCTCATGCCAAAGCCTGTGCAAGTTAAATGGATATATTGTAGAAAAGCCACATGTTCTTCAATTCATGGATTGTCAATATGAGTTAACCTAAACTCATAGATGTCTTGGTAAGGGTTGTCCACACCAACATTTGAACTATAGGGCCCACACTGAACAATAATGTTATGCATTGTAACCATCAAAGAGGAGGAAGAACATCCGCACATGATATTTGCCTGATGAAGACCTAGTCGGTCGAAACGTTGCAAAATTGTTGTCTTAAAATAAAGTAAGTCTCGGAGCTCTACAAACTGGATGTTCTTCCTCCTCTTTGAGGTTCGCCTTGATGCCTGACATCCAGCACCTGGCCTGAATATAGGCATTGAGATGTGCACACAATCTTCTCTGTGAAATGTATTGTAAACAACACACGAATGATGTGTTGAACTTGATGGTGAATGTGACTGTGATAAAGACATTTCCTCTTGAGCCACACATGTGTAATTGTATTTCATTTTCTGTTTATCATTTACCTCATTTCATACTCAATATTCCCACATGTCAGTCAATGGTCATTATCAAACACTGTTTGCTAACTATGCCGGCTAAAGTTAGCAATCAGTTGATAGTGGCTTGTTCTACAGTTTTATATACATATCTTCATTCATTTCATTTCATAATTTGGACAGAGACAATTGGTTGGTCAAACATACTTTTATTCCTTTCAAAGTCAAACAGTTTTAAGTTATCATTACTATGTTGTCAAACACCCACTACTCACACCATCCTCATTTCCTGGTCAAAGTTTCACAAAAGAGTCACTACTGAATCATCTGCTCATTTTATAGGTGGAGGATTCAATTGGGTTGCACCATGTTGCAGGGGTGCATGGGTCTGGTAATGCATACTATTTAGTATGATTACAACGGGACGGGTTGTTTAAAACCTGGTTTGTTAATTATTGTAGGATTGACAAGTATACTGTACATGTTTGGAAATGTTTTCTGGGTTACATGTTCACTAGTTGTGTAAGTGAATGTTTTGGGGGAAACCTGTCTCTAGACAGATAGTATGGGCCACTAGTGAGAGGCCTGGGTTGGAGTTAATGTAGTCAGTCCATGGTGAGACATGGAGGGGAGGGGGCACAATGCAGGAAGCTCTGCCCTAAGTGTTGACAGTGTTGAGACTAGAAACGTCTAGACTGGATGCTTGAATTTAAAGCATGTAACATGTAAGTTTGTTGTTTTCATTTTTGGAAGCTATATTTTGGTTTTTTGTGCAAGAAATATTTTCATGAGGCATTTTTTTTGGAACATTATTTTTGGATCTGTTTAAAGAAATAAATCTTTGGCAATAATGGAGAATTTTTGGTATGTCATTTTTCTGTGCACCTAGCCCTCATCAACGGACTCATTTACATATGGTGGCAGCGGTGGGATGAGTGGCAGTCAAGGGTGACAGAAACCAACATGACTACCAGATCCAAAGTGCGTCAAGACGGTGGCAACCAGACCTCGTTTACAGACGAGGTTGAAGAGGAAGCGATTCTAGAGGAGGAGGGAGGGGCCACCGGTGGTCCACCACCAGAGACGGTGGTCGGTCTGAGTAGAACCTTCCAAGCCTACCTCATGAACCAACAACTGAGAGATGAACAAAGGGAGCGTGAGCAGCAGGCACAGGAGCTCCGGCTAAGAAACCTCCAGCACCAGTTCGGCCAGCTACAACAAGAAATCCAGCTGGACCGACTGGAGCGAAGGCCGCTGAGAGCCACCACTGCAGCGCCCCCTCATGGTGACCGCGGGGAAGTGCAGCCTTCCAGGATGGCTGATTCTCCTGCTATCTCGGCTGACCAGGGGGCGGGGTCTCCATCATCAGGCCACGCCTCTTCAGCAGCCCCCGCAATTCATTGGAAAGGGCCGAAAATGCAGCCCTACAGGGAGGATGAAGACATTGAACATTACCTCGCCACTTTTGAGCGCATCGCAATGGCTTGTCGGTGGCCCGAGGACAGCTGGGCTCTTCATCTTATTCCCCTCCTTTCCGGCAAAGCCAGGGCAGCTTACATAGCCATGGACATTGATCTTTCTATGCAGTATGACCATGTGAAAGCAGCCATTTTGCAGAAATTCGAAATTAATCCAGAGACTTACCGTGAAGCATTCCGTTCCAGTAAAGTGGAGGCTGGCGAGACTCCCAAAGAACTTCAGACACGGCTGAAGGAGCTGTATGACAAATGGATGAACCCCAGACAGATGTCCAAGGAGGAGATTGGGGACGCCATTGTCAAGGAGCAGTTCTTACGCATCCTCAACCCAGAGCTGCGGACGTGGATCAAAGAGCACGACCCAGTTACGTCACGAGCAACAGCTGAGCTGGCAGAGACCTTTATTGCAGCCCGGAGGTCCTCCAAGGGCTACCAGATGGGAAGGTCAACCACTACACCTCAATCCTCTCATGGTAATACCGGGGGTGGTTCGAGTAGTGGGTCTAGGAACTTTAATAGATCTCAAGATGCCAGGCCCCCTAGACAGGACCCCCCTAAGAAAACAGATAGGAGAGATCCACCTGTGTGTTACAATTGTGGTCAGCCAGGGCACATTAAGGTTGAATGTCCAGTTACTGCTGTTAAGAAATCTCACTTAAGCTCTGTGTATGCACCTCCAGAACAGACAAAGCCTTCTTCCGGCAGTGTGATTAAAGTGTGTCTAGCAGGTCATTTTTGCAAAGCCCTGTTAGATTCAGGAAGTGACCAGACTCTAATTAGAGAAGACCATTTGCCTAATCAGATGTTGATGCACGCAGGGAAGGTTAATGTAACCTGTGTCCACGGTGACTCCAAGCCTTATCCAACTGCTGAAACTGCCATTCAGATAGATGGACAGGAGTACATTCTCAGTGTAGGGGTAGTAGCACACTTGCCCTATCCCGTAGTGCTGGGAAGAGATTTGCCAATACTCTATGAGTTATTAAGTCATTTCCAGGTTTCTGACAGTTCTGGTGCCCCATCCTGTGTTACAGACATCCCCAGGGAAGTCTTGGTAGTCACTAGATCCCAATGCTCAGATTCAGATCGGGGGTGGGAGGAGCTACCATTCGCTGGGGAGGTGACCAAGCAGAGCAGGGTTAAGAAAACCCGTAGTCAGAAAAGACAGGAGAAGGTTTGGGGGACTAATTTATCAGAGTCCGAACCAGCAATGCCAGACATAGCTTTTGATGTTTTGCCAAGTAATGTCAGTGCATTGCAGAGACAGGATGAAACCCTCAGTAAACTGTTTGAGAAGAGTGTAGACGAGTCTACCAAGGTTTCAGTTCTGGACAAGGAAATGTTTGTTGTCAGGGGACAGATTTTGTACAGGCGCACCAGTACAGGTGACCAGTTGGTGGTGCCCAAGGGTCTGAGGCCCACAGTGTTACACCTCGGACACTCGATACCGTGGGCAGGCCATTTGGGTCACACCAAAACCTATGCCCGCATAGCAGCACGCTTTTACTGGCCACTAATGTACTCGGAAGTAATAGATTACTGTAAAACCTGTGCAAAATGTCAACAAACAGCTCCAGGAAAGAAAGGTGACAGGGCCCCTTTAATTCCTATGCCAGTGATAGATGAGCCCTTTTCACGCATCGCTATGGATGTTGTTGGCCCCTTAGAGCGTAGTTCATCAGGAAACCGCTTCATTCTGGTTATTGGTGACTATGCTACTAAGTACATGGAAGCTTTTCCCCTTAGAAAAGTTAAGAGCCGTCAGGTTGTTAATTGTTTGATACAGTTATTCTCAAGGGTCGGGGTCCCCCGGGAGGTAATTACAGATCAGGGTACCAATCTGACCTCTAAGTTTGTGAAAGAGGTTTTTCGCCTCTTAGGCATTAAGGGAATACGAACCACCCCCTATCATCCGCAGACTGATGGCATGGTCGAGCGGTTCAACAAAACCCTGAAAGCTATGCTTCGCAAGTTTGTGTCCGACACGGGTGCCGATTGGGACCAATGGCTTCCATTCCTGCTCTTCGCCTACAGAGAGGTCCCCCAGGCAACAACAGGATTTTCCCCTTTTGACCTCCTATTTGGCCGTCATGTCAGAGGGCCGTTGGACATTCTGAGAGAGGCCTGGGAAGGAGAGCAGCCAGCCAAGCAGGTTGGAGTTATGTCCTATGTACTTAAGATGAGAGACAAACTGGAGCAGCTAACTGAGTTGGCACATGCCAATATTGAAAAGGCACAGTCCAGGCAGAAGAAGGGCTATGACCAGCGCAGCAAACCACGCACTTTCCAACCAGGGCAGAAGGTGTTGTTGTTGTTGCCCAGCTCTGAAAGCAGCCTTCTTGCCAAGTGGCAGGGCCCCTTTGAGGTCACTCGCAAAATGGGACCGGTGACCTATGAACTTTTCATGCCAAATCGTCGGAAGAAACAACAGACTTTCCATGTGAATCTTCTGAGGGAATGGAAAGACAGAATTCCTCTGTCTCAGCAGCTCCTGGCCAGAGTTGTCACAGATGAGGAAGAGTTGGAGGAGCAATATTTCCCTGCATCCTCTGAGTCCTTTACACTTCCTGATGTGAGTCACCTTGCTCCTTCCGAACAGAATGAACTGACAGACTGTTTTCCTGAGGGGTTGTTTAGTGAGCGACCAGGACGCACTGATTTGGTCACTCACGACATCAATCTATTGTCTCACGAGACAGCACCTATCCGTCAGTACAGCTACCGAATTCCAGCCACCTTAGTCCCTGCACTCAAGAAAGAGGTGGACATGATGCTGGACATGGGCATCATTGAGCCTTGCACCAGCCAATGGTGTAGTCCCGTGGTACTGGTGCCAAAGAAAGACACCCCAGACTTGAGGTTTTGTATCAATTTCATCAAAGTGAACAGTGTTTCTGCCTTTGATCCCTATCCTATGCCACGGGTAGATGAATTGATAGAACGACTGGGGAATGCCAGGTATTTGACTACTCTGGACTTGTGTAAGGGCTATTGGCAGATTCCCCTTACCGAGAGGGCCAAAGACATTACTGCCTTTCGAGTGCCCTCTGGGCTGTACCGTTTCACTGTGATGCCCTTCGGCCTACACGGAGCAGCAGCTACGTTTCAAAGGCTCATGGACGATGTTTTGAGAGGGGCGGAGTCCTACTCAGCAGCTTACATTGATGATGTGGTCATTTTCAGCTCTACACGTGAACAACATCTCCAACACCTCTCTGATGTCTTCCAACGCATTCAGCAGGCCGGACTGGTCGTCAATGCCAGGAAATGCCAGTTGGTAAAGTCGGAAGTCAAGTACTTGGGGTATATAATTGGGGGAGGCCAAATTCGCCCACAGATTGACAAAATTGAAGCTGTTCAATCCTGCCCACCACCCACGACCAAGCGTCAGGTCAGATCATTTCTGGGTCTAGCTGGGTGGTATAGAAGGTTCATCCCCAATTTTTCAGACAGAGCAGCTCCACTTACAGCCCTGACACGAAAGTCCTGCCCTGTGAAAGTCAAGTGGACACCAGAGTGTGATGCAGCCTTCCAGGACCTAAAACAGTGTCTGTGTCAAGATCCTGTCTTACAGAGCCCTGACTTTTCGTTGCCCTTTACAGTGCAGACCGATGCATCTGGGATTGGTCTTGGGGCCGTGTTACTACAAGGGAGCGCAGGAGAAAAGAGACCTGTACTGTATGTGAGCCGCAAGCTCTACCCAAGAGAGACACGTTACTCGGTTATTGAAAAGGAGGGTCTAGCAATCAAGTGGGCCCTTGACACTCTCAGGTATTACCTCCTGGGGAAAGACTTTGTTCTAGAGACTGATCATCGTGCCCTCCAATGGATCCACAGGATGAGAGACTCAAATGGCAGAATAGCACGGTGGTACCTTTCTTTGCAGCCTTATAAGTTTACTGTGAAGTACCGTGCTGGAAAAGACAATGTGGTGGCTGACTTCCTGTCCCGCAAAGAGATGTGAGGGACAGGTCTTAAAGGGGGGGATGTGTGATAAAGACATTTCCTCTTGAGCCACACATGTGTAATTGTATTTCATTTTCTGTTTATCATTTACCTCATTTCATACTCAATATTCCCACATGTCAGTCAATGGTCATTATCAAACACTGTTTGCTAACTATGCCGGCTAAAGTTAGCAATCAGTTGATCGTGGCTTGTTCTACAGTTTTATATACATATCTTCATTCATTTCATTTCATAATTTGGACAGAGACAATTGGTTGGTCAAACATACTTTTATTCCTTTCAAAGTCAAACAGTTTTAAGTTATCATTACTATGTTGTCAAACACCCACTACTCACACCATCCTCATTTCCTGGTCAAAGTTTCACAAAAGAGTCACTACTGAATCATCTGCTCATTTTATAGGTGGAGGATTCAATTGGGTTGCACCATGTTGCAGGGGTGCATGGGTCTGGTAATGCATACTATTTAGTATGATTACAACGGGACGGGTTGTTTAAAACCTGGTTTGTTAATTATTGTAGGATTGACAAGTATACTGTACATGTTTGGAAATGTTTTCTGGGTTACATGTTCACTAGTTGTGTAAGTGAATGTTTTGGGGGAAACCTGTCTCTAGACAGATAGTATGGGCCACTAGTGAGAGGCCTGGGTTGGAGTTAATGTAGTCAGTCCATGGTGAGACATGGAGGGGAGGGGGCACAATGCAGGAAGCTCTGCCCTAAGTGTTGACAGTGTTGAGACTAGAAACGTCTAGACTGGATGCTTGAATTTAAAGCATGTAACATGTAAGTTTGTTGTTTTCATTTTTGGAAGCTATATTTTGGTTTTTTGTGCAAGAAATATTTTCATGAGGCATTTTTTTTGGAACATTATTTTTGGATCTGTTTAAAGAAATAAATCTTTGGCAATAATGGAGAATTTTTGGTATGTCATTTTTCTGTGCACCTAGCCCTCATCAACGGACTCATTTACAGTGACTGCTTGTAAATTCAATGGATTTTATATCAATGTCTCAAATCATTGAATCATCAAAATGCTCTGAATGTGATGCCAGCAATATTTGTTCCCCCTTTCATTGACATTAAAGTGACAAAATTAATTATAGTAAATATGTATGATCGTTCTTGTTCTTGATGTGCACACCTTATCCACTGGGTTAGGTTGCCATAAAACAATTCATCTCTCCTCCCCTCAGAGAAAATGACACCCCACGATTTGTCTTCCCCCTCTTCACCGGCTCTGGAGCCCGAGGAAGTTCGTCGGAGGAAGATGACCCGCAGGTCAAGGGTCATTGAGGAGCTTGTGCAAACAGAGAGGGATTTCCTCACAGACATGGAGCTGTGCATCAGAGAGGTGGTCAAACCCCTTAGAGAAAAACAGGTAAAATTGGTCTTGTGTTGTGAAATTGAGAGCAAAACTGTGAAAAGTGCCATCTCTCTTTGTGTTATTCAAAGTTGGATATAATCTTCAGTGTTTAATAGCGTCTGCATTGGTGGTTTAGTATTAGTCATGATTTTTAAATCCTAGTCACATCCTTTGACCATAAAACCAGTAATCACTGTTAGCCTTTGTTAACAACAGTTTTTGAGCATTTAAGTTGGATGTATTTTACAATGGCATTTCCTCCTGTAAGGTGGATGTTGACCGTCTCTTCACCAACATAGAGACAGTATGTGAGGTCTCTGCAGCTCTGCTTCACAGACTGCAGCAGGCCACTGCAGAACCTGACCCAGAAGCAGTACTCATAGGTAACTCCCATTCATTCACTATATCAAGTGGCGAAACAATAGTTGTATAGTTGTGCAAGTAAAGTAACATAAAGTTTACATTTAATTTATTTTTTATTTTTAAGGAGACATTTTCATTCACGCCAAGGGTGCTCTGGAGGATGTGTATAAGATTTATTGCTATCATCATGATGACGCCAACCAGGCACTCAAATCCTATGAGAAAGAGGAAGAGATAAAAGAACATTTCATCACCTGTGTTTTAGCACTTAAGTAAGTGCAGTTATCTCTTTCATACTTTTTCATACTATACTGAACTTGTAATTTATCCCCTGCTTAAAGATCCCAGTGTACTGTATCTAGTGTCTCGTTAACTCTTTCATTTATGTCATTTGTGTTGTCTTATAGGAAAATATATGACCAAGAGTAAGTATATGATATCATCACATTGAGTGTTGTGCCTTTGATTTTAAGATCACAAGCATACCTTTAATTTTGCTTATCATGTTTTGTATAATTTATATTCCATAACATATCGCAATTTGAGCTAATTGTTTATAACAATTCCCGTTAACTTCTGTTTCCGGTATGAAGTTGTATGGTCATTTTGTAACCGTACTTACTGTCCAGAGGGAAGCCCAACCTGCTGAATATGGGGTCTCTTCTCATCAAGCCAGTCCAGAGGGTGATGAAGTACCCGCTGCTGTTAGGGGAACTGTGGCAGGCCACACCTGAAGAGCACCCTGACCACCGGCCTCTACAGGAGGCCTACACCGCTGCCAAGATCATCAATGTCAACATTAATGAGCTCAAAAGACGGAAAGATATAGGTGAGAACTGCATCAAACAAACATTGTTGGGCAATGATATCATGTACATTAAAGCATAACCATAGAATATTGTCTTGACCCCTATTGTCTCATCAATTCACTGATTGATCCAGAATTCCACGACTGTACAGTACATGTAGCAGCCTATGTTACTTATTCTACTTATTCCAAAGGAACATCTATAGGCTTACCCATGTGCAAACCACTCTGCCATCGCTATATGCTTTGACAGCTCTCCCAAATAATCATACACACTTATTAGGGTTGTACAAAGGGAGCTACAAAACGTGATCGGAACATCACTAGTATCAATATTATTATCATATTAGACTGGATATTGTCTGTGATTTTGGATATTCTACTATTCTGATATGGCACAAGTGTTCCATAAAAATAAAAATATCAGATCGGGAAAAATCGGTATCGGCAGATACAAAAAATCTAATTATCGGAATCGGATCGGGAGCAAAAAAATGTGATCGGGACATCCCCAACACTTATCATCATGTCTGTTTACATTATGTAACTACTGTAACTAACTAGCTTGCAAACATTATATAGCCTAATGAATAGCTATTCGTGTTAGCTATTATGCGTTACATATTTCTACGTCATTATTGACAACAAGGCAGGCGTACAATGGATACTCTGACAATGGGTACAACGGGGATCGCATAACTGGGTGGGACATGCATTCCTAACTTGCAGCATTCTCGAGCGGGGCTGCATCGGTCTAGTCTTATCCTATTCATTTCACACAAATGTTACTTTTGGTTCCATTTCCCAGTCATGAAGTACAAGAGGTCGGACGACGAGGGCACATTAAGGGGCAAACTGAACAAGTTCAACATCCACTCCATCCGAAAGAAGGGGGACAGGTTCACAGGATTCCTCAAGATTCTCACTGGCTCACAGGTAAAATACACTGGTTCCAGTACAACCCATATTTACTGTAGTTTGGAAATAACGAGGATCTTTTTTGTGTTTGTGAAATATTGGCTTTATCTAAATACCTATTTGATAAATGGTCTGAACCAAAGCCTGTTGCATTCACCCATTCCCACACCATGCAAGTCAACCTGCACAATGGGAGCAGTTAGGCGTTCAATGACCTGCTACAAAGAGGGGAAACAGATGGCCACTATACTATCCTGAACCACAAGCCGCCCCTATTGGATAGTTGTGGTGGCAGTTCAGCAAATGCCTGAAATCCAAATGTAATCCTATATTATAATTGCCTAGACAGGGTGGGTGGACCGTAGACTGTGGTCACAAACCTAACATCGGCACCGTTGCTCTGATCCGCACCAAACTTGCCACAAACACTGTTATCATTCCAACGAGCCACATGTTAGGCCCCATGGGCCACGTTAGAACCCCCCGGGGGGGCCATAGGCCCACCCTTGATCCAATCCGCACTAAACTTGCCACAAACACTGTTCAGAGTCCTGCCATGACAACAGTCCCACCAGGGGTCAAGGGTTTCCCCCAGGGACCTCGTCAGGGGCCCCACAGGCACACCGTTGATCCAATCCGCACCAAACCGCATCCAATCCGCACCAAAGACTGTTTAGGGGGCGAACATTATTAGAATACTGAATAAAATATATAATAATAATTGCACACATATGGGGCACCACAGCAGTGTTTAAGACTTCAAATGGCCATACTGTAACTCGGTGACCATTGCTCTAACTCTGAGCTAATAATAAAATAATGACAATAATAACGGTAATAATAACCAGTATGACGCCCTGAGGGCAAGAAATGACAGAGGTCGCGCTGAAACAACAGAGCTTCTTAATACGGCACAGTTAAGTAGCAGGAGTTAACCCATTCTGAACGGGCACCCATTTTGGTGTCAGCATCATGTTATGCTTTAGCTATTTAAAAATAGCAGATCTACAAGCTCATATCGCGCCACCGAGTGGCGCGATACGAGCTTGTAGGTCTGCTATTTTTTGAAAAATCGAAGAGCGACTGACATTTTTAGAATCTGATCTCAGGTCAGAATGGGTTCATCAGGACCAGTGTGTGTCCGGCGGAAACCTCGTATGAATCTGATCTCAGGTCAGAATGAGTTAAACTATTAATGTGGTGTCCGACGTGTCCGTGAGGTTTAATGTAGAGTTGCTGGCCGGCTCCATATATGCAGATCTAGGTGATGATCCAGTCTTCTCCATGACACGCGACCTATATGGAGCGTGTCTTGAGCGTACAGGGTTTGATGAGGTCAGAGCAGCATATGGAATGTCAGAACAGGTCAGCTCCATATATGGAGATTTAAGGGTTTGATGAGGTCAGATCTACATATGGAATGAATTCTGTATTGTCCATATATGGAGTGTGTCACGAGCCGTGACGGATGCGAGATGCAGGTTTCATAGTAACTTGCGATTAGCAAAGTATATTCTGTGCTTGACTGGGAGCCAAGGTCACAGATGACTGGTGTGATGTGGTCCCTGGATCGGGTTCTGGTGTGCAGGCGGGCGGCTGAGTTTTGTATACTGTAGTTTCTGTACTGTGTAGGTCAGTATTTCTTAACATGTACAGTGGAGTGAATGGAGCAATAAGCTGCTAAACCCTTGTTTCTGTTAGGTGAGGGACGAAGCGTTTGATAAGGAGGAGAAATTCTTCCGGAGTCTGGAGAAAGCTGTGAGACTGCTGTTCAAGAACATCAACTGTTACCTACAACACACCCAGGTCAGTCACTGTGGAGTACAGACATTTGATAAATGTATCATGTGGTCTTCTCTCCCCCTGGGATTCCCAGAAAGAGTGTAAAAGACCCTGACCATGTCTCCTCTACTGGAAAACCCTCCAATTCCAACCACAGACTCAACACATGAGATCAACCTTACATGAATGTTTTCATTAATGTTGTTTTTTGGTTCTTGTCTCATCCTTTGTGCAGGAGATGGTGTCTGTAGCCATCCAGGATGTTCAAGACCTGGAGAAAATCATTAAGGATCCCCCAAAGAATTACACCAATGGCTTATTGCACAAGAACAGCAATGATCCATATAAGCACTTTGTAAGTACCCATAGCTTGTTTGGTGATTTCATTTAATCTACAACGCCCACTGTCAAGACTTTAATATAGGATGCATGAAGTGTAATAAAATAATTAGGACCAAAATAAATGTATGACAAATAATCTTTGGATTGTAGGATCCAGTAAAATGATTGGTATTAAGGTTTTTGCCATAATCATGCAGGCCTATCCTAGTAATCCCCTTAGCCTACATAATTCTTTGTTTTCCTGAATTCCTGCCCTCCTTTACAGGGTAGATGTCTCTTTTTCTAATAGGCATAATAAGGATTTTTAGATAGTGGCTCCTCTTTTCTGCAGTTCAGAAGGGCTGCAAAGCCTGGTGCGCTCTGTAATGATCTTTAATAGCTCTTGAATGACATAAAATGGGCCATCCTTAGAAACAATAACACCTGTACTCAGGGGAACAAGGAAGAAAGACACAGAGCCATGTAGTATCAAAGGGAGTTCATTATGGGGGGGCGTTCAAATTGTCATTAGCATAATTTGAATTTGGTGGTGTGAAAAACGGAATTGAAGTCCTATTTTCTTAAGTTCCTGTTACCATTGCAATTTCAAGTATAGTACAAGTTGTGCAATAACTTATTCAGACAGGTGACATTGGGCAAGGTGTTCCATCATGTATTAGTACAGAGATCAATTCTTCTACCTCACCTACTGGTCTGTCGGAAGAAGAGACCTGTCCTGTAATTAGGTTCATGAACTTAATGAAACTTTATCAATGTTGATCAATCTTAACTATTATCAGTGCTTGTGACATATACATTTATTCTACTCTCAATGACTCCTCTATGGCTTGGCCTCAGAAAGAGAGGGTGGAGCGCTTGGTACTCGCCCCGCTCACCTCCCTACAGGGCATGTTCAGTGCCCCACAGAAGCTTATCCAGAAACGCTACGACAAGCTGCTTGACCACTGCAGCCGACTGGAGCGATCACACTCCTTCTCCTCCTCCTCCTCTTCCTCCTCTGTCTCCTCATCCCCTGCTTCCTCTACCACCACTTCCTCTTCGTCCTCGTCTCCCTCGCCGGTGTCAGAAGAGCATGGTCTAGCCAGGAGGGATTATGAGGCTCTTAATGCCCAGCTGGTGGAGGAGTTGCAGAGGTTCAACATGGCTGCCTACACCATCCTGACCAACTGTGTGCTATGTCTGGTGGGTCTCCTCAGAGGCCTGACGGATTCAATGTTGCACCGCGCTCCTTCCATACAGCAGCTACCGGTAAGGACTCATGTATGTTAGAAGAAGTCATTAGAATTAGAAGTAATTAGAACATTCTCATTCTTGTCTGTAAATTATAGAAGGACCGTTACTGGACAGGGACACAACGACTATACACAAATGCAGAACGACATATTCAATTCAATTCAGGGTCCATATCACATCGCAACCATTATGCAGCTTTTAGTTTTTGCATGCGACTAGCCTTGTATTTACTCCACAGGTGAGCAGTATACAACGGAGTACAGAAAGCTTTAACAAGTGAGACCTTGACTTCTTTATGTGCTTGTGGAATTTCCGCATTAATTTGTTTGCCTGGGCATACAGTTTGCACCGTTGTCTGTGAATTCTTTGTCATCTTTGTTGTAAAAGTCAAGTGTTTTATACCATTTAAGATGCAGCGTGCACGCATCCGCCTGGGTGACGGCAGACTGCTGGGCGAGCGCTGGCGCTTTGGCATGGGGGGGTCAGTTCAACATATGGAATGAATTCTGTACTGGCCATATATGGAGCGTGTTTTGAGTGTACAGGGTTTGATGAGGTCAGATCAACATGGAATTTCAGAACAGGTCAGCTCCATATATGGAGATCCAAGGGTGGCAGCGGGGGCAGTGTCTTGAGTGTACAGGGTTTGATGAGGGCCCAGGTAGGGCCCGGGCCTTAATTTCCGGGCCTGTTGAGAACTCTAGTTTTCGCCAGCTGCCGGTCAAGGCTACACTAATAACTTTGGGGCGGGCCCGTCTAGAGTTTGAATGGACAGGTATCAGTCAAAAGGGAGACATCGAAGAGGAAGGACGGGTGGGGTGGGATCAACATATGGAATGTCAGAACAGGTCATATAAGGAGATCTAAGGGTTTGAGGTTTGAGGTCAGATGTAAAGTTGCTGGCCGGCTCCATATATGCAGATCTAGGTGATGATCCAATCTTCTCCATGTATGGCTGTGTCGTTATCTTCATATATGGAGATGGCCATATTTGGAGTGTGCCATGAGGTGTGATGGACTGACGGACATATATGCTGGCGTGACGTGTCACAAGGCGTGATATCAATCATGAGGCGTGACATCACGAGACTACTAGTAATAGTAATCTACAACCTACGGTCACAATTAATGCCTATACTGTAACTTTTTTTTTTCCAGCTTTGCACTTGTGTATCGTTAGAATGACAAGATAGTTAACCTTTCTTGAACTTGAATTATATGTAGTGTACAATGCCTTCACTCTAAGTCATTTGCTATTTTTGACTGAAATATTTTGTTTGACGTTTGCTTGCCTAGGCTCCATTGTCAAACATTAGTGAGGTCCAGAGCAGCATCATGGAGGAGCTGAACAACATGGCTTTTGTCAAGGAAAATGCACAGAAACTCATGGAGCGCAAAGTTAGCTTCGAGAGACAACGAGACAAGAAATTAACGGTACGCTTGGTTGATGGTCTGAGTGAATGATCCACAAACCACAATACATGGATTAACCCTGAAGCGGATTCTAAAAAGAAAAGTTTTCTAAATCCAACAGTTTTCTGAAAAATGTTTCTGTTATACAGTATGTGTGTTTCTCAAACTTTCATTTTAAGGAGCCCCACAATTATGTTTGGCCCCAACCCTCATCTCAAAATATTTTGTTCCAGTCAAATATTTGAGTTAAAAGCGTTCACTGTGAAAGAATATACTGTATACTCAAAGATTTTCAGTTTTTTATATATGATAGCCGACCTACAAACTGTAAAACACACATGGCTTATTTGGCAAAAACAAATATTCGACATTTAAATTAAAACCGGAATCATTTCTACAAGAAAGCTTCTAACTGTATTAACATACTCTCCTGGATTGTAGCTTTGGTCAGTACAAATCTATCGGCCGACAGGCGAGAACATAACCATGCGGTCTGACTCTATGGCTCTTCTCATATTTAATCAAACCAATTATAATTCATAATTCAGCACAGTGTTGGAGGTCTTATCGCAGGCATGCCACAATCACTGTGAAGAGCTCTGGGTCGTGATTAAGTAGGCCGCACAAGGTATCAGTTCCCCTGAGACTGATATATGCATGCGTGTGTGTTTACACATTTGTGTGTTTGAGTACACATGCCATGAGTGAACAGATCTGACTTTCTGCCACCCCCCATACCTTCAAAACCCAAGGGCTTTGTTACCTTTCACCGCTGCTTCTCCTCTCCCTATCTTTGAATGATCTCTCATGTTGATATGATAACCAAGCATGCATGCATATTCACAAGGGCCACACACACCAACCAACACCATCTTATTTTAAATACTGACATGAAATATCTACAGCACTTTGAAGTAGGCACAAGCCAACAGATGTTGGTGAATTTTCCCATGTCTTCAGCACGTTGAATTAAAGGCCTTTCCTATTTTTCAAACATATACCTTGAATGCCTGGACCTGGATATTTTATGACATCGTTTTGGTCATAATTCTTATTATCTCTTTGTGAAATATCCAAATATCCAGCATTTGAACAAAACAACACAAATGCTCTGTATATCTATACCTATTGGCTTCTCTGTGGGGGCGGCGGTGGCTCAGGGGTAGAGTGCCTGGATGGTAACCGTAAGGTTGCCAGTTCGAACCCGGGCTCCCCCAGAGTTACTGTCGAAGTGTCCTTGAGCAAGACACTGAACCCCTAATTGCTCCCGATGTGCTAGTTGGTGCCTTGCATGGTTTCCGCTGCCATCGGTGTATGAATGTGTGTGTGAATGGGTGAATGTAATGCACAATCTCTGTAAAGCGCCTTGGATAAAGGCGCTATATAAATGCACCATTTACCATTTACCATTTATCTGTGCCGGTAACATGCTGTAAAAGCCTATAGACATCTTACAGCATGCTCCACTACAACCATAATTCACTCCATGCTGTACTAACCTCATCCTCCTTATCGCCAACCCCACAGTTACCAGAGGTACAGCATCAAACGGAGGAGCAGAGAGCCTGGCTGCTGGCAGAGTATCCTCCCAGTCGCCTCTACCTGCTGAAGAGAAAATGTAACGGTTGCCAGGAGCAAGACCTCAGCGTGCTGGAGGGAGAACTCGTGGCCCAGCTGGAAGACACAGACCCCCTGGGAAGCAGCAGTCGTTGGCTGGTCCACACTGGAGGTGTGTGTGTGTGTGTGTGTTAGTTACATTCCAAGTGGTTACATTTAGAATTATGATTAGCATCAGGACATAGCTCCTCATAAATAATGTGCATAACAATTGACTATGATTATGGTCTTGCCGTGCATGGAATGGCCATCACACTAGAAGACCACCATTTAGGGTTAGAATTATTGACAGAGAGAGTTATGGGTTTACTATAGGAGATAAGAGTTTGGGTCATGGGAAATGGTTAACTATACTGTAAATATGCAAGCACATTTCATTCTACAGTGTTAACAATATCGGGAAATCGTACAGATTGAAGAAACCATTGTTGCACTTGTACATCATCAGCAGGTAAGGCAAGGCAGAGGTTACCTAGAAAATTCTACTACGTGAATAGACCTGCATGTCTTCACTGACTGAGGCCGTGTGTAGAGTAGACACACAAACTTTGCTTCATGACATGTCAGCCAACGAGAGGGAGAAAAGAGAGAGAGAGAGAGAGAGAAATTCCCAGAGGCTCTTGTGGTGTCACGGTAGTTCTCCCCGCTGTGCCTCTCTGTCTTGTGTCCCTGGAGACGGCTCCATCACAACAGGCACTGACTCCATTGCTAGTTTCCATGATGCTCTCTAGGTCCCTGTGTGTCTCGCAGATCGTGATGCCTTATTTGGAACAAACCGCTGCACGCAATATTAGTTGGAGTACAAAGTATCTCCCCTGGGGCAGTCAGAAATAAGGACGGGAGAGATGCAGCAATAACAACTTTCTGTTTTTGTGTGTGTGTCTGTGTGTGTGGTGTGCATGCGCACATGCATGCACTGTGCATGTACAGGTGTATATGAAGTACGGTCACACTAATATACTGGAATTACAAGCATTCCTGAGAAGTTTTTTTTATCATTCAGCCAGTATTAACATTATGAACGAGGTTGTCACTCATATTTTTGCACTTTTTAACTCTCACTGCAACTCGATTTAAGACGATTGCTGCTGATAGAATCCACATTTATCATTAGCAGACAATGGCCATTCATTCTTCCAAGCCAAGTCTGATAAAATGTTGCACTTTCCATTGACAACCTAAATATATATTGTTTTGAGACATGTTTAGTTTTATCCATATTCAATAAATGTCACAGAATATGCTTGAACATTTTTTTCACATTAACTAAAACTCACAGTATCGTTAAAGGCCTGGAAATTATACGGAAATATTTTTCCAGGCGTATTAGAATTACATAGCATTTAACACTCAGTTTACCCTGCAGATTTAACCAGGATGGCCTGAAAATCCAGACAAGAATCTTCAGATATCTTCTAACCTCATTGTTTTTGTAGGTCAACAGGGCTACGTGTACTCCTCGTTCCTAAAGCAGTACAACCCACTGAGGGACTTGAGTCGAGCCTCTGAACTCCAACAGCAGGAGCAGCAGCAGACTGTCATGTTGGACGAGGACTTTGACAACCTCAGCCTGTTCGTGTCGGGCAGCGGCAGCAGCAGCTTGCGTAGTTTCAATCTGCACGCCACTGACAGCTGCTCAACCCTTTATGGACTGCAGGGGGAACTGGAGAGCCCACCAGACACACTGGAGGACATTCTGGACTCAGACGATCAGCAGGTGTGTGTGTCTGCGTGTGCGTGTGCGTGTGTGTGTGCGCGTGCGCATGTCGCACGCTGATCTCATATATTGCTGATATCAGCTCAAATCCTGGTATTACTTTAGCTTGCAAGTCTTTCTAAAATGCAGTTGGTCGCTGATGGCAGCATTGTCAGAATGTGTCAAATAAAATATAAATGTATACAAAAAGGGTTAGGCAGGATCCGCAGGAATCATCTTAAGTGTTATAGTATTTAAGTATTAAAAACAGTTTGAGCTATAGGCTATCCACCTAATGTAAAGACAATGCAGTGGAAAATGCCCCTCAGATAAGAAGACATATCGTGGAGGGGTCAAACACAATGGGTCAAACACAATGTTGTACATCTGGGAGTTTGGTTTACAGTTTGAGAAGAGGGTCAAGGTGAAATAGAAGACTAATGTTGTCACTCAGCAAACTCTCCAATATCTGCCAAATACGCAGGTGCAGAAAGGCTGCACATCGGTGCACACACACACACACACACACACACACACACACACACACACACACACACACACACACACTTTTCACTCAAGCTAGGTCAAGGCTGGGAAATACAAGGTGCATTGCTGGTTTAAATTACATGCAGTGACGGAGTGACCACAAATCCACAGACTGCACGCACGCATGCACAAATCCAGTAATCACAATAAAGCGTTGACTAAGCAATGTAACTTTTCACAGGCTTTTCCGATGCCAATAAATGGCTCCTCATTGAAGGGCAGACCTGCGTTGGGGGGATCTAGCTATAAAGTATGAGGACTGTTATTGCACAGGAGCCATAAAAACTGAAGTGTGCTGGTTTATGAAGCGGATGATTAGAAGCGCCGTTAGCTCACATCGGAATGCTGGGGTGGCACCGCTGATAGGTTTATAGTATCTCCCCCCACCTTGCATAGAGATATTATATGGAGTGAATAACATTTATACGATGGCAGGACTGTCACTCAGGTTGGACCTCAGCACAGAGGGTGGGCTATCTGTTTGTATCTGTTGGCTGTATGAGCAGAGCTATAGGGAGTAAGGCTTGACGTTTGCTATAATGTCACGTTATTTGTGTAATGTCGATGAGGTTCAGTAACTTGTTGCCCTATGAAACTGGGAATTGATACTTGGCCTGACTGTTGAGCTCCCTGTAGAAAACTGATAAACAGTGCCATCTTGTGGATAAAATTGAGAATACATTACTATCACGCTACTTTACTGGTTAAAATAATAGATGTGTGGATGATTAGATGATGGATGAAAAGAAATGGAATCTTTTTAACATTTTATGCATCTTGTGGTTTTCATTGACGTTTTCCACACTGGCATGTTCTGATGCCATTTAGAATCTATGAACCAATTCAAAGCATATCCGTAGACCCAATCTCTGATTCTTCTTGAGTATTTTTTTCCCCTTGGTATAGAGCGGGGACGGATTAACCCCCACGAGGGCCCCGGGGCCAGTATATCTTTGGGGGGCCCAAACTTTTAAAAGGAACACCTAATCAGTGTGTATTCTGTCTCCATTTCTTCCTTTTTAGTTTTATGCCGTGTATGCATTTCAAGCTCGCTGTGAGCAGGAGTTGACACTACAGGAGTGCCAACATGTCCGTATCCTGCAGTTCTGTGACCTGGGAGGAAACAAAGAGTGGTGGCTGGCTGAGGCTAATGGCCTGAAAGGTTACGTCCCTGCCAACTACCTTGGCAAGATGTCCTACGCATGACAAGCAAGTGGAATAACTGTGCCCAGAAACATATCCAGACAATGTTGACTGAACAGTGAACACTGTTGACCACTGTGCAGCTTGACGGTTGCAGTTGTTGGCGGTTAAGAGATCCCTTTTCAAGCACATTTTGACGATAGTTTCCCTTTATCATTTTTAAAAGAGACTGGAATGTACCTGATTACTTGATGAAGTTGCATGTTCACTGTGACACACTTTATAATGTCCTTATTGCAGCTATACCAACCTGTACACTAACCTATGTAAAAGTACAGTGTTGACACCTGAACTGCCCTTTTTTGTAGTGTGCTGTTACATTCACTCGCTAAGTGCATTATGAAGGAATTATGAATGTATTTCTTCCAAGTACTTCCTTCCGTTATTTGTAATTACAGCAACTGTCAGCCTATTTCAAGGAAAAACAACACCTACTTACTTGAAGTGTCATTATCAGTCGTTAATATATTGTTGGAAGCAGGATTGTAAGAAGGTTGAAACATTTCACACTGGTTGCATCCTGCATTGAAGTTAATCTTGCACTAGTAATTATTTACCTGATTCTTTATGTCTTTGCCATTCTGAACATTTAGTCAAAGACTGAAAAGGTAAGTTGTTTGACAGAACATAGTGGTTTTTATGGAAAGCACTGGTTATACAGATCAAACCTGTGACCTTATGGAGCACTCGAATACCGTAGTTCCCAGCATGCTGCTAAATCATCTCAGGAAATCACATCACACTCCCCACTTGAAATCCTCCCCAAATATTGATCAGTGATTTTCTACAATATGCCTTCATCTTTATTCTATTTATTTCTATAAGCAACTTTCTGTCCTGGCACTTCTTTTGTGAGAGAGAGAGAGACAATACGCCTAATCATTACGAATTACAAAGTTTCACTTTACTATTGCGGTTGCCTATATGTTTATGTGGTTGCTTATATGCAATGCTATTGCTTATTCTACAGGACAGGATGTAATCTGCCCTGGATATCAGATAAATAACCAAAACAAAGTGTAGGACGACTAATATTGTCTGCTTTGACTTACATGACCATAAACCTAATAATGTAGACATTATGGTCAATGGTGCTGAGCACTTTATTGTATTGTCACCAACAGTGTTGCTGAGTTTAAGCTGTTAGGAGGGTGTTATCCTTCTCAAATGATTTATTCACAGAAATGTTTTATGTTTAAAATTATGAAAGAAATATATATGAAAGTACAGTATATGTGCGTAGGATTATTTTGATTATGTGATGAATAAACACGTACTAAATTATGACCAGGTCCCACCTCAACTATTTGTTCTTCATACGGAATACAGCTGCATGGTTTTGAGCAATATGAACTGCAACACACATGAACAGTTTTTTTCTATGCGTACATACTATAATTTGGGAGTCCATGACATGGACAACTTTGAGCACCACTGATATAGCAACATACGTTTTTCAGAAAACTAGTAGGATTTAGAATACATAGAATCGGCCTCAGGTCTTAATGTGTTAATATGGATTTGTACTGGTGTCCTGCACCAAAAATAGCTAGTCTTGTGAGCTTGTAGATGGGCCATGTGCAACAAAGTAGGCTATATAGGCTTTGAGTGCATTGATCACATGGACCGACGACCTGGGTTGCAATCAGACTCCTGGCATCAGCATCACGTCTCTCCTTTCTGTCCGTCGTTTCCTCGCTCTCTACAGTCTACACTGAATAAAGCAGAAAATGCCAAATATATAAAGAAAAAAGGAAATGAAAAAAGATGGCCGTTCCAAGCAGTCATGAGTTATCACCAGTACTTTATAAAATATTTTAATGGGAGGTGGTCAATAAAAAGAATTACAGTCAGGAATGGATTACACATTAGATTGGCTTGGGACATAACGAGGCACACTGACTCCAGCATTATTAATAGCAATGTTCAAGTATTCAGGTATAAGTATAAATTATGCTTTGGCAAAAAAGTGATGAGTGACAAAATAATTACATTAATTCTTCTTCATCCCCCTCTCATTAACTGTGGACTCTCTGCAGCCGCAGCTAGCACACTTGAGAAGTTTTACCTTGAAACAATTTGTAGTTTTTGAGATATTTAACTTTAAGCACCCAATGCATTTCCATTGGGGTTTGCTACTGGGGAGAGAGGACACTGGAGGAATGACCCATGTTTTTGTAAAGTCACTGCGTTTGCAATTTTTACACTACGGATGTGTTTTAGATCACAAAGTTTGCAGGGGTCTGCTCTCTGATTTAATGTATACATTTTGAATTTAGTCATTGGTGCAAAGTAACAGTACATTTTGCTTACAATACACAGTACAGTATTGTGGTGTGGTACTTTTACTTTACTTTCCATTTTTGTTACTTCTACTCCACTACAATTACAGCATTTGACAGCTTTAGTTACTTTTACTTTGCAGATTTTATTATGAATACAAAACCTACAGTAACCACATACAGCCAATCTACAATGTGACTTGTTATGAGCTTGTAGATGTGCTATTTTCTGTAGATTTGAGTACTTGGTAGTACTCAAAGTATAATTTTGATGCTAAAACGTTTGTACATGTCAAACTCCAAAATTCCCACACCCACACACACCCCATAATCCATCGCCACCCCACCTCCCACAGCACATGACATACTCCCTCTGATTATTCGAGGGGAAAAAAAACAATCTACAATGTTATGCGTTGTGAGCTTGTTGATCTGCAGCTTGACAATCTTTGGAAAATATGAGTACTTTTACTTAATGGAAACAGCTGATCAACCAGAGCCAAGTCTACACACTCACATACAACGGTACTCAAAGATACAGTACATACAAAGAGTGCACTGCTGGGACCTTGACTGCATTTGTATTATTTATACTACTATTTTTAGGGGGCTTGAAGCGAGCCCACGTGGTTTCTTCAGGAACAATATTTTGTAGTTAATTTCGGTTCTCATTTCTTCATTTTTTTCTGCGCCGCTTTCTTCTTCACCATCTGCAGCCGCTTCATGGCGTTGAGCTGGGACTCTTGCGACGTGGGAGCCTTGTCACCTGTGCCCCCTTTTGACCCATTTCCATTGTTCCCATTTCCTCCCCCGTTGTTGCTCACCCCACTGGATCCCCCATTCCCTCCCATGCTGCTGCTGCTGGGGGACCCAGCCCCTGATGGTCCCGTTGCAGACAACTTCCCCTGGCCGTCCCCACTGGATGAGCGGTTTAGAGCTTGCTTACCCAGTGTCAATGGCGGAGGGGGCTTCAGTGGCCCCTGGTTTGATCCGTTCCCATTGCCACCCCCGGCGGGAATCTTGGCACCACTACTGCCGCCTAGGCCTGACTTAGTGCCCGCTAACCCAGACAGTCCTACAGGTTTCTGGCCACTACCAGGACCTGAGGAGCCCAGTTTGGAGCTGGAGGAGATGGAGGGGTTGGTCTTGGCTCCAAAGGCGGCCCAGCCACTGAGACCACTGCCAGAGGATGTGGTACTACTGCTGCTGATGGCACTGATGGTTGATGTTGTGGTGGATGCCTGGACAGAGTAGAACAGAACAGGTTAATGTGCACACAAGACATGAGGTTTATGACACGAGAAAGAAGTTATCAAGATGCATTACCAATACAATATTGGTGCTTTAAATAAATAAAAATCATAATCAATTGTGAATGCAAGGTGTAAAGACCACTGTCAGTTGGCATGATGGCATCATCTTCATGTAACAATGTATTGTTTAAACAAGGCAAAAATCCAAAATGAAAGAAACAAACGGATCCCAAGGAAGAAACATAATTCCAAGAATTGTCCCATTGTTCTACATACCTTCACCTCAGTTCTTTTAAAAGCCTGGAAGGAACTGGTTGTGTCTGGCTTGAGTTTCAGCTCTGGTTTCTTCACCAGTGTGTCTTTAACAACAGGGGCCACTGATACAGCTGCTGGGGCTGGCTTCTGAGGAGGTTTCTGGGCTTTCTGTGCCTGGTGCACAAATCAAAAACAAGATACAGAATCAACTCAAGACACAGTATCAATTGAAGTAGTAACCGGTGGAGCATAGAAACACTATTGAGTAAAGTATAAGTAAAGAAAATAAGAACAATATCGGATACATACGTAAACAATCTCTCCAATGACACAATGCATAATAAATGTATGAGTACAAGGTTTATATTCCAATACTCAAATTTCTGTCTGCTCACCTCTTCTGTCTAGCATGGCGGACTTGGCGGTGTTACTGAGAAATTGGTGATCTGCTGAAATATGTGACCATCTTGTCATTCTTGTGGACTTCACATGTCCGAAGTAATTCTGCAGTGATTTACGTTCGGACATTGACATTATGTAAAGTCCACAAGATGGTCATATATTTCAGCAGTAGCCAGCCGTCATCTGCCTTTGCAATGCATATCCAGTATATTGCATATTGTCACGGCCAAAGTTTTGACGAGCCAACCAGATTCGTCTGGAACCAGGCTATAACCAACCAGGGCCCCGTATGCAAATATAGGGCGGGACATTGCGGAAACAACTCTAGTACTGATAGGGATGAGATTAATATCCACGCAGTGATATTAGTATCGCTACACGAGGCTATTTCAGCAAGCCATCAATTTCTTTGTAACACTGCCATACTAAAGTATTTTTTGAGTATTGTAATGTAACTCAGTAATTTGAGTATTGGAATTTAGCTTATGGGAGGAAGGGAATAATGCTTTCCTTACCATGCGTTTCATTTGCCTCGTGCAGCGGGCACAGTACCAAACCAGCCGTGGGTCGTTGACATCTTTGTCCGATACCGGAGGTTTGTGACATTCCTGATGGTACAGGTTATGGCACTCCTGGCATTCAACAAGCTGGTTTCCCATAGACACCGTCATCTGTCTGAATTAAAAACAAGTAAGTCGAATTAACTTATTTTCCTAAGACACTACCACTGCAAGAAACAATTAGTAATGACTACAAGGGTAAGAACATTTGTGCACAGACAATGGCTGGGTTTCCCAAACAACACGTTGTTTGGGAAACCCAGACAATATTCCTATGACCCCAGCTAGTTGTTCTAATGGAACTTCAAAACTAAAATAACAGCTAGGAATGCAAAAGTATGAATGATGAATACCTATCCTTTCAATACTAGATTGTGCAAGTTCACAGAGAAAAGTCAATATTACTGTCAATATTATTGTCTTTCAACAAATACAAATGTCTTACAACAAGTACCTTTTAAGGGCATCTTTAGTTAATTAATTCAAGAAGTGACACTTACCTGCAAACCACACAAGCTAGGCCCATTTCCATGGCAAAGTCATCAGCATTGGTCTCATCATAATCGTGTATGTTTGGCAGGATGAGGTCTTTGCTTGTTTGAACTGTGATTGGTGAAGAGCGGTTCTCCGGTTTCTCCAGACGAGGCTTCTTTGGAGGGTCAACCTCAGCCAGATCAACCCTGACCTTGGGTAGTAAAAGAATATATAATTTGTGTCCCAGTTTTCAATTTAAACAGTTAATTTCGGTGTGTGCACAACGCTGTGTGCAAGTTACAAATTAGGCTTATTTAATTAATCATATATCATGAATGTATTTCCTGGAATTAATAATCATAAACTATTGGCACATGGGGAGCATAAATACAATTTATTTACAGCAGTATAGTTGAACACATTGAAAGTGATATCCTTTGGTTAAAAATGTGAAGTGAAATAGTGAAGCTGTCCAGCTCCAGCGTTTTAATAAACAGAAAATACATTTTCAGTCGTATCGCCGACTTCATATAATCAGGAGAGAGTATCTATCAGCTTTAATTATATAGTGTTCCAGTTCCACTTTTGGCTGCTTGTTTCTGAAAATGCATTTTCTGTTTACTAAAGAGCCGGAGAGACAGAGACCACCGTTACTGAACAAACACTATACAGCAATAATTACTATGTGTGAGGATGGCCCGAGCAGCTGGTGTAGCTGTCTGGGCACTATAGGCTGGTAATCCAGCCGGACAGCGTGTTGCGGGTTCGATTCGAGCCCCGATCCCAATGACCATTGCTGCGTGTCACTCCACCCACATTTCCTGTCAGACTATTTGATTGATTGAAATATTTATTAACAGTTTGCAGAATTACAGTACAATTCAAGCACAACTCAATACAAAGACTGTTAACTGTGAGTGGATGACCCAATAAAGCATTACATTTGTTTACAACTTACAAGAGGGTCCACCTTGTTCAAATCATCAAAACATTTAGAGACGTACAAATATACACTTCTATAAAGCCAAAGAGTAGAACGGGAATTCATCATAAAGGAGGTCAAAAGGGAAAAGAATAATCTATAATCAATAAAAGGCAAAAACATATAATAAGAAAGGAGAAAAAAAGTGAGGATAATACACATGGTACCTTTTCAGCTGGTCTTTTCTCTGCCTCCTTCTTTACTTTCTCTGAGTTGCTGGATTTGCTGCTACTGCTGCTGCCAGAGGAAGAGGAGGAGGAGCTGGACGAAGACTTGGAGTCCTGTTTACTTAGGCTGAGCTTTGACACAGAGCTCTTGGACACTTCTATATCCTAAAGACACAAGACACAAATACTAGTTACAAGAATCACTATGTTTACATTTTAGACTGATCTTTCTGTAACAAAAGGAGTGGGCACCTGAAAACTCTGGGCACCATTTATTTTTTATATTTACTGTAATTATTTTACATTTACATTTTATAAATGGGGGCCAAATGCACATGATATTTAAGGACAAAAATGTCATAGCCAATTTAACATTGAGATGCCCACTTGCATTCCTCTTTTCTAGACATTGCCCAATGACACTTGAGGTATATGGAGTGGAGTATAATAATCTCTCTCTGACCTTTTTGCGAGATGAACACCTGTGACTTTACCTTCAGTGAGGACCGATAAGACGAGTCGCTGCCTCTGGCCATGGACTCATCCAGCAGAGCTTTGAGTTTCTCTGCAGAGTCTTTGTTCTTTGAGTGCAGATAACCGAGTCCCTTCAGGAAGATGGGATCCAACTCAAGACTCACGCTCGCGGCCATGGTGGAAACCTCAAACTATAAAGGGTAAGTAATATATAGTTAATTTAAGAAGCCCTCAATTTAAATGTATATTATAATTGCGACATACAGTGCTGTCCAGAGCCACACACATTACATTATTTAGATGGCCAGACAGCATCCAGACAGTGCACTGCCTAGCCCTACAAGTCAGATCCCAATGATTCCGAGAGGGGCTATGCACTGCCACTGTGATAGAGAATGGCTACTTAAACGTTGATTGCTACCGAATTATTATAGCTGTACATCTCTTTATCTTTTCGATTATTAACTTACCTTTTACGAACACTCGCAGCGGTATATTCCTTACAGTGATATGTTGTGACAAACAGATATTGAACGCTAACTAACTAGTAAGTATTTACAAAAGAAAGAACTGTCATCCCCGGGATATGAAGGGACACTTTTCCCCCCTCCTTGTGTCCTGTGTGCAACCATCAAATATGTCCGCGGCGGCGGAACCCGCAAGACCAAGACGGCCAGAACTGGATGGAAATTGTTCTCAGTTATGCAATATGCATCATGTAGATGCATGTATTTAATATTTTACGTATTATTATACACATTATTCATGAATATATTTCATGTAAATGTAGATGTTTGTTTCTACAGCAATGTAATGTTGTTTCATAATTTATATTTTGACAGTTGGTGTCGCTGTCTGTCGACGTCTCGAAATTCTTACATGGTATATGGTAGCGAAGAAATAGAACGAGGAAGTGTTTACCTTAACAACGTGTGCACTGTCAGCCATAGCGTATGGTGTCAGCAGCCACTGAGTGTAACAAAACATTCTGTAAGTAACTTTAAATTGTACGTCATTCGGTCATTGTATGCCCTGCTTCAAAATAAATGAATAGTGCATTGATGCTGCATGCTACACATTTTCAGTTAAATATTTTAGAGGTACATGCCATGTCATTTATTCCGATAATGTACTTACCCGGTAATTTAATTTGCCCCAGTGAAGCCCAAATTCCATTACTCTCTTCTCTTCTCTTCTCTTCTCTTCTCTTCTCTTCTCTTCTCTTCTCTTCTCTTCTCTTCTCAGCAATGGCGCACACAAACACAAGGGAGCAGCACCAGTCTTTATATCTAGAAGTTAATTCTTCCACAAATGAAGATGCAGCTTTCCCACTACACACGTCCATTTCCCTCTTCCTCCTGTCCTACTGTGATTCAAAGTGTTTCAAAGTGCATCTGGTCACTGCCAAGCCTGCTGCCAGCTCTCTGTCACTCAGAGGACGTATACCATCGTCCCTGGACATATGTGACATTCAACCAGGCAACTTGCCAGTGTTGGTGAAGGGCTGCCGTCTCCCTGCTGTTTTAGATGAGACAGGGAGGTACTGCAGGGCCGGACTGGCTGTGGTGCTTCGTCACATCATCAACAGGACCATGGAGATTGACCCTAGCAGGAAGGATGTGTTGGCATTGCTGGGGTTCAAGAAGACCTGTCTAAAGGCCTGCGCTGAGGTTAGCTGTACATACTATACGTTAATGCATACACACACACACACACACACACACACACACACACACACACACACACACACACACACACACACACACACACACACACACACACACAATAATACTAAGGTTAAAAGTTTCTACTGTGATCCTATGTATTCAATTCATCAATACAAGACATACAACAATATACAATAAATCCTCACCAATAAAAGAATACTTCCAGAAAAACACTGCAAATTGCAGACAGGTGCTCTTTTATGGTGGTTTTGAAGGACGGCACTAGGGAGTCACACTTTTTGATGGCTGGTGGTAGGGCATTCCACATTTTGGTGGCATAGTAGTAGAATTAATTCATCCTCAAGTTTGTGCTGGGGAATGAGATCAGTGGAGCTCAACTCTGGTGTCGTGAGGCCTGGGCCGTGGCTCGGCGGTCCAGGCACCTAGGCACTCCGAGTCTGACGGAGTGCCGCGGGCTCGACTTCCGGTCCTGACGGCCTTTGCTGCGTGTCACTCCCCCATTTCCTGTCAGCCTACTGTCTGTCCCTCTATAAAAAAAAAAGCCAAAAGGCGCAAAAGAAAACATAACCCCCCCCCCAAAAAAACTCTGGTGTTGTGCCTGTGCCATGTGGGCGTTTCTCACTCCTTTGAAGTAGTCTGACAGATACACATGGGCACGGATCCCTTTGATTATCTGGAAAACCAGGCCCATTGTCCTCTACCGTGATCTCTAGCATAATGAGCAGGGGCTAGGTGAGTCCTAGATTTAGTTTGCAGCAATGCATAAAACACAGTACATGCAAAATATATTTTACAGACAACATGTAAGACCATATTAAATCAACTTATTGATTGTCATAGCAGTTGGTGTCAATTGTCATGGAACTTGCCACACCCAACTGTTCCAGGGAATCATCTGATAAGGCCACACACTTCCGTTACCCACTTTAACAGCTTTTCTCAGATGTAAAAGAAACTTTGTAATTATTGCCATAAAGTAAACTAGTGTGCAGTCTGTTGATTAGTCAGTAAACTAATAGCTTGGTCTGAAGAAAGGTGTGATATTTGGTTCAGTCTATGATTTGTGATTTTGTTCTATTGTCTCCTGTTTTGGGCTAATTCCCTGGTTGATGAACCATCAAATTCTTATTGGTTTGAGCTGTACTTTAATCTACTGACAAGGTTTCAGTTTCCACATGAGCAATAATTTAAACAGACAGGATTTCAATAAATGTGTCGCTACAGTATATTTGACCCGTTGTTTGTCTTTAATACTGTGTCCCTCCCAGGTTAGGTCTGATCTATGCATTTGCAACTCTCTGTTTCTTATAATCAGTGTGATTCAAGCATCTTTCACTGTTACACACTCAATTAGTTATTTATCCTGTAAGAGGCTAGCCTTCTAAAATGTAAAAAGTAAAACATTTTAAATGTTATGTTTTCATTCATTCACATTCAGGTGAGCCAGTGGACCAGACTGTGTGAGCTGGGGATTCCTTCTGCTGTTGAGGAACACCTCCAGAACCCCGCTGATCCATCCCTGCACCTCCCCTCCACCATCCTCTACCTGGAGAAGAGACTAGGCGAGCCTGTTAAAGTCCACAATGATGACAAAATACGCAGGCAGAAACTTCAGCAACAGAAACAACAACAGAGGAAGAAAGAGAGCCGACCTTTAGAAGACCAGGAGAACCTCCCAGACTCTGACTCCCATTCAGAAGGAGGGCTGGAGCTCAGGACAGCCCTGGCCAAGCTATCTGTGGATGCAGTTCCCCCTCCGGCCACCAGGGAGAGCTCAGAGATCAGGAGAGTGAAGACGGCAGAGCTGCCCCCTCTGCAGCGAGTGTTTGCAGAGGGGCTGTACTTTACTCTAACCGATGTTGTCCTCCTGCCTTGCATCTATCAGTACCTGGTGAGTGTGCATTTTGTCCTCATGCCTTGCATCTATCAGTACCTGGTGAGTGCATTTACTGGCCTACCAGCATGTGCACTTAAGCCTCTCCAGCTGATCCAAAATGCCGCAGCTCGCTTGGTCTTCAACCACCCAAAATTCTCACATGTCTCCCCCCTGCTCCGCTCCCTCCACTGGCTCCCGGTCGCTGCCCGCACAGAATACAAAACTCTG
The DNA here is from genome assembly GCF_964188405.1 of Protomyctophum parallelum. Taxonomy (NCBI): domain Eukaryota; kingdom Metazoa; phylum Chordata; class Actinopteri; order Myctophiformes; family Myctophidae; genus Protomyctophum; species Protomyctophum parallelum. The sequence goes on along the minus strand of NC_139702.1, from coordinate 55,110,606 downwards.
ATGCTGGCATTCAAAGCAACCAAAGGTATGGCTCCCCCATATCTTGCAAGTATGATCGAACCCTACAAACCCTCAGATCAGCCAACCCTCACTAAAAACGCCGGGACAACGCTCCACACGTCCCAAACTCTTCTGGCTCCAAAACTGTGGAATGCACTTCCCATTGCAGTCAGAACTGCAGCATCACTCCCAATCTTCCGCCGTAGTCTGAAAACCCACCTTTTCAGACTCCATCATGGCCCATAGCACTTACCCCACCCCCTTAGATAGCATTTCTGTAGACTTAGATAGCATTTGATACAGACTTATAGCATGTTATGTAGACAGCACTATAATTGCATTGTATGTAGTCATAGCACGTCATAGTACATATGTATAGCATAGTAGTATAGATGTATAGTTTATATGTATAGCTTCATTATATAGATATTCCACTGTTACTTTCTTAGCTTACGCATGTTTCTTGATAAATGTTTTTTATGTGATGTATTCCTATGCTTTTTTGTTCTTTCTTAATGTAAGTCGCTCTGGATTAAGAGCGTCTGCTAAATGCCTAAATTGTAAATTGTAGTGTCTGCATGGGGACATTCTGTTTAATACTACACCTGAGGACCACTCCCATGTCCATGGGACACTGCCAAACTGGATTACCAGCCAAGGTGCCTGGACCGCTGAGCCATGGCCCAGGCCTGCCTTTTTGTATTTTAACATAACATTTACTTGAACTGTTAGCAATTAGGGATGGCCGTTAGCGTTAGCCGCATCGTTTCACAAAGTAAACAACAGCAGCAGCACACACAATGCCTGCACCCCCAATATTGCCTCATCTCATTTGTGTCTCATTCAGAGACGCAAGCTTCCTCATTCCTCATAGACACGGCCATTTACCATATTTACTCTTGTCTCCCATGGAGACTGGTCTGCATTATGATGACTTACCAAATTAGGCATGACGTATGATATTGACATTTCGCTTAGGTTGAGCAGGAAGGAAGAGCCAACGCATTTATAACCAGCCAGGCAGAAAGTTGGAGAGGAGTGTCTGACTACCTCAGACTTGGCACAGACTCTCCTGCTGTTTCCTAGGTGGTCTGGAGTCACCTGGCATGAGGTGATAACACTTCAAATAGAAGGGAAGGGCTGGGTGTGTTCCAAGTGCACTGAGGTTGAAATCAATCCACGTCACAGATGTAATTCTTGGTTTGCGTGGAGAGAAAAAAGAACCGGTTGCTGTCGCCTCTCCTTATTTACAAGATACATTTATCAATCATGTTAAAATATAATAATACATTTGTGTTGCTGATTTGCCATGCTATGATTGTTTCATTTCAGTGAATCATACTTTGCAAACGTAGATTCGTGGATTGTTTCCAATCTAATGATGCAAATATGACAAAAATGTCCTTTTATGCACAATTAATCACCTGCTGTTGCGTAGGTCTGTAAACTTCAACATGATTCCAAAAGCCCACATACATATTGTCTACTTTTATAAATAGTTGTATCCTATCCTGTAATATTGCAACATTGGGTTTCCCTAATTTATTAGCTCCTGACTTTGAGGAGGTGTGAGGTGCAACCAGGAACACCTGGTGACCTTTATGCACAGGGCAGATGTTCAGTTAGCATTTTGTGGTTTTAGTCACGGTTTGGGTCAGCACATGGCCTTATTGATTGGTGATGGGGGGCGGGGGCAGACAACCACGCCCCTCCTCATTTCAGCTCCTCCAAACTGTTCCCTTGACTGTGGGAATGAAGTAAATTGTGATTATTATTTTTTTTACAATGAGACTTTTAGAGCTCAGCTGTGCTCCAGTGGTTTCCAGTTTCACACTCAGCCTAGCGTGTCTCCTCTCAGTGGCCAAATCGCCATTACTGTCCACGGTGAGAAGGGCCAGAGGAGAGCCTTCCCACTGTCAGTCAGGCCAATTCTTTCCCTGTCTCTGTTTGCACGGATCCCATTTCCCATTCCCAACACACAGAGCTATGCCATTGCTTTTCACGACCCCCAACCCAAGGACCCACACACATATTCACACACACACACACACACACACACACACACACACACACACACACACACACACACACACACACACACACACACACACACACACACAACACACAACTGTTTGTCCAGGCAGAATGAAGGTTGGTTGGCCCGTTGATTCTGGTTCACTGAACACACTGACATATCTTATGAGTCACTTAATGCATAACTCCTCTCCTCCACAGTGCTCCCTTCAGATGCTCTCCCCTGGCACTCTATCCGAGCTGCCCCTCCTGCTGCGCTGGTACAGCTGTGTCCAGGCGGTCCCTGGGGTCCTGACCGCAGCCACAGCCTGTGGGATGCGTCTGCCCATGAACCCCCATGCTCCTCAAACCCATGGGCCCCCGAGCCCTTCCAGCACGCCAGCTCCCGAAGCCGTGACGGGGGTCACGCCGACAGATTTGGTGGAGCAAGACGGCATGGCGGGGCGGACCACCACCGCTGCAGTCCCACAGGCGCATTTTATCGGAGGCCCCAGGCCCACCATGACGAAGCTTAAAGTAAGGGAATATTTTCCCTCTTTTATTCCATATTTTTTAAGTTCATCTCTTGCAGATATACAGACACACACAGTAATTATATACAGTACAAACACAGTACACAACTAGAAAATGTAAACACAATTTAAAAAAATTGCAGAGTGTGGTTGCCGCAGTGGCTTACATATGCCCCTCCCACTAATATTGCCAGCCAATTACAATTTCAAGTCACACCTTAGATCATGTGTAAGTAAATCGGAGGGGATTTAACCCCCAAAATTCATGTTTTTGCGACAAACGGTTAAATTTCTCGCATTTGCGGCACCCCCTATGGATGAAAATGGAATTGCTATTAGAACTTGGTTGATTAAACCACCCCGGACATGTGATTCAAATTTGGGATGGATTGGACACTCCCTTCGTGATTTATCGCATTTTCTGTGATATAGGCCCCTCCTAACTTCGGACGACGATTACGGCCGAACGATACGCACTATCAAAATTCTGCAGTTCGTGTTTTAATTGGATGGGTCCAGAGATCACGTGTACAGATTTTTGTGAGATTTGGAAAACATCTGTAGGAGGAAAAGCAAAATTCAAAATGGCGGAAAATATATCATGGCGGAAATGGGCGTGGCCTATATGGGGAGATTCGTCATGACCCAAGGAATCCAGGGAAAAAAATATTTTACGACCTACGGTTCAAGAGTTATAAGCCAAAACGTAAAGTTATAGCGCCACCATGAGGCCGACCGATAAAATTATAAAATTATAGGTTAAATAATTTTAGTGATAAGTATGAATTTATCCTCCAATTTTGTAACTATAGTGATTACAGTGTACGAGGAAAGATTACTTGAACGTGAATTTTTGCATTTTCCCATGCATGTCAATGGGAAATTTTAATTCACTAATAATAATCAATTAAACTATACAACATTTCTATTAACAAAATACAAGCACACGATTCCCGATTTTTTTTTTTATGGCTCAAGTGCGTACAGTCAAAACTGTGGGAGGTATAATGCGCCAAACTAAAGACTAATCCAGTGGAAGTTTAATAATAATACGTAGGAATAAAGTGTTACAATTACTGCACACACACATTTAAATTTGATGAGCTCCCTCCTTGTGTCCCTTTACAATAATGAAAGAGAGTCAAGGGATGCCCAGATGGTTGTTTGTTGGCTAGGCTTCCTTTAATTTAGAGCCATCAGTGTCAACTGTTTGTTATTTTGTGTTTACTTTGTTTTTATTCCTTTTTACAGGTTAATACAGGCAGGCAATTCAGTCAAAACAGTTCCGTTTTTTTCCCTCCCCCCGTCCAGAGACAGCAAACAGATGCAAGGATAGAGTATATCAATATATTGTGAATTTGAGTCAGTGACTAGCAAGCAACGCACGTTGCACGCGTCATGCAGCGTTGTTTGCTTAATATGCATTGTGCTAAATCTGGAGATTAAGGAGAGCAATTACTATTCAGGAGAAGGCACAGGGGAGAAAGGGTTAAGAACAGGGCTGTGGATCTGTGTCATATTCATATTTACGGTCGAAGTAAAATTGGCCTACAGTATATTGTAATGCCATGATAAGGGTGTGTATAACGCTAATGACATATCTTATACAGTAGTTATTTATTTTGTCTTGTTTTGTTAGGATTTGGACAGCTTTGAACAAGATTTTAAACACCAAAGCCTCTATATTTTGCTCTTCTAGTTCATCCCCAGATGAAATGCATAGACCACAGTGCCTTTGTAGTTCCCTTCCCTCTGCTCTATTATGCCTTGCTGTTCCACTCCCCTCCTGTTCATTACAAAATTGCACCATTTTTCTTTCATCCTCTCTTATTATCACTTAGCACATTAGTGCAGGCGGTGCAGAATTCAGCTCACCTCAGGTGCAGTAACCCAGTGCTAAACATAATAAACATTTTATAGTCGGCCTAAGCAGCTCATAGTAATTGCTGAATACCCCAGTGAGGAGTGGAGACGGGGCCCAGTGCTAGCATTACTCCTTGTGCGCAACACTATACAGCTCCTGTAGGACGCATTGGATGGCCAAGCAGTGACACACATACACACACTGGACATTATGAACACCTACTGAGCCAATCATACTACCCATACAGTGCACACACACGCTCAAGTCATATAGACAATTTTGCACACACCAACGCATCATACGCACACACAATCATAAACACATGAGTGTTGGACACCAAATGTTGTCCCTGGAATTGTTTAGGGACTCGGTCCTCCCAAGAGGCGATAAACAGGCCCAGCTCTTCAGAAAGTGGCCTGTCAGCTGGCTTTCTCTGTTCTCAACAACGCTCGGCGAAGATAAATGTGAGATTTCCTCTTGGCCAGCCGTCCATCCTGATCTCATATCTAATGTCAGGAAAGAAGGGGGGAGAGGGGGGTCGAAGCAGGACAAGGGCGACCGTAAGTGTGGCACGTTCACGGGATGAAATGTAGTTGGGGCAGAGAGGCACCCACAAATTAAAGTTTCCATTTATATGGAAGACGTTTCGATACGTGTTCCATATAAAATGTACGCCCAGCTGACACATGCTGCAGTGCTGTTCTTGCTCTACCCAGAGGGATTATGGGACTGGCTGTTTTGTCGCCACCATCATGTCTGCAGTGCAGCTGTTGGGGGGGGGGGTGTGTGTGTGTATGCACATGCTGTGCATATTTCCATTTGCACACACATTGATGTGTCTGCGTGTGTGCGGTTTCCCAGCCGTGTTTAAAGTGTGTCCATGACCATGTGAATAATGGTGCCGTCACATTTGAAATTGTGCACAAGGTGTCTGTTTCTGTCTCCTACTGTGTGTGTGTGTGTGTGTGTGTGTGTGTGTGTGAGACAGTGTGTGCGCGATCACACACACGCACAGTCGCACACACACACACACACATATTCACATATGCATGTTGTGCAGCGTACGCATATCTCTGGATTCTTTCTGCACACATGCACATGCGTGTCCCACTGTCCCATGTGTGCCACTCAGTCTGTAGGCGTACATTTGTGTCCGTCTGAGAATGTGAGGACAACGCCAGGACTAATAGACAGACAGACAGAAGGCTGGACTCCAGCAGTAGTGACTGACATGCCATCATTCACTAGTGCTAACCGGAAGCCCCAGTCCCATCTCTCACTCACACTGGGCCTCATTTATCAATGGAGTGCATATGACATGGTCAATGGGACCATGTCAACGTGATCACATTTATCAAGTGATCCTATACAGCCAATCTTAGAGTAAATTTGTCCGCTCCTTTAATAAATCTCACGCCTGAAACAAACCGTCATTTAAGTGACACGACACTCCCTTAAATATTCTCAAAGCCCCCCGATTTTTCGACATGAACAACCCGAATACGACCAAACAACGGCCTGTCTTGTCCGCTGAAGCCTGCCGGTCGAAATGCCTGACCGCCAGATGTTGCTGCTGGGTCTGTATGTATACTGTAGTGGTGTAACAGTATGACGATGAGCCAATCCACCATATACTGTATCTTATGTTTTTCTCTGTCTCTGTCTTCCTCTGTTTCTCTTTGTGTCTCTCTTTCGCACTCATTTACTTTCTCAACAATGCATGAAAGTAAAACACTTTCTCTGAAGTACTTGCACTGTTGTAAGCACAAGTTCAGGCAAGATGGATTAGTGACTAGTCTGTATTCATAATTACTATAGAACCAGTCTGCAAGTTGATTTTGTGAGGCCATACATCAAAAATGATGTGTTAATGCCATGGTAGCATTGTTTATGTTATTAATCAATAACACAATGATGATTGATTGCACATTGAGCCTTTCACACAGGCAGTGGTGTGCACAGTAGCCCATGTCGTCATCCTCAGAGAATGACAATGGCTATATCACACAATCTTTGCACAACTGCAATATGGAAATACTGTTTTTTAATTTGGATCACTGCAAAGTTTTGTTCCCCACTTCACCATCAGGGCATATATTGTGATATGCATTGTGATTAATAATATGCATTGCAACAACAATAATGCTTCATCTTTACTTCATTTAAACGGGAGATTGCATATTAATGAGCAATATTCTGTAAATGCACCAGATTTAGCAATGACGCTAACCTGCAGTCTCACAGTCATCTGGCACCACCCTACATGAAATTACGAGTATTACTCTCTATTTCATTTCCACCTCTCCTCCTCCGGTGCTGCAGGACATGGAGAGGAAACATTTGCACTCTAGAGAGTTGGAGTAATAATAAGGAATGCAGTAGAAGTGGTTTGTCCTCGGGTCTAGTTTCAGATCATGGTGGAGTGAGGTAAGAACAGGCCCCTTTGTTATTTTTCCTGTAAATCGCTTCATTAGCACTCTCTGGAGTCCCCCCAGCATCTAAGCACCGTGGAGGAGTTTCTATGGTAACACATGCGCGCGTGTGTGTGTGTGTGTGTGTGTGTACGTGTGTGTGTACGTGTGTGTGTACGTGCTGCACAGGTATTAATAGGTGTATTTGTGTGTGTTCATCCATCAGGATCATGGCATAGAGGCAGTGTTCTCCACTCACCCCAACCCTGACTGGACCCTCGCATGGAACGACCTGCCTGCAGCTGTCAACCCCACTGAAGGTAAGGACACAGGCTTCTGCTCTTAACTTATTTCTATCCTTTCCTTGTTTTTTATTCATGACAAAAACAGTACAATTAGGGATACTGGCATTGTGAATAAATAAAGAACGCAAAACACAAAATACAAGATATGTATACAATACATAGTAAATCAAAAACAAAATAAGAAACATAAAAAACAGACACCCAGACACCCTCCCCTGTCCCCTCCCAGGACCATGATGTCACAAACAGCACACCTGTGCCAAATGTCTTAACACTGTGTAAAAGGGAAAAGGTCTAAATCATACCCTTAATTTTATCTGCAATGTCAGACCAAATATTATCATTCTCCTCTTTTGCTCCATGTAACCTTGCCGTTGACATCTCCAGGCAATATCTAAAAAGGTTAGAGCCCATTGGACGAAATGTTAATGTGTGAGGACTGAGAGGTTTCCACTGCATATCAACCTAAATCTTCTTTGCCACTGCTAAACCAGCAAAGAAGACACACTTGCGAGTGCCGTTTAACTGTATTTGGGATACATCATTTAAAATAAATAAAGATGGAGAACGACTAATGTTAACTCGTAAAAGTAATGAAAGTTTAGCAGCAACAATACCATATTGAAGCACAAAAAGTACAGTTGGGATTATTTAAAAACCTCATAGCACATAATCTGCAGGGGGTCAAATATGTTCGGTGAACAAAATGTAGATTAATCTGTTGATGATCAAGATTTCTAGAAGACAACATAACATTAGACCACACTGTGTCCCAGCTCCAATCAGGATCTAGATTTGCTATGTCATTCCTCCATATAGGAAGGGTCCCATAATTACATTCTAGTAAAAATGCATACAGTGTGGAAACAAGACCTCTCTGCTAACATCACAGATACATCTAAAGGGTGCATTGTAAGGGGGTCTGCAATGGAACCTCATTTGCATTGATTATTGTCTCCACCAGGCCGAAGGCATGGGGAGATACTATGTTTTGCACTCCGTCCGTCCGTGTGTGTGCGTGTGTGTGTGTCCGTCCGTCCGTCCGTCCGTCCTTCCTTCCGTCTGTCCGTTACCAGCTAATCTCCGGCACCGTTGGCCCGATCCATGCCAGATTTCATCCAAATCTCACGCAAATCGGTACACAGGATGTGATCAAGACGGGTCTGTTGAATTTCTCAGATTCTACACTGATTGGCTAAGATTGCCTTCCAAAGTTTTCAGGAGTGGCCCATTTTGTACAAAATTCTGCACATCCAGAATTCTATCCTCAGAGATGCTATGAGTGATCTGGACCTGCATTTCCTCAACAAAATGAAGAATATTGCTGCAAAAAAAAAAAAAAAAAAAAAAAAAAAACATGTTTATGTTACTCCTAAACATTTTGCCAAACACCACACACACTCCTATCCTCCTGGTGGAGACATGTGCCCAGAAGGGCACTTTTTCTAGTTTGTTATGTTTTAATAGATCAGATCTCTCAATTCAATAGGATGTTTGAGGAAGAGGGGGCGAAGGGTGAAATCCCAATAGTAAATTTTGAATTTAGGCAATATAAGGCCCCCTGTAACAAGGAACGTTTGAGACGTGGGCGTTTCACGTTCCACACAAATTTACATATAGCAGAATGAAGCTAAGTCCAATACTGTGATGGCAGTGGGAACATCGAACTTACAAAATTAACCCTAAGGAGGACATTCATCTTTATGCTTGATACTCGAGTATCAAGCATTTGTAATCTGTTTGCACTGTTGCTAAACAAAGCTATTTCAATTATTGACCTCCACGCAGCATAATAGAGATTGGCCTGGTATTTAATTTCTCAGGTGGTCCTCAACAATGAACATAATCCAGAGAGCAGGGTCAACTGAAGCTCAACTCATGGCTACAGTGCTAGAACAGAGTTTTTGCAAATTATAGAATGATCTGATATCAAGATTAATTTGCTGAGATTTGAGGGCAGGGAGATATTTTATGTAGTTATTGTTTTTGTTCTTTTGAAAACTGAGGGTTTAGATGTTGCGTCTTTATTTTATTTCCTTTCTCTTTCTCTCACTCTCTTTACAGAGCTACCAACCTGCACACATTTTGTGTACCAACCACGCAATTCTAGGCGTATAGACACCTAGAATTGCGTGGTTGGTACACAAAATGTGTGCAGGTTGGTAGCTCTGTCTTTACCACATAACATCTTTGTACAGATCTTTAGCCCTCCTTCCCCTCCATCTCTCCACCACTGGTCCAAAGTCGTAGTGAATCTCAGTAATATACTATTAGGGAGGATCACGGCGTGCATAATTAAATATGTGCATAAAACATTCCCCCGCTAGGCTACTATAACGTGGTGATTTTCATTGACAAGTTGTGCCCCCGAGATAAACGTCAGCGCACTGACAGATTGAGGATTCCACCCGTCCCATAAGCCATGCATTTTTCCTGTGACTGCCTCGAAGGAATTTTAAAATGCTTGACACACACACACACACACACACACACACACACACACACACACACACAAAAAACAAACACACACCCTAGTAAACAGACACACACAAATGTGTTGGACATGTAAACGCATGCACGCACGCACCTGCCTTGACAGTGCTGTGGTCAAGTCAAGTGCAGCACAGTGCCATATTAGGAGGAAATCTCGGCAACCACACACAGAGGCACCCCCTCTGTATGTTGTGGCAACATACGCCTGATATACACCTGAAGCACAGGCACACACACACACACACACACACACACACACACACACACACACACACACACACACACACACACACACACACACACACACACACACACACACACACACACACTGTCATAGTGGTGTGCTTGCTTCAGTGGTGGCTTGTTGCAGTGAAACCATATGCTGTTGACTGTAGTCCCAGGTGCCTAAACCTCTCTCTCTCTCTCTCTCTCTCTCTGGCTATACTTACTTTGTCTCTCTTACATTCTCTTTGCTTTCTTGCAGCCATGCTCATTCTATCTCTATCTTTCTTTATCTTGGTTTTTCTCTCATGGAAGTGTCCGGTAAACACTGTTATTATTATTATAATATGTGGCGCTGTGGAGTGTGGAGATAGCTGAAGAGAAACACACACACACACACACACACACACACACACACACACACACACACACACACACACACACACACACACACACACACACACACACACACAGTGTGATTCTGCAACCATCTGCCCCTCATCACAGTCTGTCAGTGTTTGAAAGAAAACCGTAATGCCTGCTTTCATAAATATTTCCTAATGTGGAATATAGTGACAGGAGAAAACTAGCTCCCATGCTGCAACCTCTCACCAGCAAGCTGAGATGTGTCATTTAGAATCTGTCTAATGGGTGCAGTGCTGTGTGTGGGAAAATGCCTCTGTCTGCCCCATAAGCCACTGAAAAAATAAAAAGAGAAACGCATACAGTACAAAGGGACCTATCTTGCGCCACCTCTTAACCCTAAACTTATTTGCCATTTTTTACTATTTTAAAACATTTTAAAATAGTTCAACGCCAATCTACGTCGACACATTGTGAGCTTGTAGTTCATCTATTTGAACTATTTAAATATGTTTTTTTTTAAAGATATTTTTTTTGCGGCTTACGCCTTTTATTGAATTTTTAAGGGACAGACAGTAGGCTGACAGGAAACGGGAGAGAGATGGGGGGATGACATGCAGTAAAGGCCGTGTCGGATTCGGGAGTCGAACCCGCGGCACACTGCGACTGGATTACCAGTCCGGTGCCCAGACCGTTACACCACGGCCTGGGCCTTTAAATATGTTTTAAAATAGAAAAATAGGTTTAGGAATAAGGGGTAAGGACTGCGGCGGCGCAAGGTATAGCTGAAAGTCTCCACTTTCCATACTGTATGTGGAACTTGTTGTCTGCAGTTGTCATCTGTTGCTGTTGGTAGTCAAGGCTGCCAGTTCCCACCTGATGTGTGGGAGTCTGCGCCACACCGTATTGAATAACTGCTAGATTGCATAATATAAGTTATGCATCTTATACTTTGCGTCTAAGATCTACCTATTATCATTATGTGTGCAAGCTTTTGTATGCTGCAAACCTCTTGACACAGCTGCGTTTCCCCTTGGCCTCAACCTTCTTCCACGGGGTCTATGAATTGAATTTCACAGATCATTAAAGATCAGTTTAGTTGTGGCCACCTAATATGTACAGATATCCATCGTAGACCACAACTGAATGACTGTAGCTGCTTTCTGGAAGAAGCTGTGCAGAAAAATGTGTTCAGCCAGAAGTTGGTCTCTTTGTCAAACACTCTGATGTTGTTACAGTGGTCCTTCGTACTTGTCCCCATGGTCCCCCAAATACAAACATTTTGTCCATTGTCCTGATGATGGTGGCAGAGTGACATGATGAAACAGGTGCCTCTGGTATTAGTTAAAGACCAGACCATTGTGGTGGTGTCCAACTTATAGATGTCATTATGTTTCCTATTGGACTCCTGAACAACTGAATATTAATGCTATATGATATATGTAGGCAGTGATGTTCCTAGCGTATGGACTCTGGAGACTGGAGAGGAACCAAACTTTAGTCATTTCACTTTAGCTGGCACTCTCCATGATAAACAGTGCAGTTGATATCTCCACATGCAGTGTTGGGTCGGTAGGTAGATAGCTGCTGTGTTTCAGTGCTACAGTAATTAAGGAATTTGTGTGGAGTGGAGACAAGAGGAAGCCAATTTGTCTTGAACCCGTGTGTGGGCTGTGCCATCTGTCTACACACACACACACACACGCACACACACACACACACACACACACACACACACACACACACACACACACACACACACACACACACACACACACACACACACACACACACTGATGAAAAGTAGCAGTATCGTTAGTTTTCTTGTATATGAGTCTTTTGCGACCAATGGTCGCAGTTAACTATGGAATCGTGCATTTCCCGTCAGTGTGTTGGTCGGGCACTGGAGCTGACCTGTTCTGATATTCCATATGTTGTTCCTTCTCCATCCATCCTTTCTCTTCGTTGTCTCCCTTTTGACTGATACCTGTCCATTTAAACTCTAGACGGCCCAAAGTTATTTGTGCAGCCGCGCCCGGCAGAGGTCTAGAACTATAGGGTCTAGGGGGGGAATTAAAAAACTTCAGTGCACTGTGCCTACTCATGTTGCGACCGAAGGTCGCAACATGTGTAGGCACAATGCAAGGAATAAATGCATTCGCCATGTATGCGAAGGAAGTCTGATCCAATCACTTTTAGATTTCTCCAGTTTAATCCTGAGTCTAAGTTTTGTTGTGTTCAAGATCTGTTTTTAGGCATGTTTAAGCCTCCAGGAAAATCCGTGTTGAGGTTCTTAATCCACTGTCCAGTTGGGATTGTGTTGAAGTCCAGCGCATTTTAGAGCTTCAATGCCGTGAGCCATGAAATGTTGCACAAATCTTGTGGTTGTCTTTTTTTTTTGCATTGTTAATATTGTATCTGTGTTGTCCCAGCCTTGTACCTATAGTTTTACCCGTTTCTCCGACATATTGTAAACCACATTTTTCACATGTGATTAAATAAATGCAGTTGCTGGTTCTAGCTGTTATTTGTTGTTTAATCTCCAACACGCGTTTTGTAGTTCTATTTTTGACTAATTGTTTGGGTTTGAAGTATTGTGGTCCCTGGTGTGCTGGTGTGTTGATTTCTTTTAGCTTGCTGTGTACTAGATAATCTTTAAGGTTTTTGTTTTTTCTGTAGGCCGATATAATTTTATAATCTTTTAGAAGATCATCCGTTCGGTTCTCAAAATTCCTTTTTATTCTGTTGTTGGCTAGTGTGCTCTGTGTTGAATAACTGGTTATCAGGGCCAATTTAGGGCCTGGATCCCGCACTCTTATTTCTAAGAAGGTATTTTGAGCTTTCCGGAGGAATGTCCTAGTGTATCCTCTTAGTCTGAGAGCATTAAATAGCGTTTTACAAGCTATTTTGAAATCACTTCTTTGCGTGCAAATCCTATGGAATCTTAGTAGTTGTGATTTGACTATTCCTGTGTAGGAGTGTGCCGGGTGGAATGACGTTTTGTGTAATAGGGCGTGAGTGTCTGTTTCTTTAAAGAATACTTTTAAGTCTAGTTTCCCATTTGTGTTAAAGTTTGGGCCCTTGAAGATTGTTACATCAAGAAAGTCAATCCTTTCTGTGTGTGTCACATATTTTATCGTTATGGATCTATTATGGCTATTTAAAACATCAATAAATTCCTGGAATTCTTCTTTGCTATGTTCCCATATTCCAAATATATCAAGTCATTTCACATTAGCTGGCACTCTCCATGATAAACAGTGCAGTTGATATCTCCACATGCAGTGTTGGGTCGGTAGGTAGATAGCTGCTCTGTTTCAGTGCTACAGTAATTAAGGAATTTGTGTGGAGTGGAGACAAGAGGAAGCCAATTTGTCCTGAACCCGTGTGTATGGGCTGTGCCATCTGTCTGCACACACACACACACACACACACACACACACTGTCATGAAAAGTAGCAGTATCGTTAGTTTTCTTGTATATGAGTTTTACTATGGAATCGTGCATTTCCCGTCAGTGTGTTGGTCGGGCACTGGAGCTGACCTGTTCTGATATTCCATATGTTGTTCCTTCTCCATCCATCCTTTCTCTTCGTTGTCTCCCTTTTGACTGATACCTGTCCATTTAAACTCTAGACGGGCCCGCCCCAAAGTTATTTGTGCAGCCGCGCCCGGCAGAGGTCCCCCCATTGCAAAGCGCCAGCGCTCGCCCAGCAGTCTGCTGTCACCCAGGCGGATGGGTGCACGCGTCTGGCAAATTGCAGAAGTGACAAACACCTGAGAGTGACCAACCGTACACAGAAAGTAACATCACAAACCACTCACATACTGTACACGTGCTTATACATTAGTCTAAACCAGCTACTGTACATACATCCACATTCACACAAGTGCACAATTCTCCCTATAAAAGCTGTATATTTCAATTGATAAATGGTTTTACCCCCAACTGACCTCCGATTTTATTAGCATGCAGTGTTAACAAGCTACCTGCACACCTGGGGGCAAATGAGTGCTCTGTGCAGAACACATGGGATGATGGGAACAAAGACTCCTGTTCATGCTGCCTGTTTTTACTCAACCTGTAGAAAGCATTGCTTGCACTAATTGGAGCAGGGACTGTCTGCAGCCAGGTAAGCAGCCAGGTGAAGACTGGATCTATTGTGTAGAGAACAAGCTCACTGGATGTCTGTCACTCTGTCTAGCTTAATGTGGCATAATAGGGGGGTGGAGGGTACATGTGAGATGTGACAATGGGGGAGAGACTGGGGCAGGAGGAGGAGACGGAATGATAAAAGACGAGAGACAATTGGGAAAACACGAAAGATGGGGAAAGAGACATGGAGCTTCTGGGAGAAGAAGAAATGAGGTTAAGTGCGTGTATGTGTGTGGGGGCTGGGTGTGCAGGGAACCACATAGTTGTCATACTTGAATCATGTTGCCATTAGGTGCTCTGGGGCTTGTTTTGGTACAAGGGGATGAGATGAGTTTCCCTGTCTTTGTCTAAGGTTACCAGAGGATGACAGAAGCTGAAACACCAGCGTGAAAACACAGGCCCCATTTGTCTCTGCTTGTCTGTCTCCGTCTCATTGCATCTTTGGCTATAGAACAGACGAGATTGAGATTTCACACTCAAATTTCCGACTTGGCTGGCATGAAATAATTTGATTTAGAATGGTGGGAAAATATATTTTGTGAGCTACTGCACTGGTCTTCCTTCCTTCCAAGATCAGTTCAAGACTTACTTTTTGCATCGGTCCAGCACAGGGTATGTTGTCCAAAACGGGCCCCTCCAGCTAATTTTGAAAGCCAATCATAGTCTATAGCCAGTAGCAAAAACTGTTTTGCAAAGAAAAGGCAACATGGCGGAAAACGTCTCTGGTGGAAATGGGCGTGGCTTATTTGGGTTCTGTAATGACCCAAGGAATTCAAAGGGGAAATTATTTTGATTGTCCGACCTCCAGTTCAAGAGTTATAGGCCATAACTAAAAACATACAAATTCAACAACAAAACATACAGTATCCACATCTGCCCCTCTATTGTTTTGCAGGCACAAGCAGGTCTCTGGCTGCCTCACAATGTGAGACACCATTAGCACATGTTTTTGTAGCCATGTTTGCTGGCTAATAAGCTGAGACATAACAGCCCCTCCGCAAAAACATCCTCCCTCTTGTTGGTTAGCGCCAACACAGAGAGTTTAGCCAGACTGTGACTGTCACAACTCGCATCCCACGCTTTTCAGCTTGCTGATTGCTGACTTGGAGCGTAACAGCTTGTCATATTTTACCCAACAAACCACCCCTGTGATGCTCAACTTAACTTTGATTCAAACCTTTATTCCACTCGTGTAATGGTTCCATAAGACCCCCATCTTTGGACCCATGCATATTCCAAAGTGGCAGTAACACTGCCTGTGCATCATGTTCAATGTGTCCCTGGCAGCTCTCTAAGCTGGAATGAACTGCCCAGCCCAATATCTTAAACAACTAAAATCTCTGTTCATATTGCCAAGCCAATGTAGAAGATCTGTCAAGCGGCTTTGTAGAAGATCTGCTTTCTGCTGCATGTTTGCTTAAGCACTGTTTTTCTTTTGCTGCACCTCCAAGGGATATTGTTTTTAAAGGTTATCTCTCTTTTCAGTTGTCAGACGTAGCAAGGGATATCTGTATGTAATAGTTGATGAATAAATGTATGAAGTGGGCCTGTACCATACAGTAACACACAGACAAATATTTTCTAAAGTCTTCTTTCTAAAAACATTTCTTTTGTAATGCTTCCATGGTAGATTAACAGTCCAAGAGCAGCTTTCCAGAATATCAAATTGCTTAGCCAGGTGGGTGGACATTGGATGTGAGCTTCCTGGATTACTTTTTTAAGAATACAATTCCCCGTTTTGGCATTAAAGATGTTCCACTAGTGCTTTACTTTGCTTGTTTTGAATACTTAAACTTGTTTCGCAGTCAAATGGCCTGGACTGTATGTCTCAGAAATTTTAATTCTGTTATATTCAAGGACCCTTGTCCCCAGGGTGAAAGGCTTGAGGCCAATTTACTTTGCATGACAAGTGTTGTGTGTTTCGCAAGGCAAATGTGACGTAAAAACGGCATAAGCTGTCATGGAGGACGTCTGCCTATGATGTCTCATATATCTGGAACAATGAAAGGTTGCAGACACCTTCATAAAATGTCACATACTGTACTCTAATTGGCCGGGAAGATGCTCAAGACCACATCCTCTTCCTTGTTTACATTTTTTGGCAATGTCGGTGAGTCACAGACCGTATGAATGTTCAGAACGTTGTGAGTCACAGTGTGACGCTCAGTGTATACTGTATTCCTTTCCTTTACTTTATGCCTTTGAAGACCCAGGCAGATAAGAGTTTTAAGAAGTGCTGTGTAAAAACTATAGGCACACCACAGACTAATAATGTTGATATAAATATAGATGCGGCTTAGGCTTATAAACCAGCCCTCAGTTGGATAAGCTCAGGCAATGATGCATGTTGGCCTCTGTGATAATGTGTTAATCACATGCCCATAGCCTTATTTAATTTTGTTCACAAAGAGAACACCATGTAGGTTAACCCATTCTGAACGGGCACCCATTTTGGTGTCAGCATCATGTTATGCTTTAGCTATTTAAAAATAGCAGATCTACAAGCTCATATCGCGCCACCGAGTGGCGCGATACGAGCTTGTAGGTCTGCTATTTTTGAAAAATCGAAGAACGACTGACATTTTTTTAATCTGATCTCAGGTCAGAATGGGTTAATAATGAAACTGTCAGGATGTAATAGACATTTTTTAAATCTGATCTCAGGTCAGAATGGGTTAATAGATGAAAGGGACACTTCACCCCTTTTCCAACCAAATCTTATTTTAATGATGTTTGGGAGACAAAAAACACTTTCCGGGGGGGTTTTATGTGGGTAATATGTGTTTTTAGATATTGTAGTATTTCAAAGTGTCCATGATGTCATGGACACTGGGCTCACTTCCTTCCTGGACTACAATTCCCATAATGCTTTGGTGCACTGCTCCTCCTTGTGGATAGGGAGAGGGCTGTCTTACTGAGACAACATGTAGTCCAGGAAGTAAGTGAGCCCAGTGTCCATGACATCATGGACCCTTGGAAATACTAAAATGTCTAAAAACACAAATGTCCCACTAAAACCCCCGGAAATGTGTTTTCTTGTCTCCCAAACATCATTAAAATTAGATCTGGTTGCAAAAGGGTAAAGTGTCCCTTTTAACCATTACAACTGGAACCACTTCCAGAGAAGGACAATCCCAGCAGGACTATACAGTATAATTTCAAACAGTGTATGGAGGGAGTTGGCTCAAAAACAGTTGCTGCTGATGTGCTGTGTTGGCGCACAACCATGAAAATAGAACTGTCAAAGGTAGCTGCTTTTCACTCTGATGCATTATGCAAATATACTGTGGCAAATACCTCAACAACAGTTAAAGGGTACTTCATCACCACCATCGTCGTCGTCATCATCTGCTTTTTTCCTCCTGTTTTTATTCATGTATGCATAATGCCATGAAGGACAATTTTCTGCCTGTACACAATGCTAACCATTGTATAAAGACCATAATACATAACGCCCTTGAGGATGTTCTGCACTGTGATTATGGGTACTTTAGTGCTGCTATTCCTGTATAGTAGAGAGGTTCATCAGTTGCCACTGAACTGTGCATACTGCTTAGAGATGTGGAGTACACCAGGTCACATTTCTAAGGGCTTGGCTGGAAGTGGTAGTCTAGACGCAATTCTCTAACGCATGTGTGAGTAGGTGTGTGCGCAATGCGCATGCATTTCTGTATCCATTGTGTTCAAGGGTCTTGGCCAAGGCTGCCAGCATCAAGACACGCATACACTGTAAAATCCTGAAGGCCCATTTGCTTACATTTGTACACTTTCTGGGTTACAAATGTCTACATTTTCACTGAGAATTTTACTGTGTAGAAGTACACCAGAAACGACGGAATAAAAGTTATTGCTTGAACTTTTGCTTGGGTGTCTTTGCATGTGGGTGTTTGTTCTTGTTGTGAGTTCTACCTGAGTGACAAGGGAAAGGGCAAAGGCAAGACAGAACGAGAGAAAAAACAAAGGAGAAGGGGGGACAGGTATAGCGAGGGGAGAGCTCGTCTGTCTACAGTAGGTGGCAGATGGCTGCAGAAAGGTGTTCACCCACGGATTACTCCTGTCACACAGGTTGAATGTGCTTAGATGGGAGGGTCAGGATAGGTGAATTTTGGGCAGGAGAGGAGCTGTTGGTTTTTCCCTTGGCCCTTGCACACTAATTCTTTCAGCTGTCTGTGTGCTCATTCTCTCGTACACACGCACGCACGAGCGTGCGCGCGCACACACACACACACACACACACACACACACACACACACTAATTGCTTGCAATGTAGTACAGAAATGATCATGTTGTAATTGCCTTTTTTAATTATTGTTGAACATAAATTACATATTTGTTTTAGCTCAGTTTTGTTCTTTCACCTGTTAATTACATTGTGATGTATTTATTTATAAATGTTTTAAAAAACCTTTCATAAAAAATGTGCTCAGTGCGTTCTACCCAGAACGAGTGTTCTGCAACTTGAAACTAGGTGAGCTCGTGCAGATCATGGCCCAGGGGCATGTCTGTGATGAACTGTACACATGTTCTTGTACCACAGCCAAAGCTTTTCTGTTCATAGGATCATATTTGACTTGGATTTATTTCATAAAATAGATGATTTTAATTCACGATCTTTGTAAACTCTGACTGATGATATTGTGGTTAAATTGGAGTGGCTAAATGTTTTGAAAACGCAAAGCCCAGTTGATAATATACTTTGTCCTATGACCATGTTGCTCAGTGAAAATGAATATAACTGAACATCTTTTACAGTATATTTATTCAACAGATTAATTCAGTGTCCGGGGAGCAGTTAGGGGTTAAGTATCTTGCTCAGGGTGCAAACCGTGCAGTGCTAGTGACCTTCTGACAATCATATGGCCTCTCTTTCCAGTCTGCTATGGCCTCCGCCTCGGCTATGGCCTCCCCTGTTACAGTACCTTTCACGTTTAAAGCTGCCATTTTTCAGAGTTAAATTAAAGTATTGCTCCCATATGTAAATGAGTAGAAACAAATTATCAATTTTAAGCAGCAACATCACAGAACTTATACAGAATATGTTCTGTGATGTTGCTCCTTAAACTTGCAGAGCCCAGTGAGGCTAGGCACTCGCTTTCTGGGACACTATGGGACAGAACAATCGGCAATCGCTTTCTGGGACACTATGGGACAGAACAAATCGGCAATCGCTTCACACTGGGACAGAACAAAACCTGAGCAATTGACAGTAGTACACCAAACTTTGTGTGTGTTTGCGTGTATAGATAGTAGTCTACTGGTAGTCCAAATAGTGTACCATTGGTAATGGTATTGGTAAGTAAAACAATGTGGAGAAAAAAAATAAAAATAAGAAGAATTTGCACAGTTTATTATCCACAGTTACAGAAACTCTGCTAACCAAATTGTTATAATCATGATCGCCCATGTCTGTGTACTTGAACGTGAGTCACAGTGTACTTGGTATGTATTGTGTACTGACTGATCTGTAGCATACTTTATAGTTAGGCTACGAGAGACATCTCAGACAGCCAGGTCAGCCTTGCTGCAGTTAGCGGTTATTATACTGTATCTCATATCTTGTTGTCACGTCATTGAGATCCAGCACTATATATGTTCCTGTTCGTGCAATAAACTTGGTGAGCCTTTAGCGTGATACTGTCTCGTGTCGCGTTATTGTTCTCCCGGGCCCGCCGCCGCTGTCGCCGCACCGAAGAAATCAGATTATCACACACCACCCAGCCGGCACACATTGTATTTGTATGGAATCCATTTACATTCTAATTTAGGTGAATATGGCTGATTTAAAGTATATTGACCCGGTTTTAACACTAGGACTAGGCATTATGCACTCCCAGTAACTCTCAGCTGTTACAGTAGGTTTAGAGGTCTATAGTAGGTTATAAAAGTATGTCAAGACAGTGAAGGAGGTGAAATTTCCTTTTGCAGGAACTGTGTGCTGGCAGTAGTCTGGTGCATCCTTTCCTCCTGGGATTTGAGCACCGATGGCAAAACCTAGTTCTCTCTCAAATCACTTCCCTTCCTTTCTCCCTATTCAATTAATTGAACTCATTAGAACTCTTAAATGGGAGATTTAAAGATACACAGTAAACATGGAACACTCCCAGCGTTGTTATTGCCTATTACAGAGATAATTGGCAATTTATTTATAGTATTGTGGTACAGACATTCCCCAGAGGAATGTCCGATGAGCTTCTGCTATTTCACAGCAGAAGCTGTGAGGTGAACTGAACCCTTATTTGAATGCGGAGCCATTGTCTGCCTCAGCATTGCTTACTTTTACTTAGGCCCGTCGCTCCCAGTGGAGCATAGGCCATCAACGACTCTTCTCCATCCAACACGGTTTTGGGCCTCAGCATTGAGCCTCTTGCAAATGTCATATCAGGAATAATCATATGTCGTTTGCTTTACCCTTTTTCTCCCAATGTGGTAATCATGATCATGATGCCAATTCCCAAGGGTTATTGGCCAAGGGTTCCCACCGACATAGATATGCCGATTTGCTCAGACACATAATCATCATCATCATCATCATCATACTATAATTCTAACAATGTCTGTCTGTGTGTGTGTGTGTCTGTCAGAAACACCGCCGTAGCTCCTCATTGCCTGCACCAATCGCTCCCACTTGTCACACAGGCATTGACCATATGAATATGGAGGGCGTAACTAAGCCCTTTTTTTGATTTGACACATTAATGATTATTAATTAATTTATTAGTGAATTAAAAACGCACCGGGCGCAGTACCCCCCATGGCCACAAGGGGGGGCAAATATCTCAACGGGTAAGGGCTAGTGATGTAAATTCTCCGTTCATTGTCAATGCCATTTTTACTGTTTGTTCATATGGCATTTTGACATTGACTAGCACCTCAATAATAGAGACGCCACTGGATTTCTCCTCATCCACTTGTATCGAGTTGCTCACCCAGCGCATGAGGCGTTCTTCCGGGTTGGAACAGAGTGCATTCTGGGATTGGTATTGTGCCATACGTGAACGTGGTGCGTTGGGCCGTTCATAGCATAGCGCGTGTTCACGTATGGAACATGGTTAGCGTTCACGTACAATACCACTTTAGGCCACCATGTTGTGGAGTCTTGGTGTGGAATGAACAGGCGGAACAGGGTATTGCAGCACTTGAAAACGGCTGTTTATTCACAGAGCAGAAATTATAGCAATTTCACACAGACAGGAGAAGCCCAACATAGGTCTCTTCTGCTCAGTTCAGTCCATACAGTATTATTAGGTTTCACAGGCGTCAATCCACGGCCTGGAGAGGATGAGAACAAAACGTTAGTTTCAACTTAGGTTACGTGTTTTCTTATAGCTCGTCTCCTCACTGGAGGGCTCCTTATAATAATAAATGATAAGAGATGACGGCGGGATCTTGCTTCGTGACGTCGTCAGTATTTATCCTTTACTGTAGAGGGTCTTCTCCCATAGCGGGGATTCAGCTCCGAGAGAGCACCAGCCGTTCAGCCTAACCGGCGTAAATAATGAGTGCCTGTTTGCTAGACAGTTCTCAATGCAATGTCTTTGGAATTAAATAGGTTTCCTTCCGACCTTTTATTATGGGTTCCCCGTCTTCGCCGTTGTGGCAGGGCTGCCCCCCTGTTGCAGCGCGATAACGTGAGATCCGGAACTCCAGTTCCTATACTTCATTTATCTCGTCCGAGGTCTCTGCCCCTCGGACATTTCCTGGCCCGATCCTGAAAGCCTGTGATGAG
Organism: Protomyctophum parallelum; assembly: GCF_964188405.1. Classification (NCBI taxonomy): domain Eukaryota; kingdom Metazoa; phylum Chordata; class Actinopteri; order Myctophiformes; family Myctophidae; genus Protomyctophum; species Protomyctophum parallelum. Next base: position 55,088,520 of record NC_139702.1, on the reverse strand, counting down.
GAGAGTGACAGTTAAGGCATGCAGAGTTATACACATGAGTGTGTGTGTTTGGTGGGAGCGTGTGTGTCTGCTTACCCCCCGACGGTTTGCGTGTGCGTGGTTAAATGACCTATAACATCAACCTTTTCAATTTCTTTTGTGTTTTTGGGTCTCCCATATGTGTTTTCTATCCCCACAAATAACCAATTTTGAACAATCAGACTTTCATGTCATATAGGTGCTTTAATGGAAATTGCTGACGGACATAGACAATATGATATTAAATATTAAAAAAGCATGTTATTTCCGCAACGACCATTCTTCTGCAGTGGTCTCTGTAGGTGTCAGACAAGCTAATACACAACAATCATCTTCTTTGTATGCTGGCTATACCCTGTAAGTGTGAAAACGTGCTGCTGTGAGCTGACTAGGGATCAGATTACTGCAGCGAAGTATATGGGGGAACAGTTACAAGTTTCTCCGTAAGTGAAAGTGATAGACTATACGCACGCACGCAACACATCAAACCTCCGTGGACTCAAATCAATGGTGTGAGTGATCATGGAATGGATTACGTCATCGATTGATCGACGTGAAAACATGCATGGGTAGTTTTTTTTCCTCCTTTTATGTCTGCTCCACTCCCATCTCAGAACCAATTTCAGAGGTCCATATTATGTCCATTATGGTTTGTGTCCATCATTTTGAACCCGTGAAGAGCTCTGTGTAATACTATAACTATATAATTTATTATCCTATAATGTTCATTTCTGACTTCCGTATTACTTTTAAAGTGATCCAATGTTTCATGTATCTGTAATTTTATAGGCCTATATGAGCTTGAATGTCCCTTAAATAGAAAGTCAGAACATTTACTTTACTTTACAATCTAGTCTTTATAACCAGCGAAATAGTCGGCTAATTAAATCGTGAGGAGCCGGAGGACGCATCCATTGAAATACTTTGTATTTAACGAGACTTGCTTAATGCTCCTTAGCCAAACTTCCCTTTTCTCTTTTCTTGCATTCATTTGAAACCTGAACATTTTCTTTCCACAATGAAAACTGCTTTACTGTCCTTTTGCAGTGTATTCAAAGAAAACAATTAAATACTAACAATATTACAATTTTCTAAGAAATTATTTCATCATAGTCAAACATCCAGCTGAATTTCTCTGTGCCATGGTAATTTTAGTCCTCAGTTGTCTGGTAAGTAGAGACCTTGGTTCTTTCCGAGCTGATTAGGTATGATTAGTATACATTTTCTCACATTTCCGTCCAGCAGAGCTATCAGTCAAGCAGAGTCTAAGAATAGCTAAAGTATCACTTTGCCCATATTCTCCTGATTAGATATTACATATAGAGCCACCCCACTGCCAGATTTGTGTATGAATATCATTGACACATTGCTTATTTCCTCAGTATTTTTGCATTCTATACTAGTACTTCCCCACTATGGCAGAGAGTGCCAGTTCTCTTAACCACTTGAGGTTAAAATAACTTAACTGAGGTTAGGGGTTGATGAACAAGTAGACCTCATGCACCGGCACCAATAAAGGAATCAAGGTGGCCCCCGAGCATGTAAAAACAGTCCCAGGAGACTCAGCCCTGAGTAGGAATAAGGTTAGGTTTTACCGTTTAGGCATAGTTTACTGAGGTTACGTTTAGGAATACCAGGCAGAGCAGTTACGCCGGCTGTAAGCCCGAGGCGACTGTGTTTTGAGGTGAGCGTTCTAGTATTCGTGTAGTGTTGTGGTTATCTGTTTACGTGAAGTGTTAGTGGTAACCTGCTATTGATCAGATCTTTGACATTTTTCTCAAAGCATTTGCTCACTAATAGGTGTAAGTGCTACGGGCTTACTTTACTCCTTTTCAGCCTTGGAATGATAGTTGCTGATTATAGCACGATGGAACTTTACTCTGATGGAGGGTTTGATTCTTTCTTTCTTTCTTTCTTTCTTTCTTGCTTTCTTGCTTTCTTTCTTTCATCATCATATACTTTTTGGGTTTCATGCATTTTCCTGATGTACAACACTCTCTTTTGGACACATTAAGCCAATTGTCTCTCCCCGGCTGTGGCTTTGTCATCTCACCAGCAGCAAAAAGCTGGAACACATAATGATGAGTGCCATCATCATGCCATCTGCGCATATTGGTTAAGTGTATGCCAAAACAAATTGTTGCTGCTGAAATTCATAATTTCCTTCTAGTTGTACCAAATACTATTGTTATCCAATGTTGGGGAGCAAGAAATCCATTTGTCCATCCAGCACAATTGTATCACAATGGTGAAACACAGCATCACAATGGTAATGCTATGTGGCATAGCTTGTTTCTGGATGAGGTGTGGTGATGTACTGGCGTACAAAGAGCTGAACCATATATCTGTATTGAAAGCCTCTGACGTCTGACCACATGACTAGGTCTGACCCGTAGCGATGTTTCCACAATCTCCCTGGGGAACTGGAGCTGCCTCCCCTGGTCGACCGTCATGGCCCACTCATTTCCCGGTGAGAGGAGTCTTGCTGTATCGCTCTGGTGGGAGTGTTTGACACCCTCTCCAGCCCTCGCGAACTGGATGGGATGTCTGCCTGGAGCGGAAGGTCTGCTGTTTGCCTCCTTTCTGCATGACTCTGACACCTCTGCCAGCTTTTTCAGAACTTGGTCGTGTCGCCATCTGTAGCGGCCTTGGGACAGCGCTGTCCTGCAGTCTACACATTGCTTGAGACATTTTAAATATAATAAGGAAATCAATCTATATCTAGACTGAGTGCCTTCCCATCCCCAGTGCATAAAAATGCATACATTGCAGATAGGCACTGAAGGGGCTAATTATTTAAAACCCGCCTGTATGAAAGATTTGATGTAGTCTTTCTTTTCCTGCAAGCTGCCTTTCTTTTAAGTATAAGGCCTCTGTTTCTTCTCTGGTGATGTGATGGCTATGTTTAATGAGCAACAGAGCTGCAGGAGAGTTCCTTTATCTCTCCCAGCAGAGCAGAGAGATAAAACCATGCCCCATCCAAACCATGGGGCTTTTCTGTCTGAAGCACTGGGATGACCAAAGGAGAGCAGCCATCTGGAATCCGGCCAGCTACTTATCCTGGGTTAGCACAGCAAGGCAGGGTGCTACAAACCAAATCCCACCAGGACCTGGAGGTTTTCAAAGGTTTCTAGCAACCCTAACAACAAAAGAACTCTGACATGTCTCCCTATGAGGACATAAAAACTGTGTCACTTACTCTGACTTTGACAGCTCTGGTTGGGATGGAGTGAATGGAACACAATGAAAGGGACGGAAAAGATGAGAGTACATTGAATTGGAACAAAGTAGCTGCTGTGGGAAAGCCAGCAGGATTTGTGGAGGATGTCCTTCCTTCTCAGGAAATGTAGAACCTGTGTTCCAACGGATCCAATCATGTCGTTTTATAGTCGCAGGCTCTTGTTTCTTGTTTCTTCAAATGTTTATAAAAATAAGATAATCTCACAATCCCACAATTTGGCACATTGTCAGTTTGTAGATTTAGGACACTTGTACGATGAAGTAGGGCGTTTATTTTACAAAATAAAACAAAAAGTTGAAATATAGAGATACGGTTCCGCCCGACATTAACAACATATTTAGGAGCAACTGGCTTTGATGAGATCACTTTCAGCTTCTTTTCCTTCAAACCATTTCTTTGCATTCTATTGAGCCCCCCCCTCTCCTAGCCAATTCCTATACAGACTGCACAATGGACAATGCAAGCCTTTTTTAATCTTGCAAATAATTTTCCTTTTGTGATTAGCAACACTGTATAATCACTTATCCCCCAGACATTATAATTTGCATTCTGAAATGCAGTCGTGCTGCAGACAAATGCTGTCGTGATTTGTTTTCTTGCATTTTGTGTCAAGTGCCAGTTGTTAAACCGCTTTACGTGGTAATCGCCTAAAGCAATAACCAGTGATGTTTTGACAGACAAACAAAAGCTGTTGAAAGACACACGTGAGGAGTCCCACACCACCCCCACCCCATGCATTTTCCTTTTTTTCTTGTCATCACACTCTTGTTTGAATGCAGTCAGTAGTTTCCCTGAGTCTTTGTGTGAAAGAGGACATTTTCAGATGACAACAAAATCCTCCCCTGGATGTCACTCTATTCTCTAGGCAGATCCAGCCTCAGGAAAAGCATAGCTTACATTGAGGTAAAGTTACTCACTGCCCACTTCCCACCTCTATGTGGTATTTAACATTTTTGTTGTGGGCCTTACGGTCTGTTTGGAGTAATGTTTGTGGTAAGGTGGCCAATTTGAGCCACTTTAGCTTGTTTCTTTGTCACAAACCACTCATTTTGGTGACATGGGAAGTGAAGCACAGCAAAAATGCAGAGTCGATCTCTCCTGTTATTGATTACCGTCAACACACCCTCGAGATGTGCCAAGATTATTTCTTCGTCCTTTCGTCCATTCATTTCCCTAATGAAGACCATATGGTTATAAGCACATTCTCTTGCCTTTGTGCTTATGCCTCAAAGTGCTAACAAGCCATTTCAAATTGCAGAGAAGAGATTTTGTAAATTGCCCATCGTGATCTATGCCAAGGCTATAATAAGGCCCTGCCAACCAGATATTGTCCATTAAAGGGAACATGGATGCCTGCCAGCTTTGTGACTAATGTGATGTTGAAGGTGCCTTTAACACTGTGCAACTATGTTATAAGTCCTTATCTGTCGCCCCTATTATTTGTAGTGTTTATGTCTTTGGCAGCGGAGCTGTCGCCTTGCAACCCAGGCCAAACAAACATGGACAAGACACCTTGTTTGATTTCAGATGGCACAAAAATGATTTCCTAGCAGAGTGGGTCGTTATTGTTCAGTGCAGAAATAATGACAAAGAGGAAAGTAGGCCTTAGTATGCTGGTTGGCCCTGTGGTTATGGGTGCTGTCAAGGCTTACAGATGCAATATAGAACAGTTTATGTTGTGCCTCATTAGCATCAGGCTGCTTACAGACATAATGCATCAGGCTGCTTACAGGCATAATGCACCAGGCTGCTTACAGGCATAATGCACCAGGCTGCTTACAGGCATAATGCACCAGGCTGCTTACAGGCATAATGCATCAGGCTGCTTACAGGCATAATGCATCAGGCTGCTTACAGGCATAATGCATCAGGCTGCTTACAGGCATAATGCACCAGGCTGCTTACAGGCATAATGCATCAGGCTGCTTACAGGCATAATGCATCAGGCTGCTTACAGGCATAATGCATCAGGCTGCTTACAGGCATAATGCACCAGGCTGCTTACAGGCATAATGCATCAGGCTGCTTACAGGCATAATGCACCAGGCTGCTTACAGGCATAATGCACCAGGCTGCTTACAGGCATAATGCACCAGGCTGCTTACAGGCATAATGCATCAGGCTGCTTACAGGCATAATGCATCAGGCTGCTTACAGGCATAATGCATCAGGCTGCTTACAGGCATAATGCATCAGGCTGCTTACAGGCATGATGTGAGAATTTCAGTGTTGTTTCAGTTCAGTCTTTCCTATTTATCTGACCGGCTAATGTCGAAAGTGGGATGATTAGGGTTTTATCATAATTATTATACCATAGGCTCATAGATGCATGCAAGATATATGCAGACTTGTGTTTTATGTAGCATTACAGTGCACACCATTCTTGTAGCGCTTTTGTGGTCCATATGATAAACTATAAATTTGTATTCATAATTTCACCCCTTGCTTATAGGTTAGATGTGAAACTAGAATGTCTGTTGCTTATGTAAGCGTCAGTAGTGGTTTATCTGTTACCAGATTGGAAAATGAAAGACAATATAAATCAGTGCCACTTTGTCACGAAATTGCTCCCTTTTTACCACTTTGAAAGTCCACCAGGGCAGGTCAGGTTGTGGCCTCCTAGTGGCACTATAATAGGCCAATGTGAAAAGGGTGCCATTTCTTCTTACGCCTTGGGTGGCAATTGGATGATTTGACTTGAGGCATTTTGTTCCAAAAATGTGTTTTGCAAAAATCCACCTGTTGGTGGCGCTATAACAGGCCAATGTGAAAAGTGTGGGATATACTCCTCAGCCTAGTAGGAAAGTCTGTGAAAGATTTCACGTAAATTGCACGCTGCGTTCATGATTTGAGGCCTCTTTTTTTTTTTAACAATCCTGCAAACTCTGAAAGCCAATGTTAGGCAATTAGGATGGAATATGAAATATTGGACTGATCCGGCACACACACACACACACACACACACACACACACACACACACACACACACACACACACACACACACACACACACACACACGGACGGACGGAGTGCAAAACATACTCTCTCCCCATGCCTTCGGCCTGGTGGAGACAAAAAGCACACAGATTTAGTGTAGAGTAAGTCAGCCATTGTTTAATGTGACCAATTGTGACCGGGGCTAAGTCATTGGATTTTTTCCATTTTCGTTTTTTCATGTCATATGAAATCAGGCAATCATAGCTTCAAATTGACATAATGGTTGTTCAGTTTGACCCACCAGTATTGTAAATATGACTTATAGAATAATGGGTGCCATTTAGGACTTCAAATAATATTACTAATCATATTACAGTTTTATGAGCTGGGGGCGTGTTGTATGTCATATTGCAATTTTGGGCATGTTAAGAAGCGCTTTCGATACCCCGTGGATTACGCAAAACGGCCTTGAATTAGTCATGGGTGTGTTTAAGGCATGTTTGAGACGTACCTAATCAACATGTCCGTACTATTCTCTTTACCAGTCAGCTGATGTCACATACGGAATGCGCACTTTGGGGATCGTGGTATTACATTTCTTCAGGCTGGCACCATAGAAGACATGACATGACTTTGTCACATTTGGGTTAATTATTCCTATTGCACTGCATGCTGTCACCTTTATGCCTCAAAATAATTTGTTTCTATTGAAAAACACCAGTAAAATAACGTTTATTATATTTTATTTCATTCAAGTCATGATGAAGGAATGATTTGAATGCTGCTGCTTAATGCTGTGCCTGTGGCCCCGATGTATTATGGTCTTCGCTCGTAGCATTTTATTGAAGAAGACTTGAATCGGGTGTGATACAGCATATGAAAGCAAACTTCCCAAGGATTATGGAGATGTTTTTATTTATTTTTAAGGTTGATAAATGAAAGAATTATGGCCGTTTCTAATCTCAACATTTTACAAAAAAAGACGCAAAAGAAGGCTGTTGCCATGTCTCATAGAAACAAGTAAATAGGTCTATAAAAATAAGCGCATATAACAGGGGTCTGCAACCTATTTTAAATGAAGTGCCATGTTTTTATTTTCTAGATAGTGAGTCTGCCATATCCAGATTCATTTTAATGACACCACATTAAAATAAAAAAACATATTTTGATTGTCCACAAATATAAAGTTCTTCCTTCTTAACCCAAATAAAGCCCAAATAAAAGCCCAAATAACCACTTTAGAAACAAGAAAAGCAACCACAAAATAGTACAACTACCAATATTTACAAGCAACTTTACAGAAAAAGAAGCCGCTTATAATAAACAGACATGGCAACACTCTAGCAGCCTCCCAGAGCCGCTCAAGTGTAAAATCAAACAGTACTTGTTGCGTTTATGAGGTGGTCAGACCCACGTCTAATCGTTATGCGCTGAGTGTTTCTAGGTCAAGGGGCTTAATAGCAAATTGCGCAAAGCGAAAATAATTAACATATGGACACTCCCACAATGTTAAAATATTCAGGAACGCCGTATGCCATAATGTGTGTGCGTTCAACACGGGCCGAGTGCGTTCAACACGGGCCAATGTCTTGCAGAAAACAGCGAGTTGAGAAAACATTCTTGAAAGGTTCACTTCTGTCTACTCACAACATTACACCTAGCTACATGTTTAAGCATTTATTTCATATTTAGATTTCAGCTCTTGACATTTATTTCAGACGTGAATAGTCTGCTTGTGTTATTAACTCATTTCGGATAAAAATAAAACAATGCTGGAGGCTCAGGCAAATCTGGTCCAGAATACAGTAGTAGTAGACCTGAAATGAAATCCACAAATATCAACATTATACTGCTACTAACCATAAGCCTCTGGCATTTTTCAGCAAATTATGTGCTTAAATATTTGCCCAAATTTGTTGCACTGTCACAGTAAAAGATTTATGGTTTGTAAAGTCTGAAAATAATGTAGTGAGAGATGCACATGCACGGTTTATTAGATATCAGTCAGAACTTCAAAAGTGGTCATGAGTTGACATGTCCCAAACCTATAACTCAACACAACAAAACGCTAAATATGCAATTATTGTAGTGCATTATAGTTTATTTTGACAATAACACATAGAAAATAAAGATAAACTAAAATAGTGAAAGAAAAAAGAAACGGCAATCCAATTATCTAGATAAGAAAACAATTTTAATTATGTGTGCAGAGCAGGCTAGATAAGAAACAAAATGATAAAATAGTTATAAAAACACAAGTATATTTCACCTGGCTCAAACAAACATAAGAAAGAAACATATCCCACATTTGGTGCTGAAACAATTAGTCCCCATGTCCGCTATTATTCCAGTTGTGCATAGATATTATGTACTAGAATATTCAATGTGCCTCCTTTATGTTTAATCGCTGAAGCAGCCAGTAGTCCTCCTGTGGAGACGGATGTCTGGTGCTGAATCAGGGGCCCCTTGTGTTCACGACGTGTTTACATTCTGATCTGTCTGATAGAGCCCAGAGCCATTCTGTGGCATTAGCGGCAGCATGAGGGCTCACTGCCACAAGCTTCGGTAGGAAGGTCTTCTGCCAGCTTCACTATAGGAGTCACAAACCTCGGGTGGGGGGGGGACTACTGGGGCTAGCAGTGATGTTAACGAGTTACAGAAACAGGCTTGAGACTTGCAACCAAAAGGTCACTTGTTTGAATCCCAGGGCTGTGGCTAGGGAAAGTACCATTCCTCCTCAAAATATACAGTAAATTGTCCAGTGGAGCTGCTCCAAGTGGTCAGGTCTATAGTCATCTCAGAATTGTCAATGTGCTTAATTGTATGAGCTTGAATTTGTATTTTTTTGGTCAAATCATATCTATGATAATTGTCTTCATTAACATGAGCATCCATGCTCACACGACTTCCCATGGAGGCGTAAAAGTGAAAAAAAGGAATGTCTGTCCTGTCACGCTAAACTGAAGGACTCTTTGAGGGTGGTGGGGGTTTGTGTGGTACTGGTGAGTGGTGATCTGAGTGGAAAAGCATTGGAAAACCCGTCTGTTGTTGCACAAAGAATTGTTCTCACCCGCTGCGTGTCATCTCTGGCTTTGTGCCAAATAGCAGCCCGCCATGGCCCCTGTTCATAAACACTACTAGTATCCTCACTCTGTTCTCAGCTCACAGGCTGTGGAAAAAGGTTGAACAGAAAAGTGCTTTGTAGGAAAACAACCAAATCCCAACTGATTCCTAACTAAAGGGATGTCTGCAACAGTGTATTCCGAGGTATCACAGTAAATGAAGACAGTGCATTTACATTTTTAATTTGAATCTCAGTGGGTGGCCAGTACACTACACTAACAAATGTACACGCCATGTCCTCTTGTTTCAAGGTTATACGAACCTCTTCCTCTTCAGCGGATGACATTTTTCTGTTGTAACAACTAGAGGCAGCATGTGGTTTATTGCTATATCATCACACTGGCAACCTGTTGACGTCTTATTGGCTGCCCTTTACGTTATCTCCTACTGTTGCGAGGGTGACACAGATGGTCCTCTGCAGGTCCCTGCTTATGCCTCAAACTTTACTTGCTTGTTTACAAACACTTCTAAAGATCACACTGACACACAGCATGTTTCGGTTGGAGAGATGTCCTAATGTAAAGTGCGTACACATTCATCATCGCATGCATTCATCATCACATTCACATTTCTACATAAATTACTGTACTCTACACATACTGTATGCAATCAATCAAACTCAACAGTCACATTAGGAAAACACAGGTTAATGCTCAATACAGGAAGTTGTAGACACAGTCATGTAGCTGGGAAGTATAATAAACTAGAAAGATGCAATTCTGGAAAAATTGCAAAGTGTGGTTGCCGTAATCGCTATAATAAATAAACATTGTGGCAGAGGCGAAGACATTAAGCCAAGAGTCTAGAAGGTGAGAACAGCATTCATCCTATTGTGTTGCTTGGGGCTCCAAATAGATAAAGAAATCAAAGCAACATTCCAGCTGTTTAACCCCATATAGTCAAGCCTGTGCTTCTGGGTGGTTCTGAGAACATAATAATTCTGAAATAATAGAAGGCTCATACGTCATCAATAAATGCTTATGGTACGGACGATCCTACATCTGAGCTGGATGAGCCGGGTTGCTAATGTGGACCAGTGGAGAAGAACAGGGCATATCCCAGTGGAGGGAGTTGTCTGAAGGCGCAGGTGGAACTGTGTGGGCCACACACACACACTGAACCTACACTGTACCAACATTACTCGCCTAGAACTGACCTGGGACCTGCGAGGGAAAAGAGAATTATACAAAAGTACAGTGTAAGGGGTGCAGTACTTAGTTTAGACAGTTTTTGGTTTAGACTAGTCATTGGTTAGACCAGTCATTAGTCCTACAACTACAACCTATCTCAAACCCTCACCCTAACCTCCCACGGGGCAGCACACCTAAACCTAACCTTAACCCATGTCTAACCAACGACTAGTCTAAACTACTGTAAGTATGCACCCCGGGATGTTTACTATAGTCTGCGGAACATGCCACACATCTTGCTGTTTGTACTGTACCTGTATGAGAGTGTATAATAATAAACCCTCCACACTGTGGATTACTGAAGGCAACATGGTTGGCATAACAATATTTCAGTCCTGTTGTCTACAATGAGGTTTTTGTATAAGGAACTATACTGTTTCATGCTAACCGATAGTGTTTGCTCATGTATTAGTGGCATTTGCTGCCTCTTTCTAATTATTGTTGTCATAACTCACTTTTGTGGGAATTTAATCTCCAGCTAGCCATGAATAAATCCATTACTGTAGAAAAGTGACAAAGATCATAGAGCTCCTTGCATTATACCGGAGTTATACCTCTCCATTCATCATCTCTTCAGCAGATTTAATGAGGTACAGTCCAGGGGCCACCCTTTAGAAAGATCCATTTTGTTTTATACTCTTTATCATTTTAATGAGTCGATGGCAGCGTTTGTTGGACAGAGGATGTCCTAAGCCCACTATTCTACTGCTCATAAAGCCTGCGGCAGGTATAGGACAGGAATCTGTGCCAAAAGAAAATGTGAAATTGTAATTTTGGAGGTACGGAAAGTATCGAAGGGGATAGGAAAAGAGTGTGCGCTGAGATCAACTTTGGCATCAGATACCTGGCAACTGAGACTGATGTCCACTCAGTCAGGTCTACCGTGCAATGGAAAGAACACACTGCCCACGGGTAGCAGAAGAGCTTTCCAATATTAAGCACCAGCACCACAACATAATTTAATAGAATATCATCCTGGATTTAATGTGCTTGACTTAACCCATTCTGACCGGGCACCCATTTTGGTGTCAGCATCATGTTATGCTTTAGCTATTGAAAAATAGCAGATCTACAAGCTCATATCGCGCCACCGAGTGGCGCGATACGAGCTTGTAGGTCTGCTATTTTTTTAAAAATCAAAGAACGACTGACATTTTTTAGAATCTGATCTCAGGTCAGAATGGGTTCGTCAGACCAGTGTGTGTCCGGCGGAAAACCTCGTATGAATCTGATCTCAGGTCAGAATGGGTTAACATGTACAATACTGGACTTCCATTAAACTACGGCCATAATTGAAATTAAGAGAAGCCATTTTGTTTATATGGTTCTATGAAGTAGTCACTGTTTGGAGTGAGGTTCAGCGTTGTAGGTGCTGCAGCCTAATAAATGGAGTTATCCACTCGACACATGGACTGCTCCCAAATTGTCATGGTATGATTATGCTAATGCCAAATGCATTTGGCGGAGTACAGTCATTTATGAAAATTAAAAGAAATAATGTTGCTAATGCCAAAACAATAATATGGCCCCACACTGCTTATTTTGCATTGCAAAATGCATTGTATTAAACAGATTTGTTAACATTATACTTACAGTTTTACACCTTTACAGGTTCTCCTGCCCACATAAAATTCTATGATGATAATGATGTGATAAATACTGTATAGTTATGTGTTGTTAAAATAGCTGTTATTATTTTTGTTATTATCACCATGTACTGTTGTACAGTTGATCTTGCCCCTTAACTAATACTGACAGAGTAAATACATAAATAATCTGCCAGCGATTCTTTCTTTCTCATTATTTAGGCTATGGGATCTGACTCTTAGGTAAATTGCACACTGTGTTTTTCTATCTCTCTTCCCCTCTGTTTCTCTCCCTCTGCATTCTTCCACGTGTGTGTGTGTGTGTGTGTGTGTGTGTGTGTGTGTGTTGCTGCCTATTTTCACACCTACTCTGGCTTTTCATAAAGCCTGAGTGTGTGTGTTCTTCAACGAGATGATCAACTTCTTAGCGGAGATCATGTTTGTTGGTCTGGAAGAACACAGCACTGCTCAAAGGGTGGCCCGAAAACCTTTTTATACAGACGCAGTATGCAAACGTGATTGACATTACATGAGGTTGATTATTTGTTTTCGCTCCGATGTGTTCAAACACCTTAAGGATCCATAAAATAAATAATTTGAAGTAATACTCAAACACAAAATGTAGTTAACAAAAATCATACCCGTGTGTGAAGTGAGGGGCGCTCTCATCATCATTATTATCATCTGACAACATCGAGGAGGATGTCATCAATAGCCAATAAGGGAACATTATTTTTACCTGACAATACAACGAATCAAAATGAATACATACAGGTATGTTTTACGTGTAACCTCTAATCTAACTCTAACATTAAAGTCTAACTCCAGTTTGTCCTCCATTTCACTCGGCTTTTAGCCGTTCTTTCGAAATCTCCCCAGTTGAGCCCACTCTCCGCCATTTCTGCCTCGATACTTCTCCAGCTGTTCCTGGGGCAACCTCGTTTCCTTTTTCCTTGGGGGTTCCATTTCAAGGCTTGTCTGGTGATGTTTGTCGCAGGTTTTCTGAGGGTGTGGCCAATCCAACTCCACTTTCTCTTTCGGATCTGTAAGTCAATGGGATCCTGGCTTGTTCTTTTCCACAGGTCCACATTGCTTAATTTGTCCCTCCACCAGATGTGGAGGATTCTCCTGAGGCACGTGTTAGTGAATGTTTGCAGCCTGTGTGTTGTGAGTGTTGTTGACCTCCATACAGCAGCACCTGTTTCACACTGTAGTGGAAGATGCACATTTTGGTGTTGATGGAGATGTTCTTTGAGCTCCAGATCTTCCTGAGCATGTTAAACCCCACTCTAGCCTTGTTGGTTCTGCTTTTTGAGTCAGCGTCTGTCCCTCCGGTGGTGTCCACAATACGGCCTAGGTAGGTAAACTCTGCTACCTCCTCTAGGGCAGTGCTGTTCATAAGGACAGGGTTGGTGGTTTTGGCATGGATCTTGATCAACTGTGTTTTTGCTATATTGGGAGTGAGACCGAGTTTTATTGCAGTTTGTGAGAGTCTGTCTGTTTTCTCTTGCATCTGTGTATGTGTATGTGAAAGGAGAGCTACAGTATGTCGTCCGCAAAATCAAGATCGTCCAGCTGTTCCCACATTGTCACACTGAATTCCATTTCTCCTCTGCGGTTGTTGACCTCATGAACCAGTCGATTGCCTGGAGGACCTGGAATCTCTTTATTATTAATGCCATTTAATGTTTGTGTTAGGGACAAGATGACGTACATTTTCCCTTCATTGTCAATGGGCATTTTTAAAACAACCATTGAACTAAAAATAAACATTAAACCTGTATATAGGAGGGGCTAGCGCCCCTCAAAAATTAAAGAGATATTTGCTCGTGGCCTAGAAAGTGTCCCTATTTCCACTAATGCTAGTTGCAGAAGAATTAACACTCCATTAATGTGAATGACTTTTTTGCAGGACTTTAAGTCTAATTTCAATTGCCATGATATGCATTTTTGCAAATGATGAGTAGGGTGTGCTTCTAGGCATTCTACTATTCTGGTTCTAGTGTAAAATTCTGAGATCAACCACTGTTTTCTAAATAATCTGGTATTTATTTACCCAAAGACACTTATGGGTAAGCTAGGTATTACAGGATGATCTGCATGTTCCATCCATGCCTAAATGAAGCTGTTGCTTGTTTGTCTAAATTGTACCTCAGCATTTCAACAGCTGTTATCTAAGCAAACAACCGCACATGAACTGTGCAGACTTTCTTTTCACTAGTTGCTCTTTGAGCTCAAACTCTTTTGGATGCAAAGAAGTGCCTCCACTAGAATATGCATCAGAAGGTTGTAGGAGTGGGACGCCCAGGCAATTACAGAGACTCTTGGACCAAAACTTTGCAGACCTTGCCTTCACCCTGCTCCCTGAAACAACATTAAAAAAGCATGAAAGGGTAAGTTGTGAACCCACTCCATCCAAGTCGGACAGCGGTTAGTTATTCTATGGCCTATGCCCACCCCCTCACTCCCACAGGGACAGAGCGCATGGGTTTGATCATGAGCCACAGAAAGAGAACAATGATGAGACAGAGGGATGCAGGAAGACATGCATGCACACTAGAGACTGACACAGGAGTGGATTTTCACTCCCGTCCCATCCCACTCCCACAGAAAAAATCCCATCCTGTCCCAATCCCGGGCCAGAGTAAAAAAATCAAATCCCATCCCGTCCCGTCCCACTCGTGGTAGAATGACTCCCCATCCCATCCCGCTCTCACTCAAACACTTTTTTGTTAGTTGTTTTAACCCATTCTGACCTGAGATCAGATTCATACGAGGTTTCCACTGGACACACACTGGTCTGATGAACCCATTCTGACCTGAGATCAGATTAAAAAAATGTCAGTCGCTCTTCGATTTTTCAAAAATAGCAGACCTACAAGCTCGTATCGCGCCACTCGGTGGCGCGATATGAGCTTGTAGATCTGCTATTTTTTAAATGGCTAAAACATAACATGATCAGTCATTAGGAAATGCAATGGATTTTGTGTTCTTTTTAGATTACTGTGTTTCATGCCGTTTTAATTTAAAATATATGGTATATATTTTGGTGTCCAAATCGGAAAAATGTGGAAGTAGACTGTTCTTCCGGGTGCTTCAAAAAACACCACTGAGAAACTGAATGAATAGTAGGGGGCGGGGCAGTTCGCACTTTATCCTTAATAACTCTATGTGCTGATAGCATCTAACTGACTATGTGTACTACGTACAACACAGAGGTGCACTGTCACACATAGGATTGGGACAACAGGACACATCCAGTGTAAGATAATGGTGCAGGCTAGACCAACAGAAGCTCCAGTTATCTACATTACATTCAGCATCTAATCACATATAATTACGGTAGCCAGCATTTCCAATGTCATCCCGCCTGTAATGCCGGTTCTAATTAAATCCTAAATGTATTCTGGATGCAACAGGAGGCTTCAATAGCGAGGCCTCCCAGGAGTTCCCCAAGAGCGCAAGTGTCAATGACAATTACTCGTCCAAATGAACCGTGGAGTCTGGTCAATACTGTTCCTAATTTTCACCACTTCTTAATTTCATCTCTCACTTTCTTTCCTTTCATTCTCATCTCCTCTGGGATCTGCTTAATATCTAGAGAGGGACAGAGACAGAGGAACAATAAGGCTGTGACATTTCTCATTTGTACCACAGAATACCCGGTCTTGCGTTCCTTTCATTGCTATCCACCCTTGGTTGTTGTCAATTTGCATAAGTGTGCGTGTGCGTGCGTGCCAGCGAGCAGGAGATGGCGAAAGTAAAAGTGGGTAATGTGTTTCTGATATTCCATCTGTGTGGCCGCAGTAGCGTGACTCTGGGGTAAAGGAAACACTCATCACTCTGGATTTATGAGCCGGAGATGACGGTGTCACTGCATGGCAGTGGATCAGTGTCCATGTGGCTTGTTTGAAGGGCTAGAGAGACTCTGAAGAAAGCTCCAGAGACCAAAATGTGCTTTGAGTTAATGGAGTAACACACTGAGTACACATGCCGCTTCTTCTCACAGTAGCTGGAGAATTCTGCCGCAGACGACAACAACACACTTTTTGGCACGCTGGCTTTTGTTTTGATGATGTTGAAGGGTTGTTTTTGCGTAAATAGTCTCAAAACGTGCTGGTGAAATAATGGAGGCTATATTTAAAGGAGTTTTTGACGCATTCCTGAGCCAATAATTGGATGGCCAGGTGGCTGGTCAGTAGGATATGCTCAGGAATGCGTTACAAAAACGAGAAAATAAAGAAAGAAAATAAGTAGTGATGGGAGATTTATCGGCAAACACATCGACATCGGCCGATTCTAGTTTTTTGATTAATCAGCATCGGTCCGATTAATCAATCAATTCATCAATCAATTGTCTTTACAGATAAACAAGCCCAAAGTAACAGCTTGAACAGATCTACAAGCTCACAATGTAAGGTATTAAAGTTAAATCTGACTTGCCTAAGGCTGCAGTGCAAATACCCTGTTACATGTATTTTTCAGAATGAACTCAATTATTATATATTTTTTAATACAGAATGAGATCATATCGACATCAGTTATATCGGTTATCGACCATAACAGCAAATAGCATATCGATATCGGCCAAAATGTATCATCGGTACATCCCTAAAAATAAGTCATTTTATGGGTGAAGGCAGCTGCAAAGAAATTCAGCACGTTGAATTCAGCAAGTATTTTGATCTGAAGTGACTATAGTTGGTCTTCACATTAGAATTCATAAGATTTTCATGAAAGTAGCTAAATAAAGAACTGCTGTGTTAAGTTCAATTTCTTTCTTATATGACACTGACTTGACTTAACAGATGTTCCACCTGTGCTGACGCACTCATGATTACAACATTATACACTCTTCTTCTAATTGCAGGGAAAATGTCAGATGTCCGTGCGATCAGGAAGAGGCAACAGCTGAATAATTTGGTTGCCATGGTAATGGAGCGGGCCAGAACTGGTCAGACCGTGGTGGATTTCTGCAGTGGAGGGGTAAGTACATTATATACATGTAAGTTAATCCCTCATTTAGGCATGAGGTCAGTCCGCTGTCCCCCCAGGTTGGCAGAGGAAGGATTACATTAGATAATTGGCACTGGGTGAAAAAACTGGGTTGCAAAATCGTGGGATAAAGAATTATAATAAATAAATAAAAAAGTTCATCCCTCACTCTGTCAACAATATGTCTGTACATCCATCTATCTATAATACTATCTCTGACTGTAGCTGTACTCTCCACATTTTCCACATGATCTTTCCATTAGCCAAGCAGTTCTAAACTTGCTTTCTATAAATTGTCTATTCATCCACCGGTTTTTTTTAAAGATTGTGCCCATACCTAACATCATGCCAAAAATCTAAAACTTGTCTCCAAGTGCATAATTGTTATGATTTATTTTTTACATTTTAAAGGCATTTTAAGCAGCCATCGTGAAAATGATGCCTTTCCAGAAGTTATTTTTTAGTATGTTATTTCGCATACCCAATACTAATAGAATCCATTGACGAATCTCTTTTATCAATTATTTTGTTTTTTTTACCATTCATTGCAAACAGACCAATAGGGGGCGAGCACAACTCGTTTGCATGGTTTTTGAAAATGCCCATACCTAATGGCTCGTACACACTGCCCGATATTTTCTCCGATTATGCTGTCGGGGACCATTTCTGGCGCTCGCCGACAAAACCCCCGATCTGACGGAAGATCGGGCTTGATAGGCGAGCTGAATATCTCGCACGTTTGATATTTAGCACTGTCGCAGACTGCAAATCCTACAATGTGAAAGGGGCTGCGAGCGCGTCCCGAGAAGTCCTGTATTGCAGCCAATGAGAGCACTCACTCGACTGTATCGATAGATGATCAGATGATAATAATATATGTAGCTGCCCCTCGAATTGTGAATGAAGACGAAAATGGATGGTTTCAACGGGTGTTTATTTCTCAGAAGAAGCACCATTCGAACACTGTGAAAACTATAAAATGGAATAAATATATACTTTTAGAACAAACATTTCATAGTTTCACTCACTGAACAATAGCATCAATAATAAAGTGCATTAGATTAATCACTTCAGTATTCAATCAACAATAAAAAGGGTTAATTTAAGGTCAATTATAAATAATGCAGTGATACAATAACTAAATTAATTTCTAGCTGAATTTACCAGAAACCAAAACAAAGCTCAAAAATACAATAATTAAGCCCCAAATCATGAAGAACTCAAATGAAACACAAACAAAACACTACCTCGCTCCGCTTTATCGAGGGTGCTATGGGCTGGAAAGGCCACCTTGAGCTTCATACAAAGAGTCACAGCAAGCAGGCACTCTGTCAAACGATCATACTGGGATGGACACACGTGGCTCTGCTGCTTCAAACATGCCCTCTCCCTGTGTCACTCTGGCTGTGTGTGGTGAGTGGCTCTGAGGTGAGTGAAGTAAAAGTCGGCCAAAAGACAGGAAGTTTCAAAATAACGGTAACCCAAAATAATCAAAGAAAACAACAAACTTCAAACTAAAGAAAAGAATAGACGTTAAAGGAACCAAGTGTCACCGACATTTACAATATATATATAACCTTTATTCCTTGGGTAAATGTCTGTCCTGTGTCATACAATGGTAGCCCAATGTTGCTGTTAAAGTCTATAAAACCAACTCATTTCACTTGAATAATATTATGTTGATAAAACCGCATCGGAGCAAACTTTTGGACCTCTCTCTCTCTGTGTGTGTGTGTGTGTGTGTGTGTGTGCGTGTGTGTGTGTGTGTGCGTGTGTGTGCGCGCGCGCGTGTGCGTGTGTGCGTGCGCCGAGACAGAGTTATTTTATGAAGATCTAGGTTTAACGTCCTGTCTCGATGCAGCCCACGTAGGCTACGCGGCACGCTATCACAAACCTTTCGCTGTGTGGCCTGGCTATCCTGTGTGTGTGTGGAGAGAGAGAGGGGCGTCCTGTGTCGGTCTCGCGCTTGTATCACAGCATCCTGCACATGCGTGAGATGTCAAAATGAATTGGAATAAAAAACAAATGATGTGTATAGCCTATATCGGGTCTGGATCGCATATTGGTGAACTCTTGCAATGTGTGATGCCCAGTCGGTGACCAATCGTTTAGTGTGAAAGCCACAACAGCCGATTTAAAAAAAAGACTCATAGTGTGAAATACATGACGATCTGATGACTCGCCGACAACCAAGTGCACGATTTTAACGAATTCTGTCCCAGCTATGACAATGCCAAATAACAGCTTATTCTGCTGTTGCTATTGACTCTTTTTGGTGTTGATTTTTGATTTGGATGATTGAAGTATGTATATCAGTAAGCACAAAACAAGACATATTGGCAATTTGACATGTATTAATTTCTACCACATTGATGTATACGGTGCAGTATTTACATGAGGCGCGTGTTTAAAGGCAGTTCAAATTGAGACAGTTAAAATAGCAGCAGATAACTCTAACTGATCCTGGGATCTCTCTAGTGGCCATGTTGTGCTCCACACTGCCAAATGGTCATTCCATACGCTCTAGCAATCCAGTAATAAATAGCTCTCTCAGAATCTGGCGCCAATTCAGGAAACACTTTGATTTTAATAATACGTGTGGCCATATGCCCTTGACCAACAATCATCTTTTTTCTCCCTCACGAGAGGACTCAGCTTTTAAAACATGGCACGTCAATGGCTTGATTTTCTTTAGCGACTTATTCATAGAAGGCACATTTGCATCCTTTAAAAACCATGACCATGAGCTACCAAATGCTCACTTTTTCAGATGCCTCCAAGTTCGAAGTTTTGCTAAGGAACACTTTCCATTTCCAGCTATGCCAGATAAGAGTATAGTAGACACCATACTAGACTGGGACCCATACACCAAAGGTAGCATATCTAATATACTGTATATAAGGCTTTACAGGAGATTGGCCTTCCTCTCTTGGATAAAACAAAATCAGCCTGGGAACAGGACCTGAATTTAGAGCTGGAGGAAGAGACGTGGGAACTCTCTTTGAGGCGTATTCATACTACCTCTTTATGTCTTGCCTAATTCAATTCAAAATAGTACATGCATTTCTCGAGAGAAAAACGTGTATCCTGACATTGACTCTACTTGTATAAGATGTCAGAGCCAGCCTCTGTTGGACATATGTTCTGGGGATGCACTTCCTTGAACCCATTTTGGAATAGTATTTTTGATGCTTTCTCAACCATTTGTCATATGCCAATTGCGCCCAGCATTTAGGTGTCACAATTAGCCAGAGAAGACTTGCAGTAGGACAGGAGACTTGGCTTATGCTGGGTTTGAGCCTGGGGAATTTTGGTTACTGGGCTTAAATTATACAGTTGACTTTTGCAATGAGTCGGACAGCAGAAGAAAACCGTTGATTTAATTTCTACCCCTATATCATTTATTCTTTCCCTCTACTCTTCCTCTATTCTAATGTCCTAATCTTAATTTCTTCAGTTTGTTCTTTGGTTTTGCTTTTGTCTTGGTTTCTTGCTGTGTGTTTGTGGTTATTACAGTGATGAAACAGTGCTTTGTGAGGAGCAGCGGTACCCACTGGACCTGGTTGATGGTCAACACTATGGGGACTGCTGATCACAGAACCTTTTGTTGTTGACTATATGTCTGCTCTGTCTCTGTGGCTTGAATTCATTTTTCATTTGTATTTTTCTCAGGGTCATGTTGGGATTGTTTTGGCTCACACACTTCCAGATTGCCAGGTAATAATGATGCGTATAGCCCTTCCAGTAATCATCAAACTTTGGTAATTATTTATTTATACTATATACTTTGTTATTTAATCAATACAAATACTATACAATACTACACAAAACGCAGTGACAACAACACAGAAATGTGTGTGGGGAGGAATCAATTGGCATAATGACTAAAATTATAATAATACAAAAATTAAATGAAAAGGCAATTCAGATGTCATGGTTGGTCTTCCTAGTTTTTATTTATCACATTCTCTGGAGCTATGTAACTGTTTTGAAAACAAATGGATATTAAATATGCATTATCTTCTTCCAGGTGATCCTCATAGAAAACAAGGAAGAGTCCTTGGTCAGGGCCAAGAGTCGCAGTGCAGAACTGGGTCTGGCCAACATAGGCTTCATTCAAGCGAATTTAGACTACTTCACTGGCCCCTTTGACATTGGGGTGAGTACGCTCAGCAACGGAAGCAGCTCACTCGCTGAGATTTGACTTTTTTTGTTGTTGTTGCAAATATTGTTGAAATGCATTGGAACTGCATTCCTCCAGCACTACCACTAAGTGGTAGAAGTTCATCTGACCATTGAAATGTTGTTGCCACCAGAATCAGGGAAATTATTTCTTTGTTGAAAAACAAATGCTGTTTGCTGTTCAGGACTATAGTCTCACGTAGCCTAGCCTTCATCTGCCTTTGCAGTGCATATTGCCCCAGGCAGATTAAGTCTGGCCCCTCTCAATTCTGGGAGGACTTCACGGCCGAAGTGGAGATGAGTGAACCAGATTAGTCTGGATTCTGGAACCATTCTATAACCAACCAGGGTTGCAAATATGGGGCGGGACATTGCAGGAAGAAAAATCTAATACTGACTTACTGAGTGGGACGAGACTATATCCACGCAGCGATACTAGTATCGCTACGTGAGGCTAGTTCAGGACACTACTCTTTTATTCCTTTGACTCTAAAGAATAGGTCTAGGAATTTGCATTGATACCATAAACTATAATTTTACCCGTAGTAACGGTGTACTAGTAAACTGAAACTTATGTGACAGTGACACTATATAGAAAACATGTAATAATGACAATTATGCTGTTCACATGATCTGTGCTTTCACTACCTTACAGTATGTAACATGGTTACATACTGTAACAATAGATCACAATAGATTATTTTTGTCATAGCAGCTTGCACTCAGACAAAGCAGAATGTGGCAATTTTTCCCCTTTCCTGTGCATTATGAAAAATAATGAACAATTGTACCTACCCAACTGCGGGGCAACGCTTGTTACCCCCATCATCATTAATGCTGAATATGACCTTTTCCAGCAGAAATCATTAAGGGAAATATTTTCCTCTCCTTGCATTCTATTTTCTGTTATTAGAGTGCAGTGCTCAATTCCTTTGTGGTTCACTTCCTAAAAACAAAAGGCATGGACTTGTATTTTCAGTAATGGTTTCTGGAAGGAAGCATGTTTATAACACAAGCAGAAACTGTTGCCTACCATTTCAGAGTTTATATAAATTATAGAGGCAGCTTGGACCCCTGGTCACCCTGTACTTCCTAATTCATCAACGATTCTTATAGTGCCAGCATCTCCGCCAAGACACTTCAAGATGTGTCTGTTTGTGTGGCCAACTACAGTGCCTGGCCATACTTCATAAGGATTTGGCTTATTTCCACTCAACGTGCTACATGATAGCATGTGTGAGTGATGATTGACTTATTTGACTAGTTTTATTGATTTATTTTTGCC
The DNA here is from genome assembly GCF_964188405.1 of Protomyctophum parallelum. Taxonomy (NCBI): domain Eukaryota; kingdom Metazoa; phylum Chordata; class Actinopteri; order Myctophiformes; family Myctophidae; genus Protomyctophum; species Protomyctophum parallelum. Next base: position 55,065,962 of record NC_139702.1, on the reverse strand, counting down.
AGGGGGACAGCCTGATTTTTTAACTGGAGTTAGAACCCAGCACTTATAAATACTCTCTGCAAGTTTCAACACTCACCACTACAGTCTACACACACTACACACAATACACTTTCTATTGACTAAACGCCCACCTCGCTCTGTGGTGCCATTGACTTACCGTGACTGCATAATTACAATTTAGCGCAAACAGGTCCTTAATTATGGACTGTGTTGGAAGATTCGCTGTGCAACACAAAAACAAGCGCTGTGGAGTTTCGTTTTTTAACTCCGTGTGAAATGAATCTCTTCTCTCTCTCTCTCTCTCTCTCTCTCTCTCTCCCTCTATCTTTTGTTTGGAAATAGGTGACACCAGTGCTCCGTTTGTGTTTCAGGTCTTCTCGCAGGCACGTTGAAAATATTGTTCTGTCTTAAAGAGTCATACCCTACTTTCAGAAAGAAGGAGCTGTGCTAGTAGCCTCTGTGCCTCTCTCGTTCTCACCCTCCCTGGGACAAACAGGTATCTGTGTGTACCTGCTGTAATTAGAAGGAACCATTGTTGCCACCTGACCATTCCACAGAGACCAGCTCCACTTGGAGAAAAACAAACATTGCAGAATAGTCTTCTCCTCGTTGCACGGGGAATCAAGTCTTCATCGCAGAATAGTCTTCTCCTCGTTGCACGGGGAATCAAGTCTTCATCATACCACACACACGCTGACACACCTCACACAATCACACATGTACGCAAATCGTTTGACATGACTATTCACCAAAAAGCACATAATTATAAATATTTATTCAAAGCAAGCCCTCGTATTTGTCTAATTTTACTACCCTACCCTGGAATGTTCACCCTTTGCTGCACCTAATCACCCAAAGATGTTCACACCTGACAACTGTCATCTTGTAGCCCTGGATTCAACATGCTCCCATTTTTTGTCCGACATTCAATTAATGACGCTAATTAAGTTATTTCAGAGGCATAGCTATTCTTAGACGAGCTGTACTCTACTCCTGGCTCTGCGTGGGCCAGGTGTGAGTGAGACTGTTATCAGGGTTATGGTATTCTGTTAGCTGGAGTATATTTAGTCTGTCATCCCTTCTCCAGAGGGACAAACAGTGAGCCAGGGCCCCTGAGGCAGGGAGCCGCTTGGAATGCTGGGCCCCACGGCAACATATCAACACTGGATGCCCGAAATATGTTGTGCCACAAGATCTATAAACAAGGTTCCTGTCTGTGGGCACCTTTGAGATCCCAGGGGCCTTGAAATCGTACAAACACAAACCGTGTTATGAGAAGAGATATGGGAAGTTGTGGAGTTTATAGATTTTGTAATTCATCTTGATTTTGTATGGGTGTAAATGCACATATAATCACATATAATTTCTGTGTTATGCCGTGTTGGCTTATAATTGATTCTACCAATTGATCTTTTTTGTTCTTGGTTTGAGATCATTTTTAAGGGGAAAAGCTACATTGATTAGATTATACTTAGTCTTGTGTTGGTGGCTGTTGATCATGTTGTAAGAGGACTTCTTCATGATCATTGCCATGGGCCGATTCCACAGGATTTCGGTTTTTATTTTGCCTTTTCATTTTTGTTCCTTGTTTCTAGAATTTTATTTGTGGGTATGAAAAGTATAACAATGTACTCACTACTCACTGGCCACTGGGAATCTGGAAATTATGCCCAGCTCTTTGACCTAAACTTGGCTTGAAATGTGAACTTGTTCTCAACAGAACATAATCACCACTGGAGTTTAATACAGTACTGTACATGGACATAGAAAAGAAAAGAAACAAATCAGCTTCCAAATAAACATTTTATTAAAAATAGAGTAATTATTACACCACACACACACGCGCGTACAGAGCACGATCATTTTAGGGATTAAGTTGATAGTGATATTGGAACTGTGTGAACTGAAAGTCAAACATAACAAGACAAAAATGTACAGCCATAGCCATAGAAAAGTAACAAAATAAACTATATTTTGAAAAGTAATAAGCACCTCAGTGACCTCACCATTTAACAAGGGTGTGATGTAAGATATGCAGTGCTGTTACAGCTGGCAGTGCAGTTGGAGTTTGTTGTCTCCAAATGCGTAGGTATAATTACACAGCCTACAATGAATAATGAGTTCCCATTATTTCCTGCTTTTAATTATTGAGTGAAATATGCAGATAAAACTCCTCGGAAACAATCCCACAGACAGTTGTGATTCATATAGAATATGCTTTTGTAAATGGCCCTGGGTCCTGCGAATTCATCTCTGATTTATGCTGTGCTTGCATTACAATGCTTGGGGGAGATACAATAGCACTATAGTAAATTATACGAACAATTCATTTATTAAAGGTTATTTTAAGCTATTTTCACTCTTTTCGACAGCACGCAGTCCAGAGTATTGATTCTCAGATTGCAATCCGCTTGTTTCACCAGGTCTAACTAAAGTAGTAGTCTCTGACTGTAAGGATTGGGAGACACGCTTTTAGAGGCTACAATAGTAATAATAATAATATCTCAAACTAATATAGCGCTTTTCTGAGTACCCAAAGACGCTTTACATGGTGGGGCTTTACAGAGGTAAAAAAAAAAACATTAAAAAGACAGTGAGAAGGGTTAGCTAGGGAAGGCAATATTGAAGAGGTGGGTCTTGAGGGCGGTTTTGAAAGTTTGGAGGGTGGGGGCATCTCTGAGTGCCTTATGGGCGGCATTCCACAGGGTTGGGGCAGCAAAGGCAAAAGCTCTGTCACCCCACGTATGGAGTTACGGAATAGTGAAAGGGACAGGAAAGGTTGCAGGTCTTCCCCAAATGCTGCCACCTTTATGACTGATGAAGACCTTTTAGGTCGAAACGTTAGTCGTTTGTATACTAGCACTTAAATAAAAGGCTTAAAATGTCCGTGCTGCTCCAGTGTCCTCTCCTTCTGCGAGGTAATTACTGTATTCCGAAATGCAAAAACTGCTTTGAAAATTAATATGCATGGTTTGTATTCAGTGGGCAAAATACATGCAAAACGGTATACTCCTAATTAATCAAGAAACTTCTCCAAATCTTGTATGGCATTTTGTGATGGGTCTTAAATATATTATATATATATATATATATATATATATATATATATATATATATATATATATATATATATATATATATATATATAGCCGCAAAAAATATCTTAACAACATCGGTATAAATCCCAGACGAGGAGGGAAAAGCAGATTCTTTCTAATTAGCTGTCCAAAAATGGTTTCAGGAAATATAAGCCATTTCCCCCATGAATATGAACTGCATATCGAGGATGGTTCAACATGACCTATCGGCTTGAATTTGTAAGAGACACAAGTCCCCACTGATGGACTGCCCCTTTTAAAAACTTCATATCCAAGTGGAGAGGAATTTATTTTATATATATTTTTTATTAATCACATCACCACTTTTCAACCTACCTTCATATAATTGGCCCACACTGATAAAATACCACCATTCTTTTCCTACTCTGTCTGTGTCTCATAGAAGTGCTGTGGGCAGTTCAGAAACCCGTCCACCAGTGACATCATCGTTGGGCAGATTTTTTTTTAAACAAGATTTTTATTTATTTATATATTTAGATTTTTGTTATCATGGGAACGATGGCTTCAATTTTTCCATTGCAACTTTTCAGGAACTTTCCATTAGCTTGGATTACCTCACTGGTGGACAGGTCTCTGAACTGCCCACAGCCCTCCTATGAAACACAGACTCTGTGTTTCATAGGAGGGCTGTGGGCAGTTCAGAGACTGAATATAATTTGTATTTTATCATGATCATTAGTGAGGACCAATTATATGAAGATAGGTTGTGGTCTTTTAATTAATTAAAATTAATTAACACTATTGAATGTTTTGTATACTTTTAGGAGAGCATGTAGTCATTGTATATACTTAAGCCTATAAATACATTAGCATTGATGTGTGTAATATTCATTGTTAAATAAATTGATAATAATAATAATAAACTTTATTTATATAGCACCTTTCATACATAAATGTAGCTCAAAGTGCTTTACAGAGCAAAAAAGATAATAAAAACAAAAGCAAAACAACAAACAGGCATGCAGTTAAAACAATAGGACAATAACGCAGTGTCAAATCAGGAGAAGGCAGTGGTACAAAGATAAGAACAGATAAACTAAGGCAACGACATGTCCATGTTCAAGTCCACATTATACATGCGGCAGCACAATGGGGCTCTCCTGGAATATTTTGGTTTGAATCACTATTTATCCCTTTTACACCTTCCCAGGGCCATTTCCATCTTATAGTTACACACACTCAACATGCTTTAACCCATTTTGAACGGGCACCCATTTTGGTGTCGGCATCATGTTATGCTTTAGCTATTGAAAAATAGCAGATCTACAAGCTCATATCGCGCCACCGAGTGGCGCGATACGAGCTTGTAGGTCTGCTATTTTTTTTTAAATCGAAGAACGACTGACATTTTTTAGAATCTGATCTCAGGTCAGAATGGGTTCATCAGACCAGTGTGTGTCCGGCGGAAACCTCGTAAGAATCTGATCTCAGGTCAGAATGGGTTAAAAGTGTATACGTTCTCTCGTCAGACTGCTTATGCGGTAAAATCCTCAGTATGAATATTAACCACTTACTTAATCCCTTTGTACTTTGTTGAGTCCCCCGGGGTTCTAGATTCGGCCCCCTTTTCTTTCCCTCTCTACACCTCTACATTTTTGTAGATCTGCTATTTTTGCCCAAATGCTCACCCCAGAATAAGGACGCTAGGGTGCAAGTCAGTACTACAAGCCATTTGGGTACATTTTCACAGGATTTTAATGTGTAAAGTAGTGCTGCACGATTCTTGCTCAAATGTGAATCTCTATTTTCCTCTTGAGATCACGATTCTCATTTTTTCCATGAAAATATTGATTGTTTTTTGTCTGTAGTTGCATTCAAAATGTGGCACCTGGAACTACTATGGCTTTTAACAGACAACATCAGAAGTGCTTGACTTCAACCTCTCTTAATAAAGTCTCTCACTTGTAGCAAAAACATAACTACAATGAATTGGACAGCCAACTATAGTGCTGCAACGATCCTTGCTCAAATTTAGAAATGAGATCGCATAGGTGTCTAGGAATCTAGATCGCAATCTTTTTTTATTAATAGTGCAGCACTAGTGTAAATAATTTTAAATCTGGTTTTGATCAAACCATGATACTGCCTTTTTTCGCTCTCCCTTTCTTTTTTTTCTACTGTTGGCTTCTTATATTGGTTAAGCTACAATGGCTAAATTCTGCCAAAGCATTTCCAAGGAGAGCTGGATGCTGTCCTGAGAAATGTTCCCCTGTGCTGAGTTCTAGACGGCTTTAATGAGTTGGCCCCCGGTACTGTGTCTGTGTCTGCATGTCGGTAGATACGGTATCTTACTTCAGTATTTAATAATGGGTTACTGATGTAGCCACTCTCCTGTCCCATGTTTGTCTCTCCTGTCGCATCATTTTGACAAAGCCATAGCAACCTTGGTTTAGTTAAAAAAAAAAAGATTCAGTCTTGATTCTCAGACTATATAGTGTACCCTAATATCTGGGGCTGCAGTCACTCTTACTAGACTTCTGTTCTGTGGTGTTGTCATGGCGACATGGGTCCAGACTCTCAACGGACAGCTCCTTGGTGGGCAATATGCAAGAATGTCAACGTTGGCCCGGTGGTAGAGAAGCTGACTAATAACTAAACGATGCCTGTGGATTATGTTAATCCGGTCTTAATAAACACGACGTTTATATACAGTTGTAGATCACTTTATTTTCCGTACACCGGCTGAACAAGTAAACACAGTTCCCTCCACATTTCACATCTGAATACCCGCGCACACTGCGCATGCGTATATATCCTAGTGTGTGTTGCCGTAAAGAAACTATATAGAACTGTCGTAAAGTGTACAATAGAGGGCAACACAAGTTAACAATCTCCCTCTTCTTTCTTTAAAATAAAAAATAGATTCAGCCATCCCATAAACCAAGTGCAAAGAAGAAAAGTCAAATAGAAAAACATTCAAGAAAAATAACAAAATACAAACTTTCCCACTTCTGTTTTTTTTTCTCTTTTTTTTTACATTTAGGCTGGATGCCATAGTCCTTCACAGAGTGCTTTCAAGAGCACTAGAGGTGACGCTCCCTTTTTAGTCAGACAGTCAGCGAGTTGGGCTTTCGTCACTGACCAGAGCACCTTTTTGATCATTTTACTCTGAATGAGCTCTTTGATGCCGCTTATGTCTAACCGAAGTCTCTTCTCTGTGACCTGTTTAGTGGATTTAAGGGCATCGTAAAGGGAGTGATTGTCAGTCACACAGACCAACGTGGGAGCATTCAATTCGGCAGTCCCAGTAGTGAGCTCAGAAAAGAGGGTGGCAAGGAAAATTGCATTGTCAATTCCATCCGACATAGCAAGAGTCTCTCCCCGCAAGTGTGCTCCGCACTACACGTCTGATCCTCTTCGATTAAAGAGAGGAGAAAACTTTCCGCTTTCCCCCATGAGTGTGATCAATGTCCCCCCTTGTGTACCTCCATCTGGCAAGTTCCCCAGCGAAGCATCACTGAAAACAGTCAAGTTCAAAGCATCATTATTACCCAAATGCTGCAATTTCAGAGTAACCTTTTCAGCTTTAAGCTTACGAATCACCTTATTTGCATCATGAATGGACTTTTTAGAATGGATGCCAAAATACAGGCATCAAACATAAAATCAGGTCTGGTTTGCCTTGCAACCCAAAGAATTTGTCCTATTTTTGATCTCAGCTGCTCTCTTTCAGTTTCACTAAGAGCTGAATCTCTTTGTATAGCACGTGCTGGCTGCATGTGGATGAGTTGCATGTTGTCAATATAGCTCTGCTGATGCATCTCTATGACACCATTTGGCATTTACAGTGACAATATCTATTATATATATATATATATATATATATATATATTATATATTCTAGTGGCAGCGGTGGCCGAGTGGATTGCGGAGCGGGCTAGATATCGGAAGGTCGCCAGTTCGAATCAGCGGTCCGACACGTTAAAATTACCACCGTTGAAGTGCCCTTGGACAAGGCATTGAACCACTACCATGAAATGCTCCATGTGGGCCTGGCTGTAAACAAGTATCTGATGCTTAGTCCAGTTACCCTTGGTAAACTTGATTTACCAGAACGCATTTCTTCTTCTCTTCTTCATCCAGTCCCACATAGCAGAAATTCCCATGTTCCTCGCGTCCCACATGGAACGCAGACTTCAGTCGAGGAATCACAGAAAATCATCTACATGACATGCCAGTACACCTTTAACTTTGCATTGCTCGTCTAACCAATAAAAGACTGCAGGATCCACTTTTGACACTTTACCACCTGTGCTCAGCATGATTTATTTCACTCTATTATACCAATAATGTGATGCATCAGCCAGACCATATACCGTACACATTTTTTTAGTTTCCATAGAATCCCTTTACTGTTTGCTTCCGGGGGTGGGCGGACATGAATGTCCCTTGACAACTCCATGCCCTGCAAAAAGGCAGATTTAATGTCCATAGAATGGACTTTCCACTGATTTTGGCTGCTAGCAATAACCTCAGGGATTCAGAGGCACAGGTTGGCGAATCTTTCTGCAGCTGTTGAGTATTAAACTCTTCAAACCCCCTAGCTAGTAGCTACAAGCCTAGCTTTAGGTACAATACCCTTGTCAGTTTCTTTTAGACTACAGACCCAACGGGTGGAAACACATTTTTGGCCTGCATCTTCAACCTCTTCAAAAACATCATTATTGTTCCAGTTGTCAATCTCTACTTGTTTCACTTCATCAAATGATATGTCTTTTGTTATAAGAACATCAGCATCCCTGACTTCTGAATCGGATTCAATGTTGAGACTATTCACACGTGACAGATCAACTGCCTCCTTTTGACCATGACCCCCATCATTTTCAATAAATTGCAGGTTATACCAATTTGTGTACCCTCCTGTGGCTTTGCCTGCCCTATTAAGGACTTTAGCTCTACATAGAACACTTTCATCTCTTTTCATAAAAGTTAGTCTGTCCTGCTTTTACCTTGACACTTGCAGAAATAACAGGGTTATCATCACAGACATTGTGCTCCATTTCAGTTTGTGTTACATCATTTTGAGTCACTAATGCATGTGCTCCCTCTCCTGCATCAGACTCTCTGTTACTTTCCTGTTCGTTGTCTGTGTTTTGTTCAGTAAATGAGCTACCTGTGGCTCTGTTCACCACACCTGTGTTTTCACTATCTGCTGCTTGGTTCTGTACAATTGTCTCACTGTTTGTGTCATTGAGAACCTCATCTTGAACACGTGTGTGTATCTTATTAAGCCTTAAGTGATGTACTCTAACAAGGATACCACCATGTCGTACAAATACAACAGCCCCATCCTGACCAATAACTACCCCTGGTCCCTTCCACTCTGTACTGTCAGCTCGTTTGTAATAGACTTTGTCTCCTGTCTCATACTTTTCATCTGTGGGTCTGAAGCTGCTTACGTAGGGCTCTCCTTATCCTCTCTGAACATTCAGATTCAGTGAAAGCTTTCCTAGAAGCATGCAACGCTGATATGTGTTGCCCTACCCTTGCACTTACTGTAGTGCCTTCTAGTGCAATTTACAATTTACAATTTAGGCATTTAGCAGACGCTCTTAATCCAGAGCGACTTACAATAATCAAGAACAAAAGCATGGGAATACATCACAAAAGCATTTATCATAAAACATGCGTAAGCTAAGAAAGTAACAGTGGAATATCTATATTATGAGACTATACATATAAACTATATATATATACTACTATGCTATACATATGTACTATGGCGTGCTATGACTATATACAATGCAATTATAGTGCCGTCTACATAACATGCTATAAGTCTGTATCAGATGCTATCTAAGTCTACAGAAATGCTATCTAAGGGGGGTAGGGTAAGTGCTATGGGCCATGATGGAGTCTAAAAAGGTGGGTTTTCAGACTACGGCGGAAGATTGGGAGTGATGCTGCAGTTCTGACTGCAATGGGAAGTGCATTCCACAGTTTTGGAGCCAGAAGGGAGAAGAGTTTGGGACGTGTGGAGCGTTGTCCCGGCGTTTTTAGTGAGGGTACTTCCAGCTTCCCTGCGTTGGCTGATCTGAGTGCGCGGGAGGGTTTGTAGGGTTTGTAGGGTGCTAGTGCAGGTAGTTTATCAATTAATACAGAAGGAAGGTTAGGGTTTTGACCAAATACCAGTTGATGTGGGCTATAACCATGAGCACTGTGCATACAGTTCTTAGCCATAAGGGCCCAGTCTAGGGCACTGTGCCAGTCACATCCGTTTTCTTGTCTCACCTTCAGGAGGATGTCGGTGAGAGTCTGATTATGTCTTTCCAACAGCCCGTTGCTCCAGGGACTGTATCCTGCTGTTGTCCTCGTCTCCATGTTGAAGTTTTCCGCCATATCTCTGAACTCTGCGTTATTGAACTCTCCACCGTTGTCGCTGTACAGAATCCGAGGGGGACCGTGAACACTTATCCATGTGTGGATAAGGGAGTTGACTATTTCAGAGGCTTTCTTCGTTTTCACAATACTTCCTGCGCTGAAGCGTGTGAATTGGTCAATGACATGTAGATACCATACTCCTGGCTCCAACTCGTGCAGGTCCACCGCCACTGTTTCATTATACTCTGAAGCTAGACGCAGACCAACAGCTGGCTTCGGCTTAGTTTTGCTGTATCTCTGACATATGTCACAATCATGCACTATTTGTTGCAAAATAGTGAGGCAGTCCTTGTCTTTGTTTCCCAAGCTCTGGATTAGCCTTCTGCAGCCTGTCTGCAGATGCGTGGCCAAACTGTTTGTGTAGCTTGAGAAGGACTTTGCGCTTTTCTGCTGAAGACATGTTTTCTGTCACTGTCAGGGCTTCATCTTCAGCTGTCGCTGCAAGTATCATGGCATCTTTCATTCGCTGTGTTGTGTTGTCTTTGTCTCTTATGTCTACACAGTAGTGTCCTGAGCTAGTGAACTCAAGAGGAATCTGCTGCTTAAACATTACTGCTCTGTCATTCTCCATGTCTGAAACAGTTCCTGCCTTCTTCAGTGAAGATTTACTCAGTAACAGTGGAATGTCAGCGTTGACCACTTCTGTCTCAATGTGTCATTTTGTGTGTGCTATTTTAGCAGGTAATTTCACTTTTCTGGTGGAATATACCAAGTTGCCATCTCCAAAACGAAATGGTCTGGAACTGGCATTTTCTGTCTTCATCATTTTGACTGCCTGCTCTTGACTAAGACCATTAACAAAACTGTCAAGCCATTTCTCCCCACATACAGTACGAGTGCATGCAGTGTCTATGATGGCGGATCCCACTGATTCAGTTATGAAAATCTCTGCGTCAGACATGGGGTTATTTGTCAACAACTTGATGTTAACTTCATCTACGTCTTCGTCTTCAGTTAATCTTACTTGTTCGTTCTTCTTGTGGGGACAGTCCTTGGCCCAATGAAATGTGCTTTGACACACAGCACATCTTGACCGTTTACCGAATTTATCCAATGGGTTGGTGCACGGCAACCAGGCCCGGTGGCCTGCCTCCTAGTGGCTAATTTTTATTTATTTTTATTTATTTATTTTTGGACAGGCCAGCAAAAAAGAAATCTCTCCTAAGCTCAGGCCAGACCAGCCACAGTCAATTTCAATTCAGGCAGTGTTGCTGCTGCACAACTACGTTGTGTGTCTTGTGTTAATGGAGGGAAGAAGTTAATAATATAAATAACATCAGATGGTACATTTCTCATGTGAAATTACTGTAAAGGCCCCCAAAATGTCCCCCAAGGGCCCCCAAAATGTCGGCGTGCACTATGCGCGCGCGAGCGGTGTGGCCTGCCAGGGCGTATAACTCCCGGCCTGCTGCCGGCAACAATGTCCTTTCACTCCTTTGTTGAAATGTCGTGTTGCGTCTTCCTTGTCGTTGTTCAGTGAAGAAAGCTGCATCCTGGTTTAGGTGTATCCCGTGTGACGAACCTGGCGCCGTCTTCCCTCCAAAAATCCGCTTGAGTGCCGACTTCATCGATGCAAACTTTAAGTCGGGGCACGCCGTTAGTGCAAGTTGTCTGTCTTTTTCATCGAGGCAAGCCGTGTCTAACAGTTTGAAGGCCAACACCGCATCTGGAAGCGCCATGTTGTACTTTTTAATTCGGTTGTAACGCTGCTCAAAGTCGATTATGTAGTCTGCCATTGAAACCGAACTGTCTTTCATTAAACGATCAAACGCTTCGTACGCGCGGTCCTTTATTCTTGCAGAAACACGCCGTCCAGTTTAGCTAATAATGTCGCCATACCAGTATCATTGTCCAAGTCTTCTGCTGGTATCTCCAGTCCCAAAGCCACTGCAAGCGCCTGCTTCTTCTTGTCGAGTTCGGTAACTCGCGACCATATGTTGACTTCATTTTTCCAACCTTCATACGGCTTGGTTTCGTCAAACTTCGGCGGTACTCTGTAGTTTGCAGCCATCTTCAAACCATCCTCTGCTACCAATGTTAATCCTGTCTTAATAAACACGACGTTTATATACAGTTGTAGATCACTTTATTTTCCGTACACCGGCTGAACAAGTAAACACAGTTCCCTCCACATTTCACATCTGAATACCCGCGCCCACTGCGCATGCGTATATATCCTAGTGTGTGTTGCCGTAAAGAAACTATATAGAACTGTCGTAAAGTGTACAATAGAGGGCAACACAAGTTAACAGATTCTTTTTTTATTTTTTATTGATTGAAATATTATATATATATATAAAAGTTTGTAGAATTACAGTACATTTCAAGCACAAACTCAATACAAAGACTGATAACTGTGAGTGGACGACCCAATTAAGCATTACACTTGTTTACAACAGGGTCCACATTGTTCTCGCTGTTCTCATTGTTGTGCTGACGGCAGGACGGGTACAGGCTTTAGTTCCGACATACTATTGGTCCGACTGTCATTAGAACGACAACCTACCCCAAACCCTAACCTAACCACAACCGCAAGCACGGGTTAATCCTCACTTCTGACATTATTCCTTGGAAAGACAGAGCTCCCTCCTAGAGACTGAGAGACATTGCTTGGTCAATTCAGCTGCTCCAAAACAGTCATACAGAGAGCCGCAGGCTGTTTTCTCTGCCTCTCCGTCTACCAATATCTATGGACTCCGGGGCTAATGGCCACGTTGTCACACACAGTTTCTCCTGCTCAATGGGAAGCCTGAGGCATCCGTGCCTCAGCTCAGCATTTTGTCCTAACTCCTTAATGTCCACAACTTTTGAAAGCATGTATGCATTTTAAATCTGCAGCCCTATAGGAAACGATGGGAGTGATTATGTGTTTTTCTTTATTTTTGTTGTATTATTTTTTGTTGTGTGTGTGTGTGTGTGTGTGTGTGTGTGTGTGTGTGTGTGTGTGTGTGTGTGTGTGTGTGTGTGTGTGTGTGTGCGTGTGCGTGTGTGACTGCGTGTGGGGGTACATTCATGCGCAGTATGTACTATGTATATGTCTGCCTAGCGATCTGCCTGTCTGTGCTTGTGTCTGTACAACAAACACACTCCTACATATACACACATAGACATGTCTGCATGTTTGTGTAGTCTCTACCTGCATGTTCCTGTGTGTGTCACTCAATCAGCTTGTATGTTCTTTATGAATGTTGTCTTACAGGTGGCTCTTCATGCGTGTGGTGTTGCGACAGACATGGTGGTGGGACTTTGCATCCAGGCCGGAGCATCCTTCGTGGTCAGCCCCTGCTGCTACGGATTCATTCAGAACACTGTCAAGTTCTCCTTCCCCAGGAGGTCTGTAATTGCTCCCCCGCCTCTTAACCACTTTCAACCTGACGTGACAATTTCTTTCAAAAGATTTACGACAGGGAGGAGAAGAGGATGGTAGTATATCTTACATAGGTAGAGTATTAGCCCTTTGGGCTTCTTGCCTCAACCTGGCACAAAAAAATCTAATCAAAGGATACAGTAGCCTGGTTAATAAACCAGACTAATATCACACGGACCGCAGGATATTAGTCTGGGGAGGCTCAGCTTTCCAGGGCGGCGGGTTGAATCATTTTCTCTTTGACGCAATTGGTCAGAGCTACTGTCAGTCAAGCATTGAAAGTCACTGTACCAAAGCCCGCCCATATTGCATACCGTGTCCCGATTGGCCGCCCCATTTCTCTGGTGTAGGAAATGGGCGTACAATTGAGCCTCTCCAGACCGAAATCCGCTGGCAGGCAATTTTTTTTTGCCAACGGCTGATTCGGTCTGGTTTATTAACCAGGCTAAGGATACAGGTGAAAAGTTAAACCTGTAGATGGCAGCAGTGGCAGCACTTTATGCCTATATTTTTTCGTTTTTTCTATATCCCTGCCAACATTTTAAACACATTAATCGAGGCTATTGGTTCAAGTATACCTGCCCCCCGCTTTCCACAACAGAAATGCAGTGAGATACATCTGTCAAGCGAGTGCAGGTGGACATGAAAGCCGTGAATGAAATTGCTCTATGTTGGCCTTTGATACACACCATCTGGGCGCAGTCGCGTGCTGCAGTACTGTACTGTACTGTACACGCTGTACTCCCAGCACAGCGTGTAAACGACACCCAGACAGAAGAACAGTTTCTACTGTTACTCCATGTGTCACACTCCCAGATGTCACCCTGTATGTGTATTGAAATTAGGGGTGGGACGATATGGACGGTCTCGCGATATTAGGCCCTCAATAACGATAATATCACGATATTCGATATATTGCGATATATCGATATATTGTATGACATTTTATCAATGATATATCACGATATCTGCAACTACAAAATGCTTCGGACACAGGGAGGGACACACGCACAGCTGTCTATAGGAGTGGTTGCACCACTCAAACACTAAATTAGTACTCAATAAACTCTCACATTGCCTCATACCCTCATCATAATGCCTCACAAACACCACCAACTGACCATTATCACTGGTATCATCATAATACCTCACAAACACCACCAACTGACCATTATCACTGGTATCATCATAATACCTCACAAACACCACCAACTGACCATTATCACTGGTATCATTATAATACCTCACAAACACCACCAACTGACCATTATCACTGGTATCATTCATAATACCTCACAAACACCACCAACTGACCATTATCACTGGTATCATTATAATGCCTCACAAACACCACCAACTGACCATTATCACTGGTATCATTATAATGCCTCACAAACACCACCAACTGACCATTATCACTGGTATCATTCATAATACCTCACAAACACCACCAACTGACCATTATCACTGGTATCATCATAATACCTCACAAACACCACCAACTGACCATTATCACTGGTATCATCATAATACCTCACAAACACCACCAACTGACCATTATCACTGGTGTCAGTGAACTTGTCCACTGCTGGGGAAATGCATTCTGCATTTTGTATTCCCACAAAGCTGTTTGGACAAATCACCATCCAGTAATTCAGTACTTCTGGTTGCTGTTGCTGTTGCTGTTGCCCTTTTATCCAACCACCAGATGAAGGCAAGCTGCAATGTCCTACATTCCTATCCTGGTGGAGACCTGTGCCCAGAAGGGCACTTTTTCTAGTTTTAGCTGTCATTTCCTCCTTTTCTAAACATGTTGTTGTTCACTTCATTATGAACATTTTTTTTTTTCGATTATTTATCGCGGGAGGATGTATCTATATATATCGCAATATCGATATTTCAGCATACCCCTAATTGAAATGTGCAATGTGCAGTACACGTATTACATACTGGTAGAGCTGTTTCATATTTTAACCAGATCACTGAATTTTATAGATCAAGATTTGCCAAGTTCCTGATACAGTATCGGGAAAACAGTCATACTTAATAAGACTAGGAAATGGCCTACAGTAAAGCTGATAGATTGTATCCCATGTAATAACTTGTATTTCAGAATATAATAATATTCAATAATATGTGTTATAACTTATAACCAAGGCCCTCTCATGCAGTGCCAATCAGCTTACTGTAGTCAGAATAACACCTGCTGTGTGCCTCAGGTTTACCACTAACCAACATGTGTGTCCATATACCAACTACATGTTTAGACTCTCAAAGTTAACTTAACAAGGATTTTACTGTGTACCAATCATAATTTCACTGGCACAACATTTTGTTCCATTTCACTACAATTGCGCCCTCAGGCCCATTTCTACACTCTCAGTTCAATTAAATCAGTACTGTACTTTTCTCTAGTGGTCTCTTTGACCTGCTGCGTCTATGACTGTTCTGGACCTTCTCTTCTCACATGCTTATTAGTCTCCTCTCTCTCCATCATCCTTTCACCCTCTGTTTCTTTATGTTTCTCTCTCTCTCTCTCTCTTCCTCCTTCTCTCCCTTCGTGTCTCCCACTTTGTTCCCCACATTCTCTCTCTCTCTCTCTCTCTCTCTCTCTCTCTCTCTCTCTCTCTCTCTCTCTCTCTCTCTCTCTCTCTCCCTGTCTATCCTTCTCTCCATCTGTCTTTCTCACACATACACCTATTAACCTACTAATTTCCATGCAACTAATACAGTACCATTTTTGAGTGGTGCAACCACTCCAAAGAACAGCAATGTCCGTGACTATGTTATATGTTACTATGTTTAGAGTACCAGTAGGGGCAAAAGTGGCGCTGTTGTGCCAGAAACGGAGAGAGAGAGAGATAGTGCTGCACTGTTGCCTGCTAATGAGAGAGAGAGAGAGGGGCAGGGGGAGAGGGGAGTTGCACCACTCAGTTCACACAGGTGTGATGTTTTTATTGGGGACATTACAATTAGACCGTACTAATTTAATATTGAACGAACGCACACACACACACACACACACACACACACACACACACACACACACACACACACACACACACACACACACACACACACACACACACCTTTGTTCACTAGTTGTCTCTAATCACCAACAATCCAGCAAACACCTGCAGCTACTCGACAATAGTGAGAGTTAGGAAGGAGAGAGATTGTGACTACCATCATGAGACATAATTTGAAAGCATGACATTTCGATGAGGTCGTTGTCTGTGCAAGGTCCATGGAACTGAATTGCGTCACACATACCCACCAAACTCTAAACTAAGCTGGTAACCTTTTGTGTTGATGACAGTTGAATTCATCCATTCGGTGAGGCTATCAGGATGTGAAGCCCAGTAACATGATGAAAATAGAAAAAGAAAAACTCTGGCTGTGAAATACTGCATGGGATATATTCATTCAGTTCCATTTTACTCTATTACTAATTGTACAGTAATAATACTTTTGTCTTTCAGAAATTCAAATCAGTAGTGTTAGTATCCATTATCAGAGTAGTTGGAGGCCAGTCTCTGGCGTCAATACTATGACCTCAGTCATCTCCATATTTGGCAGACATACGGAAAGACAGACAGATGGATACTGTAAACAGACATAGATTCCTGGAAGAATAGACAATAAAAAGGCATTACACCCAAATATTGAATCAATTGCAGAATTTAGTCAAACTTACTGTTAGGAGTAAATTAATCTCAAGTGCATTATGGGTGAAATGTCCTTTTAATAGTTCCGTTCTGCTGAGAAGGAACCATCTAATTTGACCTCTAAACGATGATGTCATAGACTGAAATATGACCCGAGTGGAATAGCACTGGAGGGTAGAAGAGACAGGCGCTGTTTGCTAATGGTGTTGTTTCTGTAGTCATGGCAGCACTTTGTTAACAATGGGACTGTGGCATGAGTGTGACATTTATAATATGCTGACGTGTCAATCTAAATGATGTATCCATACTGTTAAAAAGTAAGTGAGAGAAACAAAGCCCTGTGTGTAGGTGTCCAGAGTTAATCCCACAAACCGCTGAACCAATTAGCTTCATATTTATGAAGCTACTACTACCTTTTCACACAGCACTTTGCACCCAAACCTCACACAAAACCATTCCCAACCTGCATCTCCCCAAGGGAATTAAAAAAAGAAAAGAGAGAAAAAAACAAAACAGGATGACCACAAAAAAATAAGCTTTTCTTGAGGGCAAATCTTACAGTATGTGCGGTAGGGCCTTAGCGCACCTGACTGTGTCAATCTTCGTTCCTGCTGCTGCTTTTAGTGTTCCCCCTCAGGTCATGTTCCATAGACTCTTACAAGGGAGAGAAGACTCTACAGGTGTAAACATTCCATTCCAAGCAGTTTCCAGCATATTTTTTACGAGTGGTGAAACTGCCCATCTCTCCACACAGATCGTAGCTCTGATAACAAGTGCCCTGACTGGCCATATTAAACATTAAGAGCTTCCCTTTGACCCTTTCCCATGCTATCTTAGTTTGTTTTTAATGAGTTGCACAAACATTGTCAATGTCCTAGCTACTCTACACAAAGAAAAGTGTTTCTCAATAATGATTTTCTATTCCCTGTGACATGTACTGTAATGCTAAGCATTACAGGTCCCAGGGACCCAGGGACCTGTCCCAGGTCCTGTAATGCTAAGCATTACAGGTCTATTTTGATAAATGTAGCCAGTTTCTTTATCAAGACGGTTTCTCAAGTAGAGGATAGATACACTACAGCACATTACTTGCAGTAGACAAGACAAATGAATGCAGAAAATGTTCCATATCATGATATTCAAAGAACCATTAGACTGTGACAGCAAAATATCTTCTCTTCTATCTTTGTCCATTACTTACTTTCTTCTTCTTATTTACAGCAAAAGGTTCCAGGAGAGTCTCAGTTTTAAGGTATGTCTTTAAAATATAATATGTATTAGCTGCTGTATATCTATTTCATCATAGTCACATTGTAACAAACTTTAATTAGTACATTTTGATGAAGGTCTTGGACGTTCACAAATGTGTTTCTTGCTGATTCCAAAGAAGATTTCCCTTCCAGGGTCACGATTGGTTGATTTTTGAAACATCTTGTACACCAGGGGTTCCCAAACTTTTTTGGACCAGGTACCCCTTTTGGGGTAGATATTTTTCCAGGTACCCCCTCATCCTCGCAACACAGATAACAATATATTTACAACCACAAGCAGTGTTTCCTGCAGGAAAAAGCTTTGGCATGGTGCTGGGCGCAGGCAGCAGGGGGGCCTTCTTGCGTCGAACATTTTGATGAATTATTTAATTTGATTCAATAATTAATTAATAAGATTAATAAATTAAGATTAATTTGTATTATTGCTCTTGTATTGCTATTGGAGACACTGGGGGGGACACTGGGCAGGCACTGGGGAGGCACTCGGGAGGCACTCAGGGGGACACTGGGGAGGCACTGAGGGGACACTGGGGAGACACTGGGGAGGCACTGAGGGGACACTGGGGAGACACTGGGGAGGCACTGAGGGGACACTGGGGAGACACTGGGGAGCATGGGGAGGCACTCAGGGGGACACTGGGGAGGCACTCGGCTGGGCACTGGGGAGGCACTCGGCTGGGCACTGGGGAGGCACTGGGAAGGCACTGAGGGGACACTGGGGAGGCACTGGGAAGGCACTGAGGGGACACTGGGGAGGCACTGAGGGGACACTGGGGAGACACTGGGGAGCATGGGGAGGCACTCAGGGGGACACTGGGGAGGCACTCGGCTGGGCACTGGGGAGGCACTCGGCTGGGCACTGGGGAGGCACTGGGAAGGCACTGAGGGGACACTGGGGAGGCACTGGGAAGGCACTGAGGGGACACTGGGGAGACACTGAGGGGACACTGGGGAGACACTGGGCAGGCACTCAGGGGGGCACTGGGGAGGCAATCAGGAGGCACTCAGGGGGGCACTGGGGAGAAACTTCAGCCACTGGGGAGACATTGGGGAGGCACTGGGGAGACACTGGGGAGGCACTCAGGGGACACTGGGGAGCCACTGGGCAGACACTGGGGAGGCACCATGGCGGACACTGGGGAGGCACTGGGCAGACACTGCAGGGCAGACACTGGGGTGGCACTTGGGGAGGCACTGGGGAGGTACTGGACATTCCATATCACACACACACCATGATTCACTAGCCCCCCTTTTTTTTGAGGAGGCTTGGGGTACCCCCTGGCTATGCGTCGCATACCCCTAGGGGTCCACGGACCCCACTTTGGGAACCGCTGCTGTACACCATGCAGTCTTACTTTCTGTTTTTATCTCTATTTAATGAAAACTGTTTTCCTCTCACTCATTTTAATGTATTAAGAGGCTCCTGGATTAACTGGAGCATAATGGATTCTGAGCAGTACTAATCAAATTGTTATCGCACCATATGCTTGGAATACACCTGAATAGTCAGCCCAGTGACAA
The DNA here is from genome assembly GCF_964188405.1 of Protomyctophum parallelum. NCBI lineage: Eukaryota > Metazoa > Chordata > Actinopteri > Myctophiformes > Myctophidae > Protomyctophum > Protomyctophum parallelum. Next base: position 55,046,635 of record NC_139702.1, on the reverse strand, counting down.
CTGACAATCTTCCATCTGTCGATCTATACAGTAGGTGTACAAAGGTTCTGCCCCTTTAAACACAAAATCTAACGGGCAGTTTGCCATGAACACTTCCTTGCTCAGCAAGGAATCCCAAGGATGGATTTAGATGATTGATTTAGATGACCCCATGGGCTTCTCTGGCACCAGTATTTCCACTTGCACACAAGTTACATGAACATTGAATCAGCAGATTCATTGTCATGAAACTCCACATTCATGGTCCCTGAAGACAGAACAACTAGGACGTTCCCTCTATCACCATCACCATGCAAATCACTTAAAACAGGCCTGAAAATCCGCCTTTCAGCAGGCCAGTGGGAGAGGAAAGGATTGCTCCTCCCTTACAATTTACAATTTAGGCATTTAGCAGACGCTCTTAATCCAGAGCGACTTACATTAAGCAAGAACAAAAAGCATGGGAATACTTCACATAAAAGCATTTATCATGAAACATGCGTAAGCTAAGAAAGTAACAGTGTAATATCTATATAATGAAACTATACATATAAACTATACATATATACTACTATGCTATTATGTACTATGGCGTGCTATGACTATATACAATGCAATTATAGTGCTGTCTACATAACATGCTATAAGTCTGTATCAAATGCTATCTAAGTCTACGGAAATGCTATCTAAGGGGGTAGGGTAAGTGCTATGGGCCATGATGGAGTCTGAAAAGGTGGGTTTTCAGACTACGGCGGAAAATTGGGAGTGATGCTGCAGTTCTGACTGCAATGGGAAGTGCATTCCACAGTTTTGGAGCCAGAAGGGAGAAGAGTTTGGGACGTGTGGAGCGCTGTCCCGGCGTTTTTAGTGAGGGTACTTCCAGCTTCCCTGCGTTGGCTGATCTGAGTGCGCGGGAGGGTTTGTAGGGTTCAATCATACTTGCAAGATATATATACCTTTGGTTGCTTTGAATGCCAGCATCAGAGTTTTATATTCTGTGCGGGCAGCGACCGGGAGCCAGTGGAGGGAGCGGAGCAGGGGAGAGACATGTGAGAATTTTGGCTGGTTGAAGACCAAGCGAGCTGCGGCATTTTGGATCAGCTGGAGAGGCTTAAGTGCACATGCTGGTAGGCCAGTAAGGAGGGAGTTACAATAGTCGAGTTTTGACAAGACTGTTGTCTGGATTAGGAGCTGAGCTGATTCCTGGGTGAGGAACGGTCTAATTCGTCGTATGTTATAGAGTGTGAACCTACAGGATCGAGTGACAGCTGTGATGTGAGTTTTGAACGAGAGCTGACTGTACAGGACAACACCAAGATTCCTGGCTGTTGGGACAGACGTTGCCAGAGCGTTGTCTACGGAAGTAGTTAGCTCCCGCATAGGGCAGGACTTAGCTGGGAAGAAGAGAAGCTCAGTCTTGTCTGGGTTCAGCTTGGAGGACATCCACTGTGAGATGTCAGCCAGGCATGCAGTGATGCGCTCTTCCACCTGAGTGGCAGAGGGGGGGAAGGATAGAAACAGTTGTGTGTCATCGGCATAGCAGTGATAGGATATATTGTGAGTTTATAGTGACTCATAGGAATAGACTAAGTGACAACCAGGAATAGTCTGGTGACCACCGGAGAGACAGGTGGCAGCCGGAAATTAGACGGCACCCGGGAGCAGTATGGGTTAGCGCCCCAGCCTGTGTCTTCAGGAAGAATGGATTGTGTGGCCCTGGTTTTTCCCTAATGGGACATATCGAGGGTAGCTACTGGGACGTAAGTCGGGACTTGATCACTCCCGGCTGGGTCACCTGAGTGAGGGGTATGATGTTGCGAGACCCGAAACCCTGATGACCTTGGGATACATCACTGAGGATACGTCCCAGGTGCATCCATTTATGTATGTATTTTGTTATAGTTCTTCTATTTATAGTGACTTATAGGAATAGACTAAGTGACAACCAGGAATAGTCTGGTGACCACCGGAGAGACGGGTGGCAGCCGGAAATTAGACGGCACCCGGGAGCAGTATGGGTTAGCGCCCCAGCCTGTGTCTTCCGTGAGGAAGAAGCCCAACAAACCCACGGTGAGGCCTTCAGGAGGGCCATGCAAGCCTCAAGTGGAGCCGGCGGCACCACCAAGGGCAAGGTGGGCCTGTGGAACCGTAGCGGCTTGAGAATCCACCATTCCTGAATAAAGTGCCTGGTGCTGGGAGTCTGGTGCAACGCACAGGGCCTGACCTGGTGAGAGCAGGAGTGGACCTGGTGAGACGTAGGAGGGGCCCGGACAGGTGTCAACCCACAGAGCCTAGTCCTTCCATGTGCCAGAATGGTACCTCCCAGTCCCGGCAGAGTAGTTCAGGAGGAATGGATTGTGTGGCCCTGGTTTTTCCCTAATGGGACTTATCGAGGGTAGCTACTGGGACGTAAGTCGGGACTTGATCACTCCCGGCTGGGTCACCTGAGTGAGGGGTATGATGTTGCGAGACCCGAAACCCAGATGACCTTGGGATACATCACTGAGGATACGTCCCAGGTGCATCCATTTATGTATGTATTTTGTTATTATATATGAGCAGAGATGATAGTGCCCAGGGATTTAGTGTACAGTGAGAAAAGGAGGGGACCAAGTACAGATCCCTGTGGGACCCCAGTTTGGAGGGTTCGGGGGGATGATAACTGACCTTTCCAGGAAACCTGGTAGGTCCGGTCGGTGAGGTAGGAGGAGAACCACTTTAGTGCCGTTCCACCGATGCCTAGATCCGCTAGGGTGTCTAGGAGCAGCTGGTGGTTCACTGTGTCAAATGCTGCCGATAGGTCTAGGAGAATCAGTACTGCAGAGTGGGAAGCATGTAGTGCTTCTGTGACTGCCAGTAGGGCAGTTTCTGTGGAGTGGGCCTTCTTGAATCCGGACTGGTTGGGATCCAGCAGGTTTTTCTGTGAGAGATGGAGATAGAGCTGGTTGGATACAACACGTTCAATGGTTTTAGAAATAAATGAAAGGAGTGATACCGGTCTGTAGTTCTTGACATCTGAGGGGTCAAGGGTTGGTTTCTTGAGGAGTGGTGTTACTCTGGCTGACTTGAGGGCAGATGGGACGCAGCCTGAGGTTACTGAGGTGTTGATGATGGAGGTGATGAAGGGGAGCAGATCAGGTGCGATGGTCTGGAAGATTGGAGACGGGACAGGGTCAAGAGGACAGGTGGTAGGTCTAGAGGATGTCACTAGTTGTAGAACCTCGTCTGGGGAAAGAGGAGAGAAGGAGGACATGCATGGTATGATGGGGTTAGTGTTGGTTGAGTCAGATGCCACTTTATGTGGGAGGGGAGGAAAGGAGCTGCTGATATCATCAACCTTCTTCTCGAAGTAGTTGACAAAAACATCAGCAGTGAGGGATGAAGGTTGAGTGGGGGGAGGGGGTTTAAGGAGGGAGGAGAAAGTGGAGAAGAGCTTCCTTGGGTTAGAAGTACAGGATTGGATTTTGGTGTGGTAGAAAGAGGTTTTAGCAGTGGTTAGTGAGTGGGCGAAGGCAGAGAGGAGTTAGTGAAAGTGGGAAAGGTCATCTGGTAGCTTTGTCTTGTGCCACTTTCTTTCGGCTGCCCTTAGAGGTGTTCGTTCAGATCTGAGAGTTTCAGATAGCCAGGGAGCCGGTGGACATGAGCGAGCTGGCCTGGATGAGAGCGGGCAGTGTTGGTCGAATGCAGATGAGATAGAGGAGAGGAAGGATGAGGTTGCAGTGTCAGGTGAGAGGGAGAGGAAGGACTCCAGGGAGGGTAGAGAGGAGAGAATAGAGGATGAGAGGGAGGAGGGGTTTAGGGACTTGAGATTGCGTCGGGAGGTGACGTTCGGAGGGTTAATAGGTTTAGGCGGGATGGTGGCTACCCCCACCTCTTTAGTGTGACTACCCCCACCTCTTTATAACCCCCTCGCAAGGATTTTCAATGATATCCTTTTGGACTAAGTGTTTGACTGTACTCTGTACCGTTTACATTTCTGCCAGTATTCAATGAATCAATCAATCCTCAGGCAAACATGCCAACTTTGCATTTAAGATAGCTCATATACAGATTGCAGGATGATCTGATTTTGGTGATCCCATGGCCTTTCCTCTAGTGACAGTCTAGTGCCTTCAGCAGCGCAGCTTGGAATGTTCGTTAGGGACGCAGTGGTTTTTTTCAGGCTGAGCGTCCATATTGTATAAGTAGCATCGATCTGACCATTAGTGCACCAATAGTTGATCTTAAAATTAGGTGTGATCATGCAAATTGTTGGTGTATTGCTATATTGTGGTAACAGAAAGTTATCTCAGTCCCAGACTCCTGTTTTCCCCATCTCCAAGATGCAATGGGGAAGGCGGGTGCAGGCTTAAAGGCAAAGGGTGAATCCATGATTCATTAAAAGACTAAACACAATCCTCAGCTAAATGCACTTGCACCATGCATGCAGTTAGACACTATAGATTGTTTAAATGGTGACACAGAACTTGGTTTTCAAAAATGGTCAGTTAATTATAGTCCTTAAAGGGATTGTGACATTAAAAAAAAAGGTTCTGGAATTGTTCTTATTTTTTTTAGGTTTTCTAATCTCAATTGCACCCAAAAAACATGAACTTTTAACATTCAGTAGATTTTCTGTGATCTGGGGTTTTCTGGCTCAAACAGGTGCTCTGATTTGCCGGCAGTAAGTGATGTAAGACCCTGCAAATCCCATATATGTCAATGGGATTTGCCAGCAGATGTCACTGTTTTCACTGTGTTGCCTGTTTTCATTGTAGCTCAAAAGGCTTCCAAACCCCAAAGAAAACTTCAGACCACAGAAAATCCACTGAATGTTCAAAGTTCAGGTTTTTTGGATGTAATTGAGGTCATAAAACCTAAAATAAAAAATAAAAATAAATGAAAATGAATGTCATAAAACCTTTAAGGCAGACTGTGCATAGTTATACAATATACAGCACAGGAACCAGTATTATCATTAATATCATAATTTTGCAGGTCTCACTATGGGTATGTTGTTCTGTATACAGAATCTATCAACAGATAACACTATTGTTTTTCTCTATGAATTTCTCATTGGAGAGTGATATACAATTACTGGCCCCATGGGACCACAATGCTCTGATACAGTATCTGTCCTTGTGGGAACAAAGGAACCACACGTTGGAGGCTTACACACTTACATGTACACCCTCCGGTCTAACCATCCATTTTTGCTCAGCATAGACACACAATATTGAACCCCAGGGTGAGAGAGATGGGCAGTGGGAAGGAGCATCCCATTAGTGATTTATGGGGCCTGTCAGCAATCCTTTGAGGAAATTTGTAAAATGGTTGCTATGGGACCTTGTCTGCAAACCGTGATCTACTATTTGATGGGTGATAACACTGGCTCACCCTGAACATCTATCTGAAGTTTGTTCTCAGACATATAGAATAGGAATGATTGGTGATTTGATCCACTTCTGCCTATTTTAATTCATTATGTTTTGAAGCAATGAAGAGATACTTGACAGTTTGACCAAAATGCTGTCCGTCGTGTTGTAACAATCTGTCCAAAAGAGGAACTAGAGAGACTGAACTATTTAATTACCATGATTGCAATCTGGAAATATATACGCTAACATTAACTCTGACAAGAAATGTATACATCTATTTTTCATTGAGCAAGCAGACATGATTGTGACGTAGGCTCTCTAAATCTCCCTTATCTCGCCCTCTTCGCTCTCATTCCCCATTACCTGCTGTCAAAGCCCCATGTCTACTATATATCTATACCTTTTTGCCATTGCACTCAATATGCTCCATTTCTTTATAGTAGACGGTATAGTGGTGACAAAAAGTGAGATATTGGTGCTTAGTGTGAATCCACCACACCTGCAACCACGGCCTTGCACTCACTGTGTTGACCCCTCGCAGAGAGGAATGGAATCAATTATCGCAGGAACATGTTGGAGACGAGGAGGTGCTGTCCAGGGGTTGCTTGCTACAAGAACCGTGGCAGAATAATGCTTTTTAACAACTGTATGCAGAGAATGGTACCTTTTTTTCTTGGTTGTGTGGTCCACTTGGCCCCAGGTAGATATTGTGATGTTTTTTTTAAGCCTGTCAAAAAGCAACAAGGCCATACATATTTAACAGAAGAGGTTCCTAGGTCAGCATTATAATAAATCAGTAGTGAGGAGGTACAAGGCTAAAGTGCCCACACAATACAACATGATTATATTAACACATTCTACTGTAATACTAGGAGAGGGGAAAAGGAGAGCTTGGTTATATTTTCAAGAGTGCAGTGTTGAATTGAGCTGGGCTCTCTATGATATTTTTGTGTGCATTAGACCAAAGAGAATGCCAGTGAGAAATGGACATAAGACTGAGAATGACATCCACTCTCTTCTCTCCTTTGGGTCAGGAACACATGATCCTATGCCGGTTTGCAGACCAGACAGCTGTCCAATTGCCTCTTGAAAGACAAATCATAGGTATTTTGTCATGATCTTAACATTACACCTCACCATCTTTTTAGCCTTGTTAGTGGATGGATGGATGGTAAGTGGATTTTACACAAAAGTTGAGGGTCTGAAAGTCTTCTCACCGAGGTAGAGTTCATTGTCTGTAGAAGGTGTTTGGCATGACAATCAAAGTCGACCCTTTGAATCTGTGGAGCCTCTCTCCCTCTGCCATGTCTGATCATTTTGGAGTACTTCCTCTCAGGGCCTCATACACACACATCAAACAGATGTCACAAATGTTTTGTCAAATCATGTGACTCCCATTGGAAAAGCATTCAGGCAGAGCACAGAACATTAAGTTCTTTACGTGTGCATGAGGCCTCAGACGACGTGCTTCAAACCCACCAGCTACAAGCAGTGAGTGTCTGCAATATTGCTTAACAGGATGCTAGAGCTCAGATTTTGCAAGACTATTCCCATCCCAAAATGAAACACAATACATATTCATAGACAAAACATAATATATACATAACACATACAAATATATAAACTGCAGCATGTTACCTGCCCCACGCTGCACTGTACAAGTGTGGTAATGTAACGTCTAGTTTAAAAAATATTTTGTATCTGAAGGTGAATTTCTGGATGCATGAATAAACATTCCTCATACCCTTCAGGGCTTAGATACTGTGTTATTTGCACACTCTTAAAACAGGAGATGTGATCTGATTGAGCGCTTAAAAAAAATGAACTTCTAGCTTTAACAATCTCGTGTGTCAATGCTCAATTTAGAGCTATGCCAGACACATACAGAACACTTTTCAAATAGACAGAGTGTGACTATATGCATGTCCATCAATCTTCAATATTTTCTTTCCCATCAATGAAGCAAAAACAGTGAGTGTTTCCAAAACACAGATCTTTCTGTCCTCGGAAACATCATTATTTTGCAGGCAAAATGTGTGAAAATGATTTATAATGAATGAGAACTTATGCCTTGCTTTCATGTCAGACAGCAACCTTTTTTCTTGTTAAGTATGCAGCTATTTTGTTATCTTAAATGGTAAATATCTCATGTTGGAAAATACTTAAAGATGGAGTGCCACCATTTTTTTCCACCCTAAAACATGATCATCAGGTATTATTACAATATAAGGGGGAAGAACTTTTTCCAAAAAGTGTACAGTATTTGTTAAAATCATGCTTTTATGTGGATACGCCCACCAGTTCATTAAGTATGCCTGGTTTGCCTGGTGGGTGGTGATGGGTGGTGATCCACCTGAACTGAAGCCGCACCCACAGCTGTAGTTGTATGATAAAGGGGGAGGGGTTAGGGGAGGGGCTGATAGTGTGGTGTCACTATATTACTGTTTACTTCATTGGCCCGTTTGACTGTCAAGGGTTCAGCCTCCAGGAAGAAACCCTAAATACAAAGTCAATACACAATTGCACATAAAAACAACTCCAGTCTGTCTAATTAAGTACTGTCACCTCATAGACACATGAAAAACTGGAAAAATACAAAAATTGTGGCACTCCATCTTTAAATTGACGTGTTATTTACTCAATTGGTAACCTATTTTTATTACATACACACATCACCTTATTTGCCCTGGGTTCTTCAGTTGTTTACACCTGTATATCGGTGATGTGACAATATAGTTGATTCAGAATATCTCCCTTATCCCCCCCTCCCCTCCTCTTTTCCTCTCCAGGTAAGCAGTGTATGGGCCTAGTAGATTTAGATCGTTCCTGGGCAGCAGAGGCTTATGGGTACTCGGTACAGGTGATGACAATGGTACCCGAGAGCTGCTCCCCAAAGAACAACATGCTGGTGGGCAGGCCCCGAGAGAACGCCCCTGCAAGATAGTCAAATGGCATAAAGCAGCCCATTGGGAGAGAGAAGTGCACAAATATGGAATCACAAGCTTAAAGATCCACTGTCTGAGTATCATCAATACGATTACAGTGTGACAGAGCTGCCAAGTTATATGGCTTCAGGCTGTGTGATAACGGTGCCACCAATCTTTTAAATAATTACATTTACATTTCAGTCATTTAAGCCTGATCTATACTTTGTTGTTCAGCGGTGTCGCTCGCCAAAGGAAGCTGATAGATTGTCTGTTTTCGGAGAGTGAAACCGTCATACGTCGGATTAATTAAGCAATAGTAGATGCTGTTACCCAGACCAAGTGAGGTACATCATGGTGCTCACAGTGTCTTGCTCAAGGACACGTCGACAGAACACATGATTAATACACATTTGCTGCATGCTGAGATCAAACCTGTGAACTTCTGTTTAAAGGACAGTATGTCATCATCATTAGATTCTCAATTCATGGCTTCCCTCTTTTGCATTTTCTTTCCAATAAAAATATTTTTACAGGGTATGTTTTTTCTTTGTAGGATAAGTACATTTATTTTGTATGTTTTTCTGAGGTATTAGGTATTGAAAGTCTAGAGGAGGTATTCTCAACCAGTGGGTCTGGACCCCAAAGGTGAGTTGCAATTTTTTTTGATGAATAAGTAGCTGAATATTGTGATATTAAATATATTGCGTCTTGGCTTCATGGCCAGTGCAATATTTGATACAATGAGACATCACCATGAGTAGTATATCACTGCACAAGTGCACAGTGAGTCCTTTTTGAGAATTGTTTTCCTCAGGATACATTCCTTGTCAAAGTACTTTTTCTCACTGACTGTGCTATACATCTTTGCCCAAACTGTGCAATCACTCTGCCTACTCCAACTCTCTTATAGACTAGTCTGATACAGTTCAGCAGTGAAGTATAAAATAGAGAGGGAAAACATTGCTGATGAATGATCATTATCACATCATCATTATCACATCACATGAGATGTGGTATTTTCAGTATTTGCATTCACACCTTGAGTCTGAGTGTTTGTGGGCATGTGTGTGAGAATTTGAAAATGCAAAAAGAGCAGCGGTAGAGAGAAAGGAATGCACAGCAACAGTGGAAGAAAACGGAGGGAGAGGAAGAGAAAGCAAGCGACAGTTGGGGAGTGGGAAGGAGAGATTTCATTGGAGCAAAGATCATACTCATAGCATTCATGATGGTACATGACAGGAAGCCTCTGATTATTTCTGGAAACGGGCGAGAATGGTGTATGCATACTGTAATACACTCAACAGCAATGAATATTTCATGAGTGCCAGACGTTGGTTAAGGTCACCGTGCCTGATTGGACACACAGTTGTGAGTCACCAAAAATCACAATGTACTGTGTTCAGTGAATCATTTCTCACTGTATATCCCTGAAATTAACCAATTTGCCATCAAAGTTTCAATGACCTCAGATCAAACTACGTCTAAAGCAATATCTCATTGAACTGAGTCAATTATTTAAAATACTCAAACTAACTAATTGAGCACTGTTAGTTAAAATCTCACTTACATGAGTAACACTGAATGCTGAATTAACAAAGAACTGTTTTACTGTATTTTGGGTGAAATGCCACTTTTAAGATTTCACAATTTATGACAATAGCCTAGAAATGCCATTGTGCCTAACCCTATAATCTATTGGGGAAAAAAATATATACATGTCTATGTATATATATATAAAGTCAGCTTGATTTTATTTATATATATATATATATATATATATATATATATATCAATCAATCAAGGGGTTAACCTGGGTGCTGGCTAAACGGTGCTTTTTCTACCACACCAACTGAAGGGAGGGATGGGGGTAGAAGAGATGCGTTAGAGAGGCTCAACCAATCTTCAGCTCATCTGAATTCTGCCGGCGCAGCCAATCTATCCTGAGGTGAATGGCTAGAGAGACGTCTCCTTCCAAGAGATAGGATTATTTTAAAAGGAAACACCTGCCTCTCAGGACCGTGATACCTTTGGGCTCTGCCCAAGTGCACATGGCAGAAATGCATAAAGGCATGAGAGAAAGGGGCATTACCATAGGTGGCCCTGCGGAAAGATTTTTCGTCACAGACGAAAGTGTGGACCATCCGTTCATTTCTAAAGGGAATTGCAGTCTTACTTGGCGTTTGCTTAAACTTGCAGGATTGTTGCGCTTGAATTGTTCACATTGTACATATTTCAGCAACTGCTGGGACTTTTGACTTTTGGGATGACCAACATTACATGAATGCAAGAGAGAGGAGCACAAGGCATACAATATAGAGAGGAAGGGAGAAGTATAGTGGACTACTGTACATCTAATGGTGGTGAATATTTTATATGCTCACAACCTTACTTATGATGCCCTTGCTTTTGATGGCTGCCGAAGGCGCTGATTCACAGCACAAGCCCTCTAAAAAGAAAAGAAAAAGATCCTAGGTCAACACTGCCTTGCTCAGTCTATTTACTGCAACACTCAAGGTGTTTATTGTTCCAAATATCACAGCATTCATTAGGAGTATTTAAACAAATACAGGTGGGCAAAGGTGGTGTGGTTTGGCATAGCGCATAACCTCATTGATCATGCTTAACTGCAATTAATCAGTGTGGGAGTGCAGCTGTCACTCCAGCGGTGAAAGGGAGAATTGTGTGATTAATTGTTTAATTAAGCCCGAATGGTTGCAACATTCTCCAGCCGGTTTGCGCCCCAGCAAAGTAAAAGGTCTTTTGTCTATATGCCACAGCTGAGGTTTAGTATCAAATCAAGCGACAAAGGCACTACAGGACAAACGGGCACCATGCATAAAAATGCAACAATGGTGCTGAACAACAGCTCTGTAGTTTGAAATCATGTAACATTCCAATGTCATTCCATGGTCTATAGTACTCTATAGTGACCATGATGCTGGTTGGTGATCTCTCTCACTCTGTCACTCCCTATCTTTGATTTATTTTCTTAGTACCTGCGAAAGCAATGTATTGATTGAGCTGGATACTGGAGGCGTGAGGTGTTCTTAGTAATAGTGCATCACATCACAAGTAATGAGACCGGCTCTCGTGTTGCCGCCTCCAGACAGAGTGGATACAATCCAATATACGGCCTACTTTGAATGTGAAGTGCTCATGAGTGGGACATGGTCAAGGAGAGGGTGAATCTTCAGATGAACACACACCACACATACACACACACACACACTTAACCAGCATCAGCATGCCTATTCTGGGGGGGAACAATCGACAAAAATAGCAAATCAACATGTTACAGTGCTATGAGCTTGTAGATCTGGTATTTTTTGTGAAAATATTTGGTGTAAATGGAAAAAAGCAGTCCAAATATATAGTTGTCCGGTAATTCAGATAGCTACATTTTAATAGAATAGAAGGTTTAAGTGGTTAACCTCTAGCCCAGGGGTACCAGTAGATCACAATTAAGGCTTTGCAGGTATAGATCACATGACATCATGTCCCTAAAAATATATAATTAAAAAAAGAAAAGAGGCATCTGCCACTCTAATTAAGGTGACTTCATTGAATGACATCAAATAGGGCATGTCAGCTCAAACCCACAATGCAATAGGCCTACTTTGTTTTCAAGAGTGTTGCGCACAAACATCAGCATTACAAAGTTATACAAAACAAAATAGTACCAATTCTATTTTCCCACCTCCATTTCACATTCCAAGTGTGTTTGTCTAATATGTAACACCAGCGCCTCTATTCCAAAGCCCCTTCAGATATTTTTTTTTTAATATTTTCAGCAATGGGTACAAATGTAACCAATTGAGAGTTAAATTTACACGATGTTACTGTGAAGAAGGAAGGGTGAACTAAGGACAGTAATTGTAGTTAAAATAGTCTGTAGCCTACACAAAACCTATACAAAATAGAAGATGCAGTTGCTTGACCTTCAGAAGTTTAACACGTGAACACTGGCGACACTGGTAGCCTATAAGGAGTGTCCTCATTGGTGTAATTTGCTGCGGGAATCAGAGGGTGTGAATCTATCTGGGTGGGCAGGGCACCTTGCATGTCTCAGCAGGCTAGAGGCAAATCAATTAAGGCATTTCCAGAACATGCCAGGCATATGAGGCAAGCATGGCATCATCACAGGCTCCTTCCTGGAAGAGCAAAGGTCTTGCTTTTTGTTAAAGACCCTTAAGGCACAACAGACAGTCAGTATCAGCGGCATTGAGGAGAGAAATAGAGAGGACTGAGGGGAGGGGAAGACTCAGAGAGATGGGGGAGTGGGGAAGGAGAGAGAGACAGACGGAGAGAGAGGGTTGGTTGGCTGTGGTGTGGGGTATATTATACTCTTAAGTGTGGGGTCCCTTGAAGACCGATAGAGTGCACTCCGCTCCGCTACAAACGCGCTGTGCCCCTTCCACGCATCGCGGACTCTAGTTTCTCTCTGCATGGTACCTTGGCAATTGAACAGTTTCAGTAACACCAACAAACAGCTCATACCGGTGCGCCTTCAGCGTGCGTAATAAAGTGTGCTTGCTGTTGTTGCATGTTGTAAGTTCACTACGGTCCTACAGAGTCCTGTTAGATATAGTTTACATTTTGAGGGAAATAAAGCACGCTGTGTGCGCGCTTTGTCAAAAATCATGGAATTGTGGATTAAGTTGATGTTGTTATACAGCTGCTGCTTTGGAGCAAGTGCAGACTTTGACGGGAGGTAAGGCATCATCATTTTATATAAATAATAACTCGATGCAAATTTCAGTCTTGTTGTGATTGTGTTTCATTGATTTCATAGGCTGTGTTTCAAACAGCCATGAAGCTTTTAAAGGCAGTATTTTTTACACTTCACGACTTTGAGCTTGATCCCGATGCGATATGTCTCTGAAATGCTGTTTAGGATTATTTTGTCTAGACTCGCTGAAACGTGTTACTGTTAATTTGTGTTGAAATAATTGCGCGTTAAATTAATGCGCTTTAGTGAGCTTCGTACACAGTGCGCCCAAGCTTATATCCAATTTTGACTTATCCCTTTTAATCCGCGATCATCATTCACTTCATTGCACCAACTTTTAATTCAGCAGTCATAATCCAGTCCACACTTTATTTAATAATGAGTTAATTTCACAATATTCGACACCATGCTGATTACGCAGTAGCCTACCTATAACCGAGTATACTTACCCTCTGGTAGACTACTGTGTATATAGTCCTATACATAGCCTATACTCGGCGACACATAAACAAAACAACATGTTAAGCCTTCTCTCGTGCGATCATTTGGCTCATTATGAACTGATGTGACAGCACATTTCCCCGTGATTCCTGTTCAAACACGAATCCGGTGAAGTATGTGAGGAGAGAGAGGTGGAGACGAGCCAAACCAAAAAGAATGCGTGCGCGCGTGTACCGAGAGATCTGCGACCACCGGTGCACCTGAGCTAAATCATGGATGATTGTCTAATGTCTCTTTACTTACTACCACACCTGAATACATTTTGATTCATTAGATCATTTCACTTGTGGAAGCCTATACGCCTGTATGGTGTATTGAAATGTGCATGATATAGGCCTATGCATGAACAAAAATGCAAGTTTAACTTTATTATTTTATTCTTACCATCCATTTCATTCTACTGTGTGTGTGTGTGTGTGTGTGTGTGTGTGTGTGTGTGTGTGGGGGGGGGGGGGGGGGGCATATGTGATTGCACAGGGAGTGCAAACAAAATATATATTTTTGTTGGTTCTGATACCCATAAAAGGATCTTAAGACAGTTGTTCCATTCTGTAAATTTGTTCCATTCTCATCCATGCATTTTAAGTGGTAATATAGGTGGGCCGAGCTTTTCAAGTGGACCCTGATCCAGGAAGGGTTGAGAACCACTGGTAGAGCCACCAACATCTAAGGACCAGCCCTGACCCTGAGAGATCCCCAAATTAGCACACATGCAATATTGCATGATGCATGCTTATTGGCCTATATTTATAGCAGTTTTTAGATAGCCATTTACCCCATGTATTAATTGCATTGCACTTCGGCTGCAGTAGGGCAATGGTTTTAAATGACAGATTTAGATTTAGACGGGGAATATGAAACTAATAATTCACTTTGCTCAACCAAATGGAATACATGGGAAAACAACTAAAGTATTTTGAAACTTTTGTCTTCCTACCTGTCTTCCTGCTCTTTTACCCATTACCCATTTTACATTTATTTACATAGGGTGCAGTCACTCCAATGCCCAGCTTTGTCCGTCCTTGTGTCCTCTGTATGTTTAGGGTACCAACAGGGTACGCAGCTGCACCACTCACTTCAGACAGGTCTGATTTTTTTCTTCCCAGATCGGTGAGAATGAGTACTGAGGCCATACTTCAAGAATTGTTAACCAAACTCATGCTTGTTTGCATTATGGAGTTATATTGATTACTCAAGAGAGGCGTTGATCACAATGGCTAATGGCATTCTGACACGGTAGTCGAATGGCTGTCTTTTTATTTCACACCATGCCTGTCGGGTAATGAGCATTTATACATGAACCCAGCCTTGACAGACTGTGTTGGATGATGGAAGTGCTTGTCACCATAGCCATTATTTGCCAATTTCCATGGGTATAAACTTGCCCCGGCTAGGGTCGTCAGCTTTAATATTAATTCAGCCTGAGCATAAGGAAAGGAAAAAGGGGCTGTTTATTACCAAGGCTTATTGCTTATTTGCCTTTCAGTGAAAGCGAGAAAACAAGCTTATCCATCCGGACCTAAGCGCCTTCATGGGCATAATTGGCAAGGGCATTATTTTTGTCCCCACACAAAATAATATAAAATAGGCTATACTAGTAAAACATATATAACCCACACCTGGCTCAGCCATCCCTTGCACTTATATGCATGTTTAGACATGGTCAATGTGAATAGATGACACCATAAATGACAGAATGAGAATATAGAATAAGATTATGAATCTGATTATGGAGTTTGTAGCCATTCTCATGTCCCACAACATGAGTCCTGGCCCACTTGGGACAGGAAAATCTGGTCCAGCTAAGGACAAAACAGCATGTTTTTCTGCTGAGGTGTCAGTCTGAATGACTCAGACCTCTTTTAATGAGTAGCTCTCTCTCTGTCTCTGTCTTTTTCTCTCTGTTTATCTCTCCCTCTGTGTGTCTCTGTCTCTCTCTCTCTCTTGCGTTGTCTCTCTCCCTCTCGTTTTCCGTCAACAAAGCTTTGATGCCTAAAACATATTTGGGGAAATTGACTTGGCTTCCCTGTCATAAGTGCACACTCAGGTCAGAGCACTTTACCAAGATGAAAGCCACCAGTTGGACGAGCGCTGTTGTTTCTCCTGTGACGTCACTAAACAGCGTCCACGCAGGGCCATGCAGCACATGCCAGAGCTTCTCAGTAATACTGTACCCGTAAGACATGGACTGCTGCCAGACAGTGTTTGCATTGTAATAGCAAGCCTAACATTTGGACCTGCAGGGGATTGGAGTGCTAATGCACTGTTTATAGCTACTTCGGGAGATTAATTGGATTTATGGTATGCGTTAAAGATTATTTTGTACAGCATTTATTTGACAGCATGATGGAGAGAAGCAGAAAAGGCATGGTAGAGAGGATCATGGAATGTAACGCAGCAGGTCAAAATCTGGATTTGAACTGACATTAATCTGTACAGTATCAGGTGAACATTTTCAGATCGCCATTTGATTATTCAGGATGCTTTATATATTTATGTATACGGTATAAGCATGTCCTGATACTGTGCACATCCATTCACAATCCCTTAGAAATAAATGTACGTTATTTGACATATTTCTATTTCAGCAACGCAATGCTGTGCTTCTTGTCAAACAGAAAACAAAATAGGCCTAATCAATCCACGGAGGCCCCTGTGATGCGTTTGTTTGATATGAACATGCACAATCTCTACGCGTTAATGGGGTACCCCATGTACTGAATGTGGTTGTGATCACGGAAGTAAGGTGCTTATGACCTTGAACGGCACCTAACCAACAAGAAATATCTTCCAATTTTGATCATATATGTGGTTACTGGTTAGGTGATTGTTACCTGTATCCAGTGCATGCCTGCGTCTCTCTGCCCTTTAAAGCATATGGATGTATACTATTTTTACACATCAGCTCCCTGAATACCTCTTCTGAATATGGGATATGACTTTTCCCTCCATTTTGCGTGTGGAAAAAAATCCTTCCTCATCAGATACATCTGATACATCTGATACACCATCAGTTTCCGTACTTACTTACTTATATGGGCGGCAGAATCAGGTGGTAGAGCAGACGCTTAGGGATTGGAAGGTTCCCGGTTCGATCCCTGGCTCCTCTATCCTGTGTTAGTGTCCTTGAGCAAGAACTTTTCCCAATGAGCAGGTTGGTGCCTTACATGGTTTCCTTTGCCATCGGACATCGGTGTGTGAATTTGTGGCATACAACCTTGGTAATGCTTGTTTTCATTAAATTTACTGATCTTGACACGTTATCATAGAAAGAAAAATACATATGGATCTGGATTATTGTACTATCTGTAATCTGCACCTCACTGTTGTGTGTTTTCCTTTCCACTGAAAGAAAAAACAAAAAAAACATTGAAGATGATGAATTCTATGATACTTGACTCTCTCCGTTCTACTTCTGACTCCCATTATAGTTGCCAGAGTCCCATATCATGTTATGAGCCACAGACAGCGGTAGCTTTGGCAAAGCGCTCACATAGACACCCCCCAATGGCGCCATGTGCAATATGCTGTACAAGGTGGCTCAGTAACCTGTCTGAGACCTGGTGGCTCCACATTCTCATGCCTCAGGTAGAGCATGGCAGGTTGGAGCAGGTATTTAAAGCTGCAATCTTTTATGTCCTACACAGGATTCAAACCTGTTGTTATTAAAACTAAACCGAGACCATGGTCAATGTGTCAGTCGAACCCGACCTTCCGTCCAAAGGCATTTGTCACACCATTTTCACAGAGTTAAATTGGACCCATTTTTACACTATCCGTTGAATTAACTCTCCAGATTTCACAGTGTGCCTAGATCGATAGATGGATGGCTAGATGGGCAGATAAACTGTCAGGCATGGATGTAGATGGATAGATTATATCATTGCTGTGAATGAGGGCCACTCTGCGGATGCTCATTATCCTGCTGGGTCTTCATACTGCCACTTAAGAGAACACCTCTCTGAATGATGGATAGAAATTCCCTTCTCTCCCAGTCAAGGATGATTGGCTTAAGCCTAGTGTACTGCTCAGTCGTACAACAGTGTTGTGCGCCGAAAATGGCAGACCTACAAGCTCACAACACGTTGCCTCCACAACACATTGTGAGCTTGTATGTTGGCTATTCTTTGTATGCCACACCAGCATACGATGAAGTATAAATCAGGCCTGGCTCTGTATCCATTTTCCCCAAAAAATGGAGTGATGGATGGTGTACCTATACAGTTACCCATGATATTCTCTCTCTCCCTCACTCTTTTTCTGTGGAGAGGACTTTGTCTGGATCGGTATATGGGTCGGAAGGGGTGGTACACGGCATGCGTGAAGGGTAATAATTATCTGCTCGAGTTCCCTTAAGGCTTTGTGCAATTTAGGATCATTATTCACTGCCTTGGGGGTCATAAATATGACTGTTATCCTCATGTCCATTTAATTTCATATGCCAGTAAATCAGTGCAGGTGATGGTGAAAGGAGAATCTGAATATGAATAGTTCAATAACATTTACATGAAGAAATTATTTTCATGGCATGGCATTGTTGACACAATCACATCATGACATCGGTATATCATATGAGATGCATGTTTGTATGAACTATGCACACAGCAGTACACAACTGCCTCTGGCTAAATCCAGTCTGAGAATGAATGAGAGAGGAACACAAGTTGATCTGCAAATAACAATTGACTTCATAGTGTGTGTGTGTGTGTGTGTGTGTGTGTGTGTGTGTGTGTGTGTGTGTGTGTGTGTGTGTGTGTGTGTGTGTGTGTGTGTGTGTGTGTGTGTGTGTGTGTGTGTGTGTGTGTGTGTGTGTGTGTGTGTGTGTGCGCTAAAGATGGTTAGAGACAGAGAGAGACAGTACAGCGGTATGTTACGTTTCCATAATATTGTTGAAAAGGATGAGGCCGCACAGCTCTTAGCCACAATGCAAAAGTTTATTAAAAGTACAGGAAACGTTTCCACAATAGTCTTCCTCAGGGTTTCCATAATAAAAAATACATTTATTTATTACTGGGTATATGCACGTTTGATTCAATTATTCAGGACCAAAACATAATTATTTAATAATAATAATACATTTATATAGCACTTTTCATGACATAAACCCAAGGACGCTTTACATCAAAAACAATGAACAACCTTTAGCCATAAGCCTACAGAGAATATTGTTTTCAAGGCAGGGCTTAAAGGAGCCCAGTGTTGGAGCATGGCGAATCTCCATTGGGGGAGAGTTCCACAGGGTGGGTGCTGCTGCTGCACACACAATTATGTAGACACAATTGTGAATGGCTATTCATTCAAATACCATATGCCTACCATCTCCTCACCATTAAACAAAGGTTAATAATCAGAACACTGCACAATGCATCTCCTCATCCATCAGGCTAACAGACGAGCAATAATAGATGTCATTAGCATTTCCCCAAAGATGTGGCATTGATGAGCACAATGAGAAAATTAAATCCACCCCCAAACATCACCGTCAAATAATCAGTATTGTCATTTGAGCCATAATCATGCAGCCCCTACCTGTTGCACACTATGAGACTCAAAGTCGCTCTATGACTCTGTGCCATGAAAGCCTTGCAGACAGTCTGTCTCATTGGCCACAATCCTCTGGGAGCCTGAGGATCAACGCTTGTGTTCCCTTTGATCACACAGGCTCAACGTCTTGCACTATCAAAGATCATCTTCCTCTCACAGCCATTTCATGCTGGCAAACACAAGTGGGGAAAAAGTTATACATTTTCATTTAGCTTTATCGTGGATAGAAATTCTCTGGGTGCACAGATTGCCAACAGTCCTGTTGTTGACGCCACATATTACTCGGTGGTGTTCATTACCGGCACTGTGCAGAGGTGGTTAAATGGCCTCTGAATAACAAGTTGAGAATTTTGTTGAATTATTAATACCAAGATGGGCCGATTTGCTTCAGCTTGCTTGTCTCTGTGTTATTATGATTGTTAATCACCCTCCTTATATCCTGTTACCATATTGATATGCTTTCCCACTGCCTTGATCTGTATCCTTTATGGATGTTAATGGTGTAAATTAACCACAAGCGGAAAGAGCTGATGTGTTTGACGGGGATCTGTATGTAGGACAGCAGGTGCTCTCTCTGTGTGTGTGTGTGTGTGTGTGTGTGTGTGTGTGTGTGTGTGTGTGTGTGTGTGTGTGTGTGTGTGTGTGTGTGTGTGTGTGTGTGTGTGTGTGTGTGTGTGTGTGTGTGTGTGTGTGTGTGTGTGTGTGTGTGTGTGTGTGTGTGTGTTTGTTTATTTATGTGCGTATGTTTCATCTGTAGATACATGTGTAAAGATAGAGTACCTGAAAGGAGCCTGTGGCCATAAACACCCTCTCTGCTCTCCTGAACTCTATGTCTCAGCCTCCCTGACCGCCTCAGTGCCTTCCTGTCTGTCAGGCAACAGCCAAACATTTTCCCAGAGCCTGCCACTCCCACTTAGCATCCTCCATAAGCTCTTTTTTTTGTGTCCCGGCGAGGTGACTGGCAGTGGGGCCGACCGAGCATTAGCATTTCCTCGTCTTGCCAAAGCGATGCTAACCGGAGGGGATATATAGCAGCAATGGATGCGGCCTGCATACTGAGCATCAACCTCACCCTCTCACCAAGGCACAAGGGCACTCTATTGTGTCAAGAAAAGCGCATGTTCAGAGAGACTTTTGTCACTGATTTAACCACATAGGCCTGGTCTATACATGCTGTATTTGCAGACACAACACAGACCTACCAGATGGATTAGAAATGATGAAGCATCATTATACTATATAGGCCTAGGCTACTAAACGTGTTATGTTGTCATTTACTCCCCTAAACAAACATTAAAGTCCATAGACTTGGCTGGCAAAAAAGAAATCACATTATAACGGCCCTAAACAAACATTAAAGTCCATAGACTTGCCTGGGTATGGGGAATTTATAATTAGGCTCTAACAAACATTTCAAGTCCATAGACTTAGATCAGCTGAGCACTTTCCGTGCTCATACACACAGACACACAAAGCTGTGCGTAGTAGGCTAGCGCCCCTCAAAAATAATATAATGTAATAATTAGACTGGCACAATATGTCCATATATTGACACTCCCCATATACTGGCTTCATATTGATGACATTGATGAGATCAGGGATCTTCATATATGGGCATAACAGGGATTTATTAGGTAATTAGGGCATCGTCTGGGAATGCCCATTATATGGACCTTCTTTTTTTCTTTCTTTTTAGGAGCGCTAGCCCCTCCACAGCTTTTGACCCCACAGTGCCCACACGTCTAAATATTTGCCATTGACAATGAAAGGAGAAATGAGGTCAAATGTCCGCTAAATCTTGTCCCCACATGTCTCATTTTTGCCATTGACAATGAAAGGAGAAATTAGGTCAAATGTCCGCCAGATATATACGTAACCAACCAATCAAATAAATTCAGTTGTTCATAAGATGATGTATGATGATAATGATAAGAGCGCCCCTCACACAGGTGTGATTTTTTTTAATTGACGTTTTCAGGCCTGAAACAACAGAGCTTCTTAATACGGGACAGTTGAGGAGCAGAAATTAAATTATTAATCTGGTGTCAGTGAGGTCGGATGTATAGATTTGCTGGCCGGCTCCATATACAGAATCTATGCAGACACTGTATTCATGTCTCGTAATGTATATAGTGGCAGTGAATCTGCAGTGAATGAATGCCCCCCGTGACGTCACGTGGCAGCCACAGTGGGCGCCCCTCACTTCACACAAGTATGATTTCTTTCAAACATTAAAAGTCCATAGACCTGATGTCACGTCATGTGCTGTTTTCTTTAGGGCATACAAGTCCATAGACGTGGCTGCCATATGGACGTAATAATTTCTAAAAGCCATTCTTCTCTGATCCTCCAAGCAAGTGAAATAACCTACAGTGTAAAATGCCAACACATCAACGTGATTTCCTCTCTCCCGCTCACCAAGTGTTATCCTCTGCTCTCATCTTGCAATTGAAATGATTGGAAAGCTGTTTCTTCACAGGGATGCACATTCAGCCAGAGCTGCCAAACATCACTGCCCAGTTTACAGTCATCGGGGTGAAAATAAGTATAGCAAAATGCATTATGAAGGGCTCAACGATAACATACACTCTAATCTCTCTCACATGCCCGTGTTCAGAGCAACGGGGACTAAGGCTGCTCAGATTCGACTGTCAGGGGTGCGCTGATGTGCACTGAAGCTTCTATTCAAAAATGTTCTGGCAGTCTTTCAGTGCTGCTCTGTTTTGACATCAGTCAAACACACAATGGTTGATTTACTATCGGCTGAACGTCTGTGATGCCGGGAAAATATGTTAGTTTTACTTCTGTGATGCTAGGAAAATATTCTAGATTTAATCACTCTTATGCTTTATTTGCCGTCTCTGGTGCAGCAGAAGGAAATTTCGGTTGGCATGAATTTGCCCAAACGAAATGACAAAGTACATTATTGCAACTTGAGGCCTTCAGTGGCAAATTACTCTTTCAGAGACGCTATGTTGTAAATGAAAACTTTGCATTTAAAAAACGACCCAACCTCTTCAGGCTCTGAGGCATCTCTAATGAAGAACACTGTCTTCTTACAGGTGGCCGCGACAGATGGCTTCATCCAATGGGCTGTGTCGATATGGAGCCAGGGTGGACTGTTGCTGGGGATGGACTCGGCGTTCTTGGGGTCACTGCCAGCGTGAGTACCGCCACGCCTGCGAGCTGCTGCTGCCGGAGGCAACCAGGGCTAACAACGGTTGCCATGGGTGGCTAGGTTCTGCTTGGGTCATAGTGCTAATTGATATGTTATAATAACACACAAAAGGCTCTTGGGGAAAGAACAAAACAAATGTATATATACTATAGGCTACTATAGTCTTATTTCAGTGTACTAACCTGTGAGAAAGTATTGTATGTACTGTACATGATAACACTAAACATGCCATTACTACAATATGCAAGGCAATGTAAAGTCTACAATTAAAGAGTATAAATATACTGTTTTAAAGCCCAAGTACATTATTGGGTATATGGCTATCATCTAAGTAGAAGATGCTGGGCCGAGATAAATCACATGGAATATTTGACAGAAAGCCCATTCCTACAAACCTTTATTTATTCCAACAAAGATCCACAGCAGCCGAAACATTGTCTGCCATGTGTGCAGGCTTTCGTTCAAATATCACTCGCGCACGCACGCACATGCGCATACATGTCATGCATGCACGCACACGCACACACACACACACACACACACACACACACACACACACACACACACACACACGCACACGCACACATGCATGCATGCATCACGCACATATGGATTTAGTGTGGTGCATACAGTACACAGTAAAATCCTCAGTGTCAACTTATCCATTTGTAAGTCAGAGAGTGTACATAATGTTACATTACTACTAAGTTAAATGGACACTGAGAATTTTACTGTGTAGCACAATCTTTAGGGGAAAGATTGATTCTAATGGTTGACTGTACTGAAGGACCAGCTGGCAATTATATTCACTCTGCGAGTGGCTATTGTGAGGCAGAGACCCATAAGCTACAGGTGGAGAGGCAGAGATAAGAGACTGAGCCTAGATTTCCACTTTACACCTGCTGGTTATAATAGACAGTTTACTACTATGCCCTACAAAGCTGAAGATCAGTAAGTAGCAAAACTGGGAAAACCTATCTTCTATCTTGGGAGAAGCATCATTGGTATAAAAATCGATGTATATTGATATAGTATTTGCTTATACAGAAGCTAAACCCTTGTTATGACCTGGTAATAATTACTTATGTTTGACTTTGTAGGTTCAACTGCACAGATCATCACAAGAAGTATTATATCTTACAGTGGCATTATTTAATTTATTATTAATTTATGATTTAACAATAAAATATAACATAACATACTTAAGGTCAGAAAAGTTGTAGGATTTGTACACTTAAATACTGACAGTACTGGAATGTTACAATTGTATTCCATAGCCATCAAAATCAGACCATTATAACCCATTCTGACCGGGCACCCATTTTGGTGTCAGCATCATGTTATGCTTTAGCTATTTAAAAATAGCAGATCTACAAGCTCATATCGCGCCACCGAGTGGCGCGATACGAGCTTGTAGGTCTGCTATTTTTGAAAAATCGAAGAGCGACTGACATTTCTAGAATCTGATCTCAGGTCAGAATGGGTTCATCAGGACCAGTGTGTGTCCGGCGGAAACCTCGTATGAATCTGATCTCAGGTCAGAATGGGATAAAGAATCGCCTTATTCCAATTATCCGCAATAATGGTGGCTCTAGAGGAAGTGCACCAACATGACACTTTAAGCACGATCGCCCCGCAGTACTCCTGTGTTTATCCCTCCTAAAAACATGTGAATGATATATTTTTGAATTTTGCATGCTTGAGCAGAGAGAGGAAGAGAGACAGTGTTCCTCTACCTCCAGTCACTAATGCTAGCTAGCCTGGGAAGTGTGAATAGCTCGAAAAATATGACACCTCCTTATCCCCTCACCCACACTGCATGGCACGATGGAATTGACGTTACAGCTGTTGCTTTGCTGGGGAAGTAGTGTGATTAGTAAGGGGCTTACGGTTCACACACACACACACACACACACACACACACACGCATGCACGCACGCACACACGCACGCACGCACGCACGCACGCACGTACGCACGCACGCACACACACACACACACACACACACACACACAGGCATTAAGGACTAATAACATTGCATGCTGGCTCCATCCAACCATTCCCCCATTCAGACACCATGCGCTGATAACTTATAATAATAATATTAATAATATTAATATGAATAACATTGCTTTATAATCCCCTCAGTAGCAATTGTGACTCTCAAAACTGAACCCCATCATTTTGTTGTTTTGAGGTTAGTTCCATACTCACCTAGTCATGCAAATAACTGCTGCTGTGTTTGGCCGGGGAGTCTTAGGCCAAAATACAACCTGTGATGTCATGACACACTTTTTATTTGTGTTTTGTCTATTCACTTGGTCATTAACCCATTCTGACCTGAGATCAGATTCATAACGAGGTTTCCACTGGACACACACTGGTCTGATGAACCCATTCTGACCTGAGATCAGATTCTAAAAATGTCAGTCGTTCTTCGATTTTTCCAAAAATAGCAGACCTACAAGCTCGTATCGCGCCACTCGGTGGCGCGATATGAGCTTGTAGATCTGCTATTTTTAAATAGCTAAAGCATAACGTAATGCTAACACCAAAATGGGTGCCCGTTCAGAATGGGTTAAGTAGCATGTGACAAACTAGGAGGTTTTCATGATTCTGAATCCATTCCAAGCATTAGTTTTGCAACGAAAAACACTCCTTGGCCTAAAAACAGTGATAGCCGTCGTCACAAATGTGATGAGGTCAGCACAAATGTGATGAGGTCAGCACATTCGGGCACATTTTGGGCAAGTGGATATGACCGAGTGTTTTTCGTGCAAAACGAATGCTTGGAATGGATTCAGAATCATGAAAACCCCCTAGTTTGACATGTCACATGCTACTTAAATGATGAAATGTATATATTATTATATATATCTATGGTGGGGTATACAAAAACGACCATAACTTCCGGCAGAGCAGACCTATCATGGTGTGGACCTTAATGACCAAATGAATAGAACAAACACAAATAAAAAGTGTGTCATGACATTACAGATGGCTGGCTCCCTGGCTAGTTTGAACTAAATGTATAATTTTATTCATCTTAACTCATCTCATCATGCTAATTTTGATCTTTTTCATGAGTTTGTTTTTTAACAGATTGTTTTGAACATTGACTTTATTTTTGTGCGGACTGTGTCACACACTGTTTGTTTGGTCCAATGGTAGGTTAAAGTACCACTGTACCACAGGTAGCAATCAAATGCTATGACTACTTGGGAGTCCTTGGCATGGAGACCCATGGGTTATACAGTACCTTTACTGTATAACCCATGGGTTATACGGTAACTTTACTGTATCTGCACCATATCAGACTGATCATTTTTGTTTAGCACTGTTTTCCCTTCTTTGTGGAAAGCTCATGTGGATCCCTGTCATTTCTTGCATTGACTCATCCAACTGGAAATGTAGACTTGTGCTGCTGGTTGCTGTTGCACACGCCGCCAGAAGCTGCCAATAGCAAAGACTGTGAGGGCCAGATTCTTTATTATAATGGTGACCTTGAGAACAAGATCAGTATTTATCTCAGATTCTTTAATATGCTTCATTAATCATTATCTACGCAGTAAAAATCATAGTGTTGATTGAACAATTTGACATGTTTTACTGCATGTGTTCAATAATGTGCATGGCACTGGTGTTCCAGTCTATTCAACTCACACCAGCATTTACTCCTGCCATTTTTATTTCACAGCTTAGAGACAGGAAACACAAAGAGAGAGAATAGGGGAGTGGCATGCGGCGAAAGTTATCAAACTTGCTGTTGGTATTTGCTGTGAGGAATTAAGAGTCTATATGCTACGTGCCCTATAACCACTGGGCTGTCGGGTCGCCCGCACTTCTGTCATTTCAATTAGTAATAAGATAATGCTATACTTACAGTACATAACGTGTATGATACTGGCTCTGTGAGAGCAGTTCAAGGGAGGCCATGCATTCACTCTCACTGAGATATAATGAGTGTGACGTGACACCTGAGCTACACTGTGAGAGAGAGAGAAACTCACCAATGTGTTTTGCACAAACACTTTGGTCGTACCAGGATGTGTGAACATGCGGACGGCCTCAGCAGCAGCTCTGGCAGGAGCAATAGCCAATACATCCCCAGTAATCACTGCCTGCCAGCTGCCTGTACCCAGGAAACTCTTTAAGTGGCCAAACTGAGATGGGACTAGATGGGGAAATGAGGAGGAGATTAGACTATACTCTATTGTCAGGGAATCAGTGAACAGCACTGATTAGGTGGGATATTTTAATTACGTAATACAAGGGCTTTTCTGGATTGTCAAAAATAGTCACCAACATGCTGGCCATGAGCTCGTTTTTCTTTCCTTTTGTAAGGCTTTGTTGGCTCGGTTGTATGCTATGATGGCCCAGTGTATATGCAGGTGTCCATTCTAACCAAAACACCAGGTGGTTTCGTCAAACAAGAGGGAAGGCGGCAGTTTCCCATGATTGGATGCCTCTGCAGACTATTGTCTGCATTACTGCTTTAATGCATACTCATGATACTCCAGTGAAGAATGGTAGGAAAGAGGGGAAATGACATGGGATCTACACTGCAAAATCAATTTAAGTCTGAGAGTATAAAAATGGGGCCCAAAAATTTACTATCAAGAGTTGATGAGATATTGATGTGAAAGTGATACTCAGGATTTTACAGTGTATGTGGTACGTGCTCAAACTGGCAAAGTCACCAGGCCATGTGCCACAGTGCTGATGCTGTATATCACATGCAGCATGTCATCTTAGACAAGACGTGTTCAAAAAGAAATCAATGCACTTGTGTTGTGATGATGAACATTTTGTGGAGAGACTATCTTACGTGAAGCTGAATTTCATTAAATCAAGTCACTTTCAATGAAGTCATTTTGGTGCTTATACTGTAGGTGCTTTTAAATGCATGGACCTTCTAGTGTTGACCGAACATCAGTGTGTGCACACATCTCCTCTTTGTTTTGTTCTGGAGTCCCACACATTCCATGGTTATCTAGCACGTTCTAGAAGGGGAGCTAGCTTTGAACTCCTAACAACCCCACTGGTCCAAAGTACTTTTTACTCAAGGAGCTGCACCTCTTTCAAGAAGTTTCTGCAATTTCAAATTGCTGACTGACTTAGGGTTTCCCTTAATGCCACCAAATGCCCTGTGGGTGTTAATTTAACACCGAAAAAACCCTTAAGGGTTCACGTTTACACTTTCAGTTAAACGAAAACTCAGGATTTTGCAGTGTGCTGCTCAAATGCAGTCAATAGAGCTTGAATCTGTATTCCATCAGGCTGCTGAGGCACTGATTTAAACCTCAGAGTCAAGTCGTTTTGTGGTGTGTGTGTGTGTGTGTGTGTGTGTGTGTGTGTGTGTGTGCGTGCGTGCGTGCGCGCGTGTGTGCGTGTGTGAGAGAGAGAGAGAGAGTGTGTGAGTGTGTCAGTCATCATGGATTTCAGATTGGTATGGCAGTGAGATTAGAGATTAGATTGGGGCTATCAGGTTGAGGCTGCTCTAGTGATCGGTTTGGGTGACTGCTCTCAAAGAATGAGCAGCTTCATGGAGTGCCCTTGCTTTTTTTTAAGCTTCCAGACCTTGGAAAGACGGAAATAATGGTGTGTGGTGTGAGAGAGTTGCTTAGATGTGCTGATGTAGAGGAACATGAGTGTGTGTGACTGTGTGTGTGTGTGTGTGTGTGATTGTGATTGTGTGTGTGCGCGCACTCGGACAGTTGATGTAGCATCAACATAAGTTTAACAACTTTAACCCTATATAAATTGGCTATTTGAAAATGACATACTGTATCTACAAGCTCACGATGCATCAATCACGCGTTGTGCACAAAAAACTATTTCAAATAGCAATCCGCAGCCAAATGCATATTAATTTAGGTTAATTAAGGTCCTTGACAGTTTGAGAGCCACTGACGTAGAGAAACCTGTGGAGTCTCTTCACGTGGCTTTGTGTGGGAGACACTGACAGCATGGTAAGAAGAAAACATTATAAACTGTCAGTGTGTCAGAGGCGTGCGGGGAGGAGGATGTAAGCATTGCGAAGGGAACACATGATTGCGGAGGAGAACTGCCTGGCTCTTTAGCAGCAAGCAGGAGACAAGTGAACAAGGAAGATAAACAATGAAAGAGACAGAGATAGACCTCCAGAGCAGTGTGTGAATTGATGGCAAACTAAGCTCCGTTTATACAACGGTGACACATCATACAGCGGGCTAAATCATACTCCAAGCTACTTACTCCAAGCAGCTGCCATCACAATCATTCCTTTTGCCAAGTGGAATGAAAAATGTTTGTTTATCCCAAGTGTCAATTTAACCCTCAAGAGTGTAAAACTGTACCTGTTTTCAGGATTTTGTAGTGCAGCGAGGACATGAGGGGATGTACAGTAATCCTCTAAGGGCTAGCATATCTGTAAGCTATTTGCATCCTATTCACTGTTTCTCCATGTCTTCTCCTATTGCTCTTTTGCATTCTCAAGCTCTTTATCGCTCTTTCCTTCTCTGCTACATTGGCTCTCTTTTTCTATCAAATACCTGCTCTTTTCCGCTCACACTCTTTCTCCTCCCCTGAAACTCTCACCCTTCTCCTCCCCATTGTACTTAAGCCTCTCTCACTCTTTGTATTGCTCTGGCCTCTGTTTCTATCCCTCTCACTCTCTCTCACTCTCTCACAATTTACACTTTGTTTCTGTGTAAGGAGCAGAGTGAGAACATTAATATAGAATTACTGTATGCTTTGGATCCCATTATGCTGGATGCCAAATGATATAGTGACTGTGGAGTTAATATTCTAACAGTCTGTCTCCATTTGAAACATTGTCCTCTCTATTAAATAAGAACACAAAAGGAAATACCACACATTTCATATGCAGTGCCAGTTTTCTATAACATCAAACAATCAAAAGGAGCAATTTCCATTTCAATACAAATAGCTTCTCTTGTCTTTTTCAATCTGCCGACCACTGCCAGTACATTCCTGGTCTCCTGGACAATACAGTTTGAATCAATAAGCTGTGCTCAACAGGAACAATAATTGGAACAATAATTGGAACAATAATTGTCTACATTGGGGCATTAAAACAAATAAGAAAGCAATTATTTAGCGCCGTAGAGACAGAAATACAAAAGGCAGTCAAGCATCTCTTTCTTCTGTATCATAGTTGCTTTGTTGTAGATTGAACTCGTTTAGAAAAATGAATTGGTATTCAGAGACAGTTTAATGAACTCCTCATGAATTGAGTGCCATGATGGAAGACGTACAGTAGGCTACTATATATTGTTTTACTTAAGTAATAGTATCAATACCACAATGTAGAAATAAAAGTCCGGTATTTAAAATCTATTTGAGTAAACGTGCAAAAGTATTGGTATCAAAATATACTTCAAGTACCAAAAATAAAAGTAGGCTACTATTATGCTGTGTCCCATTTCAAGTTAAAAAAAATAGCAGATCCACAATCTCAACGTTTTGCGATGTGACACGTTGTGAGCTTTTATAGGGCTGAAGTGGTTAATGCACTGTATGTTTTGTAATAATAATTAACTAGTACTGTAAAGTTTTCAAATAAGGTAAAAGTACAATATATGAGATGTATTGGAATGGACGTAAAGTATATATCAAAATTGTACTTAAGTACATGCAGTATTTGAGTACATGTACTTGGTTACTTTCCACCACTAATTGAGTGGACAGCGCACTCCCTTTTGAGGTCTTGTCTTCGTTGAGGTGGACGGTATAGTCACGGAGAGGAAAAGCCATCTTTCAGGATTTAATCTGAGGTCAGCACGGGGGCATAAGGGTCCAGATGTGAGGGATCTTAACAATCATGCCATCACTGGCCACTCTGAGCCAAGACTTTTAAATTAGTAGCAGGAGCTTTAGAATGAGTGATGGACAAAATAAAGTGACCTCAAAGCATCTTCTTTTTTCTTTTATAAATTCATTTTTCTTCTGGTACCCTGCTGTGTTCTTTTTCTCCTCTGTTCTATTTTCTTTCATGTTCAGTCATGTGTAAAAGCCCATCTGCTTGTGTGTTTTGCATCTATGAATAGCAATAAGTAAGGTTACTACTGAAGATCATAGGGGATACGGGAGGGAGTAAATGCACCCATTATTTCATCTGGCCTGGAACATCTCATGTTCTTATTGTAAATGAACAGAATGCTTATTAGTATTCCAGGACTGAAAGGTGCTCTCGCTGCTGCAGCGATGATGTAAAGGCCAATGGAAATCTGTTGCATATTCAAAAGGAAATGGGTTCCTGTAGTCAAGATGTGGTGTTAATTATTTTCACACTGAGAGGAGTACCATTGTGAACTCTTTGGGATATGGGTGGTGTAAGAGTTTTCATGTTCCCAAACAGTGGGTGGAATTAGAAATGAGCTTAATAAATCTCCTCTGTCGCGGTGTGGTAGTATCAAGGGTTCCCAAAACAGTTGATAAATATGCATTTAATCTCCATGAAACAATTAAGTGTCCCTGGAGACTGGAGACACAATTACTCATTTGCCACATGCCTCAAGGCTGCTTTCCACAATCTATAATTGTATAACATTTTTGAAATGTCATTTCATTTGGAATACCTCCGGTAGTTGAAAATAGTCACAAAAAAGTAATGTGAGGTGAAAACGTTTTCTTCTCCAAATGAACAACCCCAAACGTTATAATTGATAGTCAAAATAACCTGGTCTAGTGACTCTAGTCAAATTACAAGGACCATCACTTGACTGTAGATACTATGGTGCAGCCCTAATAGTCAGCCACGATGTGAACCACACTAACTCAACTACACAGTGGGGAGTTACATTATTATTCAGTGTTTGTGCTCCATGGAATGTGTGACTCCAGATTCATGGTGTTTCTGCTTTGTCAAACGTGAGCAGTGCCTGTTCTCCTAACTCACATAATGGATTGTTTCTTTCCTCTCAAAGACTAAAACAGAATTCACCTGCAAGTCTTTTGTTTGGCTATTTGTTTTGTTGTTGTTGTTTTTTTGCAGCTCTCTACGCCTTAACGCACAGGGTAGTCGGGATAAGGTGCCAGCCCCAAGGTTAGCTCAACAACATGTTTTCTTGAAATAATCTTTTCTAGACATTTATCTCCTTGCGGGTGTGTGGCTGCTGGTGATCACTTTGGGGGTGGAGGAGTGGATTTAATATCCCCACCACCACCCCACCTGTGCCCTCCTCAACCCCACACGCCTGTCTAACAAAACCCTAACATCCACACCCAGCAGTGGTCATCTCCTTCGTCTCAGTTTGTCAGCGGCTGTTTTTGAGTGGTGCAACCACTCCCTTACGGAGCTATGTGTGTGGCTGCCTGCCTGCCTGCCTGGCTGGGTGCCTGGCTGGGTGGGTCTAACAGCATAGTTGTTTTTCACCACCTGTGCGCAACCTAACACACACACACACACACACACACACACACACACACACAAACACACACGCATATATTAACTGTATATATGATGATTTCGGGTGTGCCAGTACAGTACAGTGACAGTACAGTACAGTAGAGGGACCCCCACACGGTAACTCTGTCATTTCTCAACCGTTTCGGACATGGGGCGGCTCGCCGGAATCTGCCTGGGGGTCTGGGACTTCTGGGGACCCAGACACGGATTTGCACCACTCACTTCACACGGGTGTGATTTTCTATCAGCAGTCATGTGCTTTTGTCTCAGCCCTCCTGCATCTCTCTGACTTCACTGACTCTCATCTAGTATTGGTGAAATGTTGGATTTCCTCTCCCCTAGAAAAGCAAGAAGCATTTCATGTATTTTTAAAAGGTCAGCACTTAATGTCTAGGCCATAATTTGTGTTGTTAAATGCTGCTAAGCAACATACTGTCCACTTCACTGCTCAGGTACTGCTTTCTGGTATGGTACAGTAAAGACAAATGAATCATCCCTCCCAAAAAATACTCAATAACAATGTGCATACTCAGTGCAATGACTCATACACAATATTTCACAAGATAAATGCTTAACACAAAACATGAAATATTATGCGTCACATTTAATGAAAACATCGATAAATCATATTTACTGTAGCTGTTTCTGTTATCTGTCAATTTATACTTCTTTGCTCAACGTTTTTGTTGCTCGACAATTTTTTAAGGTGTTCCATCGAAAGGTTTTTAATTTGAAAGACCCTCATTTTCAATGTCAACTAAGCTGGAAAGGAAGCAATTTACCTCAATGGAAACGAGCCATGGGCTTATTGGGTTATTAGCATTTTTAAAAATATATATAAATTGTGCTTTTTGCAAACTGTTCATAATCAATCAATCAATCACTTAAAACAGTAAATTATCATATACATTACATGAATGTAATGGGAAAAAAAATGCCAGGGCAGGAAAAACAGGAGAATAGGAGGGGTAGAATGATGAGTGGGAAGTAACTCAGACAGGCTGTCTTTCGGTGGCCTGTCTAATGCCAAATGTAAACTAGAGGTGCTCCGATCAGGTTTTTTGGCCCAATCCCAATCACTGATTGTTTTTCTCACGATCAGCTGATACCGATCGATAAGGGAAAAATTTGAATATTTCCAAAATTATTATATGTCAAAACCCACGTCAAAACAGTTCCTGTTCAGCTCTCACTGGACCAGTTCGCAGTCGAGTGTACAGTGGCTGGGATGAGGGTCAGCATCTCCAAATCTGAGGCCATGGTTCTTAGCAGGAAACCGATGGATTGTGCAGTCCAGGTAGGGAATGAGACATTACCCCAGGTGAAGGAGTTTAAGTATGTCAGGGTTTTGTTTTGTTTTGAGTGAGGGGAGGAAGGAGACGGAGCAGCAGGGGCGGTATTGCAGTCGCTGATCTGCACTGTGCACTGTTGTGACGAAAAGAGAGCTGAGCCAGAAGGCAAAGCTCTCTGTCTACCGAGCAATCTTCGTTCCTACTCTCACCTATGATCATGAAGTGTGGGTCATGACCAAAACATTAAGGTCGCGAATACAAGCTGCCGAAATGAGTTTTATTCAATGCGTGGGTGGCATCTCCCTTAGAGATAGGGTGAGAAGGTCAGTCACGCGAGAGAGACTTGGAGTAGAGTCGCTGCTTCTTTGCCTGGAAAGGAGCCAGCTTAGGTGGTTCACATTTTCAGGGACAGAACGCAAATAGACCATCAAACATGAGCCAGCGGTATGATGACAATCCATAGATGGCAGAGCCCCTTTGGAAATGATGAAATGATAGCTGACGTAAACCAAGGTGAAAGTGTGTCATAAGGAGTCCTCTGCTGACGGTATTCATGGAACGAGTGCCATGTTTGGCCTTCCAGCTGGATGGCCATTTTTAGTTGCTCTGTGTCGCTTGATGTAGCTAATGAACACAGGCCATTTCCCTCATCACATTGCCAGACCACAGACTTAAAAATACACCACCTCCTGTCCCCAGCGAAGCCAAGCTGGGAGGTGACCTGCTTACAGTATCACGCTTATCAAATACTCAATCCTGTTTCAGAGGATTGAGCCCCTTGGGCTCAACGGGTCTCATCACTTACATGTGAGTCATATTAGCACAGTGGTCCTCAACCTTTTTACCAGCTGCTGTGTAACAGCTGAGCTGGTTTATGATCGATCACTTTTCCTTTCTGTACTAGCAAGCTATCTTTCTCATTGGCTGCCGTAGTGACCCCTACTAGTTTTTATTTCTAGAACCCCCTGATTTGCATCCGGGCACGGACCCACATTTTATACAGTTTACTCTCTGGAACCCCAATCTACACTGTAAAATCCTCCTCAGCGTTAATTCAACTGTGAGAGTTACAGATCTGTAAAGATCCATTGGGATCCCATGGTGTGACCCGATGTCGAGGGTCATCAGTGCAGCGTGGGAAATTGACGCTTCACTGGTGCGTTTCACAGTTTCAGCGCTCCTTCAGCAGCCTTTGCGTCATAATTTTGAGATAGTTGAGTCTTCTTTCACTTTCTTCCCGTGTTTGGTGCCCCCCCCCCCCCCCATTAAGCCTGCCCTGGTGGTGGGGATTGAACCTTTCAATGATAGGACACTCACAAACCACCCCTGTCATGCAACCTGATCGTGGCACTGACCTAATAAACTTAGAGGGCTGGAGAATTTCGCAGGTCTTTTACATTTACTGCCAGATTTATTTCTCTGTGCGTTTAGCTTCTGCCATGTTCGTTTGTCTTACCTTTTCGGCATTTATTTATTTATTTATTATTTTATCGCTCCCCTGGTCGATCGCCGACATGCACTGTGTTCATGGGAAAATAAATATCCATTTGGACATGGTGTTCCCGAATTAGAGTCGTTTTCAAATGACTGGGGCCGGATCAGGGTGTAAATTTGCAAT
Source organism: Protomyctophum parallelum (assembly GCF_964188405.1). Taxonomy (NCBI): domain Eukaryota; kingdom Metazoa; phylum Chordata; class Actinopteri; order Myctophiformes; family Myctophidae; genus Protomyctophum; species Protomyctophum parallelum. The sequence continues at coordinate 55,012,098 of NC_139702.1, read as the reverse complement.
CGTCTGTATTTCCGTTTCCTGTAACTCTGGTGTTTTTACACAAGATGGTGCTGTCCTTGTCATCCTTGGCAGTAAATTAGATATTATTAAACACAGCATTGTTTCCGACTACAAATTAGACGTTTGATATTTTCACTCGGAGGCGTAATTGTGAACCTTGACTGCTCAGCACGTTAGAGGCCTGGCTCTGAGCCCAGGGCCTCCGCCAAGTGAGCTAACACTGCCTTCTCTCTATTAGATTACACCAATTTAATAAAAGTGGAATGAGTCTGGGGATGTTATCGTCTCCATTTTAAAGCATTCATTCTAATGCCGGCATACCTTTTGAACTCAATATGAACAATGTTAAGGGGCTGCAACCTGAGGACTGGCGCGTCATTGTGAATGGCTCAGCTCAGCCAGAGCACAATGATGGAGTCTACAGCAGTGGGATTAGATTACACCCAAGTCCTCACGAATGGGCATTTCTGAGAGCGGAGGTCAGTTTATAGAATAGCCGTTTAGCTTTGTATCCTGTTTAAACATAATAGTCTGCTAAATCAGTGTACCGTTTGATATCCAATCCATTTCCACTCGGACTCTATTAGAATTGTCTTTGATTTTACGTTGCAGTGTTTTACGCAAGCTAGTGAAAAATGCTTAATTTGTTTTCATTTGCAAGCTGTCAGTGACACAATGGAGAAAATAATATATTATTTAATATTTATTATAATATAGGATAACCCTTGTGGAGGCCACAATTTCATCTTGACTCAGAGTGACGGAAACCTGGCTCTTGTTAGATTCTGTCTGTCTGTCTGTCTGTCTGTCTGTCTGTCTGTCTGTCTGTCTGTCTGTCTGTCTGTCTGTCTGTCTGTCTGTCTGTCTGTCTGTCTGTCTGTCTGTCTGTCTGTCTGTCTGTCTGTCTGTCTGTCTGTCTGTCTGTCTGTCTGTCTGTCTGTCTGTCTGTCTGTCTGTCTGTCTGTCTGTCTGTCTGTGTCTCTCTCTCTCCCTCTCTCCCTCTCTCTCTCCCTCTCTCCCTCTCTCCCTCTCTCTCTCCCTCTCTCTCTCTCTCTCTCTCTCTCTCAAACACACACACACACACACCAGTCAAACTCGCTGTGCTTTCCTGTGACTCTCCCACACGCTACATGTTTAGTTACATTGTCCAGAAAATAGGTTGCTACATTCTCACACACAAAGACACCCCCACACATGCACATTATATTTAAAACGTTAAATCCCCCCACTGCCCACACACCTCTATTCTACCACCAGATATTCTTTATTATTTTCTGCACTCGCACGCACACACACACACACACACACACACCACACACACACACACACACACACACACACACACACACACACACACACACACACACACACACACACACACACACAGGCTCTCTCACCAAAGGGATAATTAAGTCCTCTGATTGCACTGTATTATGACAGAATTAATGAAGCTTTTAATGTAAATTAGTGCCACTTGGCTGAAGCAGCACGTATCAGACATGCTTAGCACTGAGATGCAGTGTGCACAGGCAGATAAGCAGAGCTAGCCTCCAGCTCACTGATACAGAACACTTAGATACCCCCTACACACACACACACACACACACACACACATGCACGCACGCATGTGTACACACACACACACACACACACACACACACACACACACACACACACACACACACACACACACACACACACACACACACACACACATGTCCTATCTATCATATTGACCATACACACTATGTTCATATGCTGTGCTCATGTGCATGATGCATGCCTACTGTACAGTATACGCACACCTTATATATGAGATTATGTATGAGAGTATGTATATATATATATATATATATATATATATATACACACACACACACAGTCACACACACACACACACATACATACATACACACACTAACTTTGTCTCTTTCTCTGGCTCAATCTTTTAGTTAGTTGACCTGGCCGTCTAGGTACAGTCGGTATAGTGTAGAGGTGAATCACTCATGCTCCACCACAGGGACCGGGGTTCAATACCTGGCAGTGGGGCCTGCAGCGCTTGGCTGGGATCTTCAGCAAACACATTTCATTTGACAGCCAGCAAACTCCTACTGGTTGATCCAGGGCGTCCAGAGACAGGATGGTATCTATAGGGTAGATAGCATGAACTTTTGTAGTCTCCCAGTGAAACTGCCTGCTGTCAGATGAAAAGAAGTGGCGGGCGACACAGTGCTCAATAAGCAATGGCAAGGTTCATTTGTATAGCACGTTTCAATGTGCTTTCCAGAAAACAATGGAAAAGGGACATTTGAATTAAGTAAAAATGCAGTAAAAAAAATATGTTGCACAGAGCATAACCAAAAACTATAGAAAATGACATTTGAATACCATGAAAATAAATGTATAATGCAGCTAAATCATTTGTGAAACTCTCAATGAAAGGCAGTGCTTCGATTTAAAAGAACTAAGAATTGCAGCAGAACTGCAGTTTTCTGGGGGCTTATTCCAGATAAAAACTAAACGCTGCTTCTCCACGTTCTGAAATAATTACACTTATTGCAAACACTTTCACTCACACATTCACACTCTTTGATGTGCATGCCATGCTGGTCTTATTATCACACATCTCATTTGCATACCCACACAACGGTAGGCATAATCCGCAGGGTAACTCAGAACATATATTTTATAATTAGAACATACAAGCCTTTATCATGCTTGGATTGTTATCAGTATTGCCGCTATAGGAAGATTTTATCCACTTAATCTGTTTTCCGACCCCCACTATAATGACCTGACATTTACTTAAAGTAGTAGTAGTTATATGAAGCTGTGGAAAACCAAGGCCTACGTTCTTGTTCAAAGTTCTTTGCTAGCTGCACATACAAAGGGATTAATATCACCAAGGAAACAAGCTTGCCACTCCGTCAAAAATCCAGGGTTGTAGTATGACAGGAGGTTAGCACAGCGAGGTCACACACACACACACACACACACACTCATCTTGTTATAGGTTATATTAAACATTCGCACACAAACATCCTCCAGACTCGGCTTTATATTACACTGCCACTTATAATAATCAAGGAGTTTTGGAGAGCAGCAAAAAGGCTAAAGGATTAAGGGCTTTGTCACACGGATCTAGTGTGAGGCTCATGCCAGGATGCCACACTCCTCCCTCTGCTTGTTCGCGGTCTCATTCTTTGAACCCTTATTTCCCCCAGCCCTGTGCCAGCCAGGCTGTAAGCAAGGCGACTGTGTGGGACCCAACAAATGCAAGTGCCACCCGGGTTTCACCGGCAAGACCTGCAATCAAGGTAAGCTCTACACCTGGCGCGCTGACAACTTGTAGGCACGCACACACTGTTATTGCACTGGGGGTTTCATGTTGCTGCTTTTACCTGGCTATACACTGTCAAATCCTCAGTGATAATTGACCCCGAGAGTGTCAAGTCTGACGCTTATGCAGGTACTATTATTGCACTGGGGGTTTTATGTTGCTTATCTTACTCGGGCATGCTGTAGAAGGGCATTGTTCATTTTACAGTGTACTGAAATGAAAACGCAGCGAGACACATGAGAAAGAAAGAGGACAATAATCCTCATTTGATGGACAAAAATGTTCTCGATTGCATGTTCTTTATAAAGAATGGCGAACAGTGGAACCAAAATGTCAGTGTCACCGTGTTGCCAGTGTTCTGTGGGTATTGTTAATCATGGAACTTAACTTGCGATACACAATCGCACATGATTAATTCAGTGACTCGCCCCCATGGCAGGGACATATTTTTACTGTTATTAGTCTAGGAGGTGGTTTATTACTTTGCTCACTCGGTGTACTGAACTGGAAACACCAGAAAAAATGAGGGAGACATTTAGAATGTGTTGTGAACGTACACTATCCGTCAAATATGTAACCCTAATGCCCTCCCCCCCAAAACAAACACCATGGCTCCCTGCTGACACGCACATTTCTCACAGGGAAAACAGATTGAGAGAGAACTCCTGCCCCTTAAGCCATGTAGTGGGATAATCATTGTTTACTGTGGCCAAGTCCACACACACACACACACACGCACGCACGCGCGCGCACACACACACACACACACACACACACACACACACACACACACACACACACACACACACACACACACACACACACACACACACACACAGCGCAGGAACCAACCTATTAATGCCACTACTTATTCATGGAAGCGGAAGCTCATCACACAGTACACACTCCTGTGTGTGCATGCACATACAGTACATGCATGCATATGTGTGTGTGCGCACACACACACACACACACACACACACACACACACACACACACACACACACACACACACACACACACACACACATACATAGACACACAGAGTTAGATGGTATAATCAGAGAGAGGAGGGGGGCAGAGCTGATTCAGCTCAAATGGAAACGCCTGTGGAGGCCGTTGCTGTTGAGTGATTCACAGGAAGGACCCTCTGCTAAGAAGATAACATCTCAATTACTGACCCTACGCGATAGCGTGGTCTGACCCCAAGCTACCCAACCCTAGTGCTGAAGCCTCGAGGAGGAAAAGTGTGTCTGTGTGCGTTCAGCGTGCGACGCACGTATGTGTGTGTGCGTCTGCGTGTCCGTGTGAGCGCGCATGCTCGCGTGCATGTGTGTGTGCGCGGGCGCGCATATATGTAGTATAATCCTCCGTGTCAATTTAACTGTGCAAAATGGGTTTATTTGGGTGAGAGGTTCCATTTTGTAACTCTCAGAGTAGCACTGAGGCTTTTACGGCATGGGGGATTCTTCTAGTCGCTTCAGTCATCATGTCCAGTTGAAATACCTGATGTATTTACTGACTGTTGGAAAGCGCTGAGCCTTTAACATTTTTCGTCGGCGCTGGCTTGACGTTCATCCAAGTGGCTTGAACATACTTGCGGAATTCACGCCCTGAGACAGGAATAGGATAGCATGTAATTAAAAACATGAAGGCGGGGTTGGATGTGAGCGGGTGCTGTTGCGTGTGTGTGTGTGTGTGTGTGTGGGGGGGGGGGGGGGGGGGGGGGGGGCTACTTTAAATCCTTTCCGGAATGTTCCAAAATTACTCATCCCTCCATCCTGCATTCTGTATAGGCTCCTGGCTGCCCAGCCAGAGTGATGGGCTCTCCTCTGTCTTAATCGGCAACAATTGGTCCTCATATTCATCTATAGAGAGATGAATTCAGTAACTGAGTGATAATTTATGTTTAAGTGTACAAATGTAACCAAATTGATCCTTGCCCGATTTGTACATTCTCTGAGTGAGTTAAATTAACTTTTTGCCATTTAGACGTATCTCGATTCTGGGAAATCCCCCCCCCCCCACAAAAAAAAACCGTGTGTGTGTGTTTGTGTGTGTGTGTGTCTGTGTCTGTATGTGCGTGTGCGTGCGTGTGTGTGAGTGCGTGCGTGTGTGTGTGTGTGTGTGTGTGTGTGTGTGTGTGTGTGTGTGTGTGTGTGCGTGCATGCGTGCGCGCGCGCGCGCGGGCGCGTGCGTGTATGTGCGCATGTGTGCGCTGTGTGTGAGTGTGTGTGTGTGTGTTCGTGTTCAGTCTCCCAACCTGCGGCAGCAGCATCTCAGACACTCTAATGGGATTTGAGTGATGGCTCTGGCCTTTGGGGACCACCACAGTCTGGCGAACATGACCTTGGGGTCGTCAGCATTCTGAATGTGCCGAGGAAACACATTGAATTATTCAGGAGTACATAAATTACATTCTCTCTCGTATAGAATTCGGCCTCTGCTAATCGATTTGCACTTAACCACTTCTGACCGGGCACCCATTTTGGTGTTGGCATCATGTCATGCTTTAGCTATTGAAAAATAGCAGATCTACAAGCTCATATCGCGCCACCGAGTGGCGCGATACGAGCTTGTAGGTCTGCTATTTTTGAAAAATCGAACTGACAACTGAAAACGACTGACATTTTTAGAATCTGATCTCAGGTCAGAATGGGTTCATCAGGACCAGTGTGTGTCCGGCGGAAACCTGGTAAGAATCTGATCTCAGGTCAGAATGGGTTAACCACTGATGTGGCACATTTACAGGGTGGATCCATCCAGAGGACCTGGTGACCCTCCAGGCTGGACACTGCACATTCCTGTGTGGTCATTTTGGATGAGTCTAAAATAATTAACTAAGCAGTCAGGACTTTATAGCGTAGAAGTGCATCTGTGACGTTGATGACATGCGTCAACAATGTGTCCTAACGGGTGATGGAACTGATATTGTTCCATATTATTTAGGCCAGGTTTTATTAACAGTTTGACTCCATAAAACGCGTAACCCGCATTTTAACACGAAGGTCTCGTCTCCAGCTCCGCGGCAAAGACGGAGTTTCTTTTTAATTATTACAATACAGCGGATTAAACACATAAAACAAAAGGCGGGAATGTCGTAGTAAGCGGCCCACAAACACATAAAAGTAAATTGATTTGTTTGACGCTACATACTAATCCATACATGTTGAGCACTATTGACATTTAAAGCACATTTCATGCACAAATAAAATGTATAACGAAATTATACATCATACAGTTTCTGCCCTTATTATTCCAATGAAGTGCTAGTGCTAGTTAGTAACTCATTGAGCTCGGAATTATTGATCTCACTACTCATGGCGAGGAGATGATAACAAAAGATAACTTGCCATGAGCCGATGTCAAATCCATAATTAAAGATTTGTAGAGAGGGGAGGAAGAAAGGTGAACGGAAACCAGCTAATTGCTTGTTGCATTTACAAATAGACATACAATACATCTGTTTCTGATCTGTCCAAGCATGCAAGGAGAGATACCACACACCCGCAGCACGCACACGCACGCACACACACACACACACGCACGCACACGCACAAGCACGCACACACACACACACACACACACACACACACTCAGCAGGGAGACCTAGGGCATGTTGAGGGAGGCATTCTCCTTCTTTAAGTAGGAGGTGTGGACAGATGAATGACCCTGAAGACTCCTTGATTAACAGCACTGTTAAAACACCTTAGGAACTGCAAAAAACAAAAAGGGAGATCAATGAATCACACACAGCAGATACTGTAATATCGCGCACGCACACACGCACGCACTGTACACGTCATCTTGAGTACACTTTCAGAGTTATGAATGGATAAATGAACACTGAGAAAGTGCAATCTGCAGTGCAGCAAATGCTTCACTGATGCGCTTTAGTATATACTGTACCGCATACAATTATTATTGTCACATCCATATTTATTAAGACTTAAGAGTTAATTTCACCTATATCACTATTCAATGTGCACAAAGCATTGGATCTGTCACATTTTTAATGGACAGTATTTCTAAAGGAAATAATGAATATTTCCCAAATTGTCTCTTTATTGACATAAGAAAGGCAATCTTCTCTCAGCACCTGATCGTAAGCATTTGTTCTTCCCTCAGAAGACGCAAACTAGATAAACTAGTTAGATAATCTATTGTGCTGTGCCATTTAATGAGTTTGCAACTCTCACCCTCCCACTGATCAAATCATTTTAATAGGATGGCTGTTTAATGCTGGAGATTTTAATTAGCAAAGGTTCACCTGCTGTTAAGGTAGATACTATTAAAAGCTCTTTCCAGAGAAGTGATATCTACAGCTTCAACAGCTGTGAAGAGGATTCTTCACTTTAATCGCATGAATGAACCCTGGCATCCCTATTCTATAGGTCTATTCTAGGCGAGAGAATATTGTGAACATTCTGTGAACATAGCAGATCTACGCACGTTGTGAGCTGGTATTCAAACGCATTTCTCTATTTGAAATACAACTAAGTGTTCAATATCACAGTTAAATAAACACTCTGGCAGAATGAACCCTGGCATGATTGGCATCCCTATTCTATAGGTCTAGAGAGAATATGTGAACATTCTGTGAAAATAGCAGATCTACGCACGTTGTGAGCTGGTATTCAAATTTCTCTATTTGAAATACGTTCACGAAAGTGTTCAATATCACAGTTAAATAAACACTCTGGCAGTTGCTGTGTAACGTCATATTTTATTTTAAGACAGCATTTCTCTTTTCCCCTCCAGTGCTGTTCTTTTTTCTTTTCTCCCCCCCCCCCCCCCCCCCACCCCCACTGATCTCTCCGAATATCATCTCTGACGCTTATCTATTTTGGGATCATTTGCTCATAACTGTGGAAGGTACTTTGGTTTAACTTGGACAAGCCAACCTCATTTTCCAGCATTATTAGCTCAATTTCAGGATCGCCTTCACAGACTTTCAATTAAATTAGATTGCTCTCTCTTGTCTCGTCTCTCCCTGGCCATTTGCTGGGTAATAAGTCCAGCAGCTGTGAGGATTTCAGAAAGATGGTGCCATGTTGTTGCCAGATACTAAATCATCTACAAACGAATACCACCTTTCAGTTATCATGGATGGAGTCTTGTTTTTAGCTATAGGTCAGTGAGGCCATGCGTTAACTCAATATATTTTTTCCTCATCACTACTGTATAGTTCAAATAAAATCTTCAATGATACAGTATGCAGCGGTGTGGGAGTCCTTTCCAATCCTTCGCCCTGTGACACCTGCTACTATCCACAGGTTATATTTAAATCAAACATTTGTTTGGCATGTTGCTCTCATAGCTACACAAACCTCTTATATCAATAGCCTTAGGATCACATCGTATTTGCAAACATACTTTTGGCTATAAGGCCACTTCAATGCTATTCAAAAAGACCCACAAGGGGCTGGCATGGAATGTAGTGCACCAAACCTACCTGTCTGCCTGCCCCTACATCCCTCAATAGCAAAACACCCTTGAACCATTCAAAGCTTGTGGACACACACACACACACACACACACACACACACACACACACACACACACACACACACACACACACACACACACACACACACACACAGTTTGAACCATTTGAAGCTTGCAAAACAGTCCAAGCTGTTGGTATCGTCTTCCAGACTGTTAACAATAGGTGTTGTTAGCAAACTGCCAGAAGAAAGATTGAGGGGAGGATGGATGGAGAGAGGAGGAGGAGGAGGGAGAGAGGTAGAGACACAAGAGAGAGGGGGGTGGGCGCTGGGGTTGAAATTCTTTTGGCTGACATGTTTTGCAGTCAAGCCCCGACGTGGCGGTTGAAAAGAAAACCTCAGTGTTTCTTTGAACTCGCAGATACGGACAAAACTGAGAGGAGGATACCGTGGAATCCACACTGATAATGCCATTCCGAGGTTCAATTTCACTTTCCACTGGTGCAGAGGGAATGCCAACGTGCAGGGAGAGCGAGAGGAGAAAGACGAGGCCTCTCCCTCGCGCCGTCTTTTCTCCCCAGATATCCAGCTCATGTCCAATTCCCACAAGTGTAATCCTCTTTGCTGCATAATGTTTTTTGTTGTTGTTTTTTTTTACTTTACTTTGTGGTTTTGGTCAAAGCTGTTTTAATCCATTGATTTTGTCTGTTTTTCTTTCGTTCTCACTGCATTCTCTCTTTATGTCTGTCTGTCTGTCTGTCTCTCTCTCTCTCTCTCTCTCTCTCTCTCTCTCTCTCTCTCTCTCTCTCTCTCTCTCTCTCTCTCTACTGCCTCTTTCTCCTGTTTTTTTCTCTACTAAATCCTTCACCCCCATCCTCAATCCTCTAACTATCATGTATCTTTCCCTGGAGAAGAAGAGCTGGACTATCTGACCCCACCAGTGTGGGACAGTCACCCTCCTATCTTTCTTCCTGTGGACCATCGGCCACCTGGGGTAGCGATGGAGGGTGAGACTCGTCGATTGCAAGGCAAACCTCTTCCCCTCTCTGCTCCTCTTTTAGCACCCACCACATGCATGGTGTTGTACTGAGCAGACCGTGACACACTGAGCGAGAGTGCGAATGTCCTTCTGTTTCCTCTACTATTCACCATGCAATATTTCTATCTTTATCTGAGCAAGAGAGAGAGTCTCAATTGGCTTCGCTGTAAGGATGGGCGGCGTGGATGGCGAGCATGCCAAGTACATGCAGTACATGACGTTCACGGGTTATGACGCATTATGTCTTCCTCTCCATCTCTGAAGCACCTGCTGTCTTGACCTCTCACCATTTCTCTTACGCCAGTGAGCATTGACCTTTCATCTTGAAGCTCCAAACAAAGGCTTCTGCACGTAATTTGTCTTTCATTGCTCTGCCTCATTTCCTTTTTGCCTCTGCACGCTGTTATCATTGTTGTGTATCGCACGTATACGTATACCTTTCTCATAAGAAAAAAAGAGCATCTTCAAAACAATCACCATGACCACAGGACAGGATTCCCATGGTTCTCCTGGCACCGACAGAACAATACCTATTCTGTTCGTCCTTATCTGCTTCAGAGGCCAGCACATCCCTGAAAGAGAAGGAAGCCAAGAGAGAGAGAGAGAGTATACCAGGCCCCCCTCTCCCTAATCTCTCTCCGTGATAGAGGCGTTTCAGGAACGTAGCACATAGCATACCTCAGTGGAGCCCACCCAATAAATCACTCTACTCTGCATCACTTCAGATGAGTCTCAACAGTTCATCTACAGTGAACAGGGGCCCCAAGGGGCCTCAGCCGCACGTATACAGCTCGCTATCGCACCTAGTCCCGCGGGGGCCCGTGTCAAATTGTCAGGCAGTGGTCATATCTGTGCCTTATCTCTCTTTCGTTCTCTATCTCGTCTCTTTTATGTGTGTCTTCTGTCTCTTAATCTCCTTCACCCCTGCATAGAGGAGGCCCGTGGCTGGGTCTTGTTTGGCATGTGCTGCTCATGTTTGAGAGGCTTTCTCTGTCTGAGAATGCTAAACGTTCTTTCAATAATCCCCCATTTACATTTTCAAGCTATCCCCCCCCTTTTTTTCAGCGAGGAGAGCGAGTTGAGACCCGTTTTCTCTTCCACAACTGGGGTCTTAATGGACACAGGGTCATCTTGGGTTTCTGAGCTGTAGTCTCAAGGAGAATATGCACTACTGTGCAAACCATGAGTTAAAGTAGAGGGTGATAGAGAAGAAGAGAGCTATGGTGTGTGTGTGCGTGCGTGCGTGCGTGCGTGCGTGCGTGCGTGCGTGTGCGCGCATGTGCTGGAGTTCTTTTTGGAAATAATAACTTTGATTCATGAATAAATAGCCTTAAAATGAGTGTGTGAAAGTTTGTGACTGCTTTGTAGACATCTAAAAAGCATAGTGGCTCCTAAGGGCCAAACTAATGACATTTTATATACCATTCTTACTGTAATTCTCCTCTTTTAATTACTTTTCAACACTAATCCTCTTAAGTACCGGTAATCAAATCAATCTTCCTTTGTGCAATAACAAAGCATGAGTCGACAAAAGAAGTCAATGACTTCCCATTTAAAAGCGACTTAGAGATATAGTTGCAGCATAATTAGATACCGGTATTACTTGAAAATGAAACAAAGTCTCTTGATGTATTTAATACCGGTTGAAGTGGCACTGAATAAATTTGCCCCAATGAAGATATCTCCTGACAGTCTCAGCTGAGTGCTTATCAGTGAAAGTGGGACTGTGCAGTAATGCAAATGTACTAATATCAATGGAAGCCTTCAAGGAATATCTGCCTGAGATGGATTCATTATCTCAGTCACATTGTAATTATGTGCGTGCGTGCGTGCGTGCGTGCATGCGTACGTACGTGCGTGCGTGCGTGCGTGCGTGCGTGCGTGCGTGCGTGAAAAAACTTTAGACCAAAAGTTGGTCGAAAGTTTTTTTTCTCATTGTCTTTGTGATTAGAAGTAGAACGACAATGGGTATGTCATAAACAAATTATCACCCTGGGCCTAAGTGATAATTTATCCATCACATACCCAAGCACGTCGTGTTGCATCGTGTGAACATCAGACTGTGATAGACAAACCTTCCTCTGCATATTTTGCACTGCACTGTTTTTCATTTTGTCGAAATCATCCCACATCACTATGTGAAATTGGCAGCATGCAGCTAATTTGAGGAAATTAAACTCCTATACTGGACCGGCAGTTCTGGACAACTGCATACAGTATCTGAACGAGTCGTGGTGGGCACTGCACTCCCTCGATTTATTTGCAGATGCGTACACCGAGTATACTGTATACTGTATGCCTTTATGTGTGCCCTAAACAAACATTAAAGTCCATAGACTTATGTACTTGGCTGCCATATGACATCATCTTCAAAAGCCATGTATTCGAGGGGCTAGCACGCCCCTCAAAACAATACAGACCTAAAAGAAGAGAAAAAGATACATGTATGTTTCTGGGGGTCTCTGACAGGACAAGCCCTAACATACTGAATGCCCACATAATATATAACGCTTGGACATTGATTTACTGTAAACACAGTGGAACTTGGGAGTCCCCCAGTCTACCAATCATGCAGCTGTCACGACCTCAGTAGACCATCCAATGACCACTAAATATGATACTGGAGTGGATTTACTGGGCTCACTGTCTGTCTGTCTGTCTGTCCGTCCGTCCGTCCGTCCGTCCGTCCGTCCGAATAAATGTGTGGCATCTGTGAGATGCAGGAGGCATGCAGCACCCAGGGAATGTGTTGTGCACTTGGTCCTGGAGCTAAAGCCAGTGCTGATTTCAGTGCAGTAGGCCAAACTGAAAACATGAGCCACTCCCCCCCCCCCCCCCTGCCCTCTCATGTACAGTGATATGAACTCTATTTATGACAGGATGCTTGGTTATAATATGCCCTAGAAATGCAAGTAACTCACATACATATAAGCTATTTATAATTGCTTGCTTGCATGAGTTTGGCTGTGTCACCATTGTAACGTGATGAGGGCAGGTTAGGATGGGAGTGTAAAAAGGATAAAGGGTGTTACACGCCGGTGTCCTGCACTGAAAATAACAGTTCGACATGCTCACAACGAGTCAAGCTTGTGAGCTAGTAGATCTGCTATTTTAGGTGTACTTCACTGGCGCTCAGCTAAATATAAAGGGGCTTTATTGGTCTTGGTTCTGCCACCACATGTAAGCAGGGGGGAAAGGTTTCATTTCATACATTTTAAGTTTCATTATTCATCCCAGTCTGTTGTTCCAGTCCTCCGTACAAAAACACAGTATTACTTCAGAGTAATTAAAGTTATTGTGTACAGCCTATTAAAATGGACCAGAGCATTTGCATCTCGGCCATCAGAAATTGGCCCTCATGTTTCATTTTGATTTATGTAAAACTCTTTTCCAAAAAAATATGTGTTCAAAAAGACTAAACCTAATCCTAATCAGTTGCTGTTCTATCAAAATGTATATTTAAAGTTTGGATCTAGTGTATTTCTTTCTACTGGATCTACTTTAGATTGTAAGATCTCAGTATTTTTACATGATCACATGAATAATGCCAAATTCCATATCTACAATATATTTGCAAAAATATATATTTTCAAATAAATCTTCCTCAAATTTTGTACAATGTGTTTGCAATCACAGTACATGATGTTGTTTCCTGTATAGGCTTGCTCTAAGATGATTGCATCTCAGAATGCTTAGAAAGATAACAATCAGACATCCCCATATACCTTTAGTGGTGCCCCAGCGGTTGACAGGTGCAGCGCTCTGGGTACATTCTCTTCTCCCACACAAGCCCACACGGCTCTGTGTTTATGACCATATTAACCCATTCTGACCCGAGATCAGATTCATACGAGGTTTCCGCCGGACACACACTGGTCTGATGAACCCATTCTGACCTGAGATCAGATTCTAAAAATGTCAGTCGTTCTTCGATTTTTTTCAAAAATAGCAGACCTACAAGCTCGTATCGCGCCACTCGGTGGCGCGATATGAGCTTGTAGATCTGCTATTTTTCAATAGCTAAAGCATAACATGATGCCGACACCAAAATGGGTGCCCGGTCAGAATGAATTAGACGTGTCAGAGTGGGGGAGCTGGATGGCGGTGTTTCCACTTGCCAAGACGTCGACAGTGTATCGCCATTGGAATGAAGGTGTGAGGATTGTGTAGTAGAGAGTCACTGAGGAGGATAATGGCATCTTTTGTGGTATGTAGGTAATTGTGGACAGAGTAGTAGTGGCAGATAACACGGCCCTTCTGTGTACTCATCACAGAGGATACGTGTGGACTTGTCACAACACGGGAGCGTCTTCCTTCCTTCCACAGGCGGACAGGGCCCTACTGCAGTACACACATACACAATATGGACACACGTAAATGGGATGTTATAATTATGTTCAACATAATTACCCCCTTGAACTCTACCTTTTGACTCATTGATGCTCTGTCTGGCAGCTCTCTGCCTCCTTCCTTCTCCATCTCCTCTATTTCTGCCCCCCCCCCCCCACACACACACACACACACACACACACCTTTCCCTCTGTTTACGTTGTCTTTCTCCGTCTACAGACCTGAACGAGTGCGGTTTGAAGCCAAGGCCTTGTAAACATAGGTGTATGAACACATACGGCAGTTACAAGTGCTACTGCCTCAACGGATACATGCTGATGCCTGACGGGACGTGTGGAAGTGAGTTTATACCATTATCGATCTGTGTATCTATGTTCCTGGCCCTGTTTTTTGGTCTCTACTCCTGTGCGTGTCTCTCTTTTGTCTCTAGCAGCCTTTCTCTCCCTGTGTCTCTCTATCTCTTATTATTGAACAAAGTCATATGCCTACATGTTTTTAAATGTCTCTATTTTCCCTCAATGGACAGATAAGTGTTTAGGTAGAAATCTAAATGTCCCTCTCAGAACCCCCTCCTCTCTACTTTCCCCCTTTCTGCCTCTTTCATAATCTCTCTACCACTTTGTTATTGTGTTGGTGATATAACTATGAACCCTATTTCCTCGGTACAAATACCTACATGATTTGACCACAAGGCAAAGTTGATGACACGCACTATCCTATTATGAGATACATTTCCACACTCTTGCGAGTGCCATTTCACAGCAGCTGCACAGTGACTTTGATAAAACGTTTTGATTATGCCCCATTTTTTAATCATCTTGCCACGAGCACTCTCTCTCTCTTTCTCGCTCTCTAGCTCTCTCTCTCTCTCTCTCTCTCTCTCTCTCTCTCTTGGCTTTGAGAGACACCTGTGAAGAAGCCTTAAGAGCTGTAAAATAAACAATTTAGAAGGAATCATG
The DNA here is from genome assembly GCF_964188405.1 of Protomyctophum parallelum. Taxonomy (NCBI): domain Eukaryota; kingdom Metazoa; phylum Chordata; class Actinopteri; order Myctophiformes; family Myctophidae; genus Protomyctophum; species Protomyctophum parallelum. The sequence goes on along the minus strand of NC_139702.1, from coordinate 54,996,963 downwards.
ACTTTTACCGCCTCCACCCCGCCCCCTCCACTCTTCCTTTATTGGTTGGCCTGAGGAATGTGCTTGTCTTATTGGATGCCCAGAGGTGTCCCACTGAGCGGCAGTCGATACTCGTCTCACTGGTGCAGCATCCAAACATTTAATGAATGTTTCCCCTCCTCTCACCTTTACACTGTTGTGCAATAAGTAGTTTTATAGGGCTGTTTGTATAGGGAGTACAATCCCTATCGATATTGTTCAGTGCTGCTCTCCTACTCTCTGCTATATGCACATGGACACTTAAAGTATAGGACACGGAAACAAAACAACATCATGAAATGGATGCAAAGCTAAGCTCACAATGTGTGCTTTATAATTATGCCAAGTGTTTGGTAGAGGTAAATGGTGTGTATTGATTTAGCGCCACACCGCTCCCGGTCACTAACTTTTAATTATTCAGCCTTTTAGCCTTCTGACTTTGGAGAAGTCGGTTATTCCTTCGTAAGTCTAGTTCGTGCCATAACGAGCCACAGCTGCAGATGATTGTTGTGTGTTGTGATGATGATAGCTTCCAAACGCCATGCCCTTCTCCTTCCTTCTCCTCTTCCTCCCGCTTTGATCGATAGATCACTGTAGCTGCTAATCAACCTGGTCTTCCTCCAAACTTCCTCCAAACTTCCAATTTAATTTCCTCTCCGACACTGAGATCCCACCAGAAGAATAGAGCCCCGACATTTCGCATTCTTGGAAAGTCTTGATTCACAATGCACACTGGCTCAACAGCACACGGCAAAATCCCAAGTGTTGATTTAACTCTGAGCAGGGACACATGTAACCAAATGGACCTGTAAGGGTGCATTTACATCTCTGAGTTGAACGAGCACTGAGGCCTTTACTGTGCAGAAAACGCTGCAAACTGGCACATTGATGCGGGAGAAGGGGGATGGAGATGGCTGAGGGAGGACCACACGACGGTGTGGTAGAGCGGGGCTGTGGGGTAGAGTAATCTAATAATAAGCAGGTTGTGTGACCTTTTGTTATTATTTGCACCCTGGAGTCATGGGGTCATCTTTGATAATACGAAGACAGATGGGCAGGTGTCTGACCCTCAAACCTCCTCTCGTATGATTACTGCATTATTAAGGGTAAAATAATAACACAGATTATATCTCATATCTCATTTCCAAGGTTGACCTAGCCAAGACGGCAGCAAGAAATGTCCCAACCTCAACCACGAATAAGGGCTGCATTCTTTTCATTAAAGACATCACTATAGTAGCATCACAAAATACATTAAAAGGCATAGAAATATAGCATTTGACACATTTTAGAAACATTCCAATGCCAGGTTCAGGCAGCAACCCTGAATGTTTTCTATACATTTACCTTTAATTCAGTTTTACTCTTAGAATACGGAAAACATGCAATGATCTTGGGATATATAAAGAGATGTCTATTCAACCGTATGCAAATTATTTCATGGAACTTGCAATATCAGACATTCTGAATGAAATGAAATGTTGAACATAATGTTTATTATGCAGCACTAGGGTACATGAGAGAAATGAGACAGGCAAAGCCAAAGAAAGAGAGGCACTGTATGAATATTGACTCCTGTGTGTGCTCTAGCCTCTACTGTATTGTGGAATTAATTTGCTTTTCCATTGCTCCTTCTCTCCACCATGCAGATACCCGTAGCTGTGGCATGGCTAACTGTCAGTACGGCTGTCAGGTCCTCAAAGGAGAGGTGCGATGCCAGTGTCCATCTCCTGGTCTGCAGCTGGCGCCTGATGGGAGGACATGTGTGGGTATGTTCTTGTCTAACTTCAACAAATAATTGTAGGTACGGTAAACCACTTAAGCCCTATGTGTTAGGATCTGTCTCTCCACAGACCATGTCAGACCTGGCCACTCCCACTTTCACTTCCACTCACACAGTCAGTTCACTCACCTGTCTCCCACCCCCTCGTCATCCCACCTGTGAACACTTTGACAATCAGCCTGCCCCCTATATAACTGGACTCATTGCACTCACACTTTGTCACTTCATACATTGTTGTTATGTTGTCTACCCTGGAGCTCTTGCCTGTGTCTCTGTTCTGGACCCTGCCCTGAGTACCTCTGGTAATTGCTCGTACCTATTTTTGTGTTGTGTTTTTGGGATTGCTTATCCTCTGCCAGTTTTTGTTACCTTGCCTTTGTTCTGCATTTAATCAATAAATTAGTGTTTGAACACTATTCCGCTGGTTGTCAGTCGTGACTCTGCATTTTGGGTTCAGCACATTTTGACACCGTAACAGAATGAACTGACCGAAATGAACCCAGCAGAGTTAAGGCTTTTTCACCAAAAGGTGGTGGACTTTGACATTTTGGTTGATCGCTTCATGGTCTCTACCCCTAAACTGCGTGCTCGGATCCATGTGGAAATATCTATTCAGCAGCAGTGGTTCAAGGAGAGGCCCTGGGTCAGCCATTTTGTTCCCCACCTGGATGTAGTGCAGGGGAAGCTTAAAGGCTTTTTAGACACCAGCTCATTGCCTAGTGCTTCCCAGCCAGCACCCCGATCTGTAAGGCTTGGAGTGGTGAGCCTGCAGCCCACCAACCCTGTTTCCGATCAGCAGAATGTTCAATATGTTGACTTGCCTACCTATTTTTACAGACAGGCAAAAATTGAATCATTTTCTGATCCACGTCATGTTCAAAACCCTTTTTATGGCACCCGCCTGGCTCGGGGAGGTCCCCGGTGTGCCAACAGGCGGGGCGGTGCCTCCCTGGGTCTCCCAGCCACCAAGACCACCCAGCCAGCCTGTCCGGACAGTGTGGGAAACCGGGGGCCTGCTAGGAAAAGGCGTGGTCGCCATGGCTCCCTACATCCCCAGCGGTCTTCACTACCCAGCACTTCTCTGCCTGGTGTCCAGACCACCCTTCTGCCCAGCGCTCTGCCGCCCAGCCTGCCCGGCTCTCCGCCGCACAGCCTGCCCGGCTCTCCGCCGCACAGCCTGCCCGGCTCTCCGCCGCACAGCCTGCCCGGCTCTCCACCACCTCCTGTGCCTGCAGTTCCATCTGCAGTCCAGTCTCCAGAATCTGCAGCATCCTCCTCTCCTGGGTGTGCAGCTGGGGTCCCGTCTGCAGCATCCTCCTCATCTCCTGGGTGTGTAGCATCCTCCTCTCCTGGGTGTGCAGCTGGGGTCCCGTCTGCAGCATCCTCCTCATCTCCTGGGTGTGTAGCATCCTCCTCTCCTGGGTGTGCAGTGTCCTCTGGGGTCCCGTTTGCAGCATCCTCCTCCTCTCCTGGGTGTGCAGCATCCGTTTCTCCTGGGTGTGCAGCATCCTCCTTGTCTCCTGGATATGCAGCCTCCTCCACGCCTCCTGAACCTGCAGCTCCGCCTGCAGCCCCACCTCCTGAGCCTGCAGCTCCGCCTGCAGCCCCACCTCCTGAGCCTGCAGCCCCACCTGCAGCCCCACCTCCTGAGCCTGCAGCTCCACCTGCAGCCCCACCTCCTGAGCCTGCAGCCCCACCTGCAGCCCCACCTCCTGAGCCTGCAGCCCCACCTGCAGCCCCACCTCCTGAGCCTGCAGCCCTCCCTCCTGAGTCGGCAGCTATGGCTACTGCAGCCCTCCCTCCTGAGTCGGCAGCTATGGCTCCTGCAGCCCTGACGCCTGCAGCATCCGGCTCCAGAGCCTGCAGCTTCTCCCGTGGCGTCACCTCTGCCTGCAGCACCTCCGGCCTCGCCTCTGCCTGCAGCACCTCCGGCCTCGCCTGGGTGCGGTGCCTTTCTCAAGTGCACCTTGGCAGTGGCTAGGAGCCGGTGAACTGGCATCTATCCACCTGACATGGTGATCCATGCTGGACGAGAACCGGCCAACCTCTGTTAGCCACGGTAAATCCCTAAAGACTGAGCTACTGCTGCTCCTTAACTCCTTAACCTTAATTTAGGGATACGGTTAGGTAGACAGTGAATAGGAGATACAAAAGAAAAACCACCTGCGTAATTCAATTCTAGGACGGATAATGCTTCCTGAAGGTGTGGTGTTTTTTTTTGCCTGGAAACCAGACGAATCTGCCACAGGAAAATAAATGCCCTGGGCAGATATTGGTCTGGTACTCCTCAGTTTGAATAAATCTTCCACACTACGCAGTGATATTAGTCTGGTCATGCCAGGCTAGTGTTTTTACTCCAATACTGCTTTTCCTCTGAAATGATCATCGATAGCAGGTTTTTTTACTCCTTTTTCATTGCTGATGTATGTGTGAGAAAAACGGAACTGGGGGCTTCCGTTTTTCCCGCGCTGTGTTTTTCTTCTTTGTTTTTGAGGGGGGCTAGCCCCCCCTATGCCCAGCTTTGATTGGCTGAGCAATACAGTATATTGAGGATGAAAAATCACACCTTTGTGAAGTGAGGGGCACTCTTATCATCGTACCTCATCATGACGTAAAATAGACACTATGACGTATCCATTCATTGTCAATTGGAATTTAATGTTTGTGTTGGACATTTGCACATACACCAAAAGCTGCACATAGGAGGGGCTAGCGCGCCCCTCAAAAGTGAGGACGCAAGTGCTTAGCCAGATTGGACAGAAAAATGAGGATGTTAATTGTGATTGGCCGGAATATGATGATGTATGCTAATAAGAGCGCCCCTCACTTCACACAAGTGTGTGTTTTTTTTTTTAACCGGGTCCGCCCGCATACTTGCCTCAGCCTCGTCCCTTACCATTTGGCACTATCTCTCTCTCACACGCACGCACATGCGCACCCACACATACCACACCATGTCTCACCCTGCCTCAATATCTTCCACTCTCTCTGATAACAAGACAATATGCGATTACAACTACCCAAAAAGGATGGCTATACTGTAATAGTTTTGTGATTGCTTGTGATTATGAAGACATGGGACTGGAAGGAAGGGGGATAGGGTTATAATAGAGGATTCTGATTGCAAAACAGGTTGAATTACTGCAAACTAATTATCTTTTACTTTGGATAGAAAAGATCGGTTCACATTGATTCTTAGGGTGAGTGAAATACCTGCACAAACCGTAGAGCCCTTGGTCTCTTTATTTCCTTGTCCCTTCGAATCAGGAAAATCTTTCTCATAGCATGCGCCAGAAAAGGGACAAATATTGGCTACCTCTGTGTCATGTTTGCATCACTGCTGATCGTAGCTGGAACTGAAAAACACCTAGAGTACACCTACTGCAGTTATTTTGTCCTGGCCGGGAATCAATGCTAATTGTAACCTTTCCCACTAAAGACAAAAAAGCATGGTAATGTTAATTGTCCAGTGGGAAATGGGCTAGACGCTAGACTAGAGTATGTATGAAGAATATTTGAAACTTGTCACAGTGCTAAGTGCCAGAAGCAACAGAGACTTTTTTCTTGTTTTTATTTTTTATTTCAGCCTTTGAAGTCACTAGGTGCTGATCAAGTGCATATGCTGAGGTATGGCAAATTGACAGAGACAAACCCTTAATGAAAACAAACAGAATCTCATACATAGGCTTGCTCCCTATTCAAGTATTGGAGTGTTTGATCTTTCTAAATCATAGGTTCCTGACAAAACTGTACTTTTATTTTGTTTCTGTACTTTTATTTTGTTTATCAATGACTTAGTGAGTCACGCATTAGAACAAGGGGGTTTAAACTTCCATCCTGCACAAGAAAATCCTCATAATAAAAATGTAGTATATGCTACGATTCCTTTCCCCCAAGTTACTCATTATCCTTTAAATATGTAGGGTGCATCATTAACTAATGACCTTATTGCTTAATGATTAACTGAAACAGGCCCGGTAATACCTCATATTCCCAACCTCCACTCTCTCTCACCAATTAACCGTTTCCGCGCTATTGTCATAGATCTCTGTCAATTAAAGCCTTATTATTTATTGCTACCCTCAATGCCGCTTTTATAGCGCCTTTAATTGATCAAGTCATAATGCTACTCACGTTAGCATCGGGTTGCTAGCTGGGTCGCGCCATTTTGGATCGTCGTCACCATAAACAGCCATTCTATCTGTTTCTTCAATCGCCTGTATCTCCTATTCCTTGTCCCAGATGGCATTTTTGGTCAAAACAAGGTTTATTCCACGGTACAGAGCCAACGATGTGAAGCCCTCCACTGCACTGGCTTAGCTCCGTTTGACACACAAGACCTGACCACGCATCGTCCAACTTCCTAGTTTATGATCAATTCCGGAAGTCTGGAAATGTTATTATTATTATTATTTGCTTAACTAGCAACGATGGAAGTTGGAGATCCATGCCCCACCCCGGCTATGTAATACCCGCTGTACCCGTGTCATCTGTCTGTGTCCCTTTTTTATGCCCATATTTGGAGATTGCTGTATCTGTTGTTAGTGGCAGTTCTGGACATGGGTGTGGAATGCGTGTGTCGAATTTGAAGTCGGTGGGGCGAACGGTTCTTTACGTGCATTACACAGTATACAGACAGAAAGAGATGTGACACATTTATAGATGGATGGAGGTGAATGATCTGGCTGAAATCCCTGGATCTGGATTTGTTTTATTGGTTTTATTGGTCCAATACTCGATTGGGTATAAAAGATAAATCTAGGGGGTGTCCTATATAATTTGAAAACAGGGCCTGTTGGATGATGGACGGTAGCTTGTAGGAAGTGAAGATAGTCCATCTTCGTTCCGCTGTTTAAAAATGGCAGGACTCACAGATGGAGGGGGACAAATTGAAGCAATTAACCTGTGTCAGTTATATTGGGGCTATAGAGCGTCGCAGTCCCTCCCCCTTTCAGAACAACGAGTGGCCCAGGAAATGAATCCCAATGCATTTTTCCCATAGGCATTTCTTATTTAATTTATTTAAAGACCTTTTAAGTGTCGTACGAAGCCAACTCTTGTCGTGACAAATCATGACAACACACACACTTTTTCGGGCCAAACAAAGAATTAGAAAGTAGAAAAGAACGGCAGGTTACAACACTTTTTTTTCTTGTTTTTCTTCTTTGTAATTATTTGTTTGGTCCAAAATATTGTGTTGTCATGATTTGTCACGACAAGAGTTGGCTTCGTACGACGCTTAAAAGGTCTTTAAATAAATTAAATAAGAAATGCCTATGGGAAAAATGAATTGGGATTCATTTCCTGGGCCACTCGTCGTTCTGAAAGGGGGAGGGACTGCAACGCTCTATAGAGTAATTCAACTCAGGCAGGCATACGCCCAGCTCAGTGCAGGCTAACCATAGCTGCAGAGAGGGGAGGGGTCCTAAAATAGGTTAAATTATAAAGGCTGTCAGTCATAAAGAATGATGGTGGAAGCAGAATGCTATAGGAGGAAGTGAGGTGTTGTTTGCGCCACAGGTGTTCACTCTGTAAATATTCATGAAGGCTAGGGTCGGACAATTAATTGCGGCTTTGACTGTTGAAATTTCAGATACGGATGTTGTGTTTACCTCAGCTTGGAGGGTGTTTCAGGCAGCACTCTTGTGAAATACAGTCATCAAAATAGGATCCCTGGCTTCTAAAGTTAAGCTGCAGGGGAGAACTCTGCTGCAGGTTAGTCTTTTGTTTTGTACAGAGCCAATTAGCATCTCATTTTCTCCCTAACCCAAAATGTTATGGGACTGTTTTAAAGCACTGAAAGTGAAGCCAAGATGGGCCTTTTATGTGCAAAAACTGTTTGGACATAAAACATAACATTATAGGGAATAAAGCCATGCTTTCCCAATAAATCCTATGTAGTTATTATTCAGGTACAAGCAGTTACGTGACATTACCTTTTTGTTGATTAAGTATTTATAGAACCCACAGACAGACGTGACCATTTTCAACCTGCCTCCCTATTTTAGACATGTTATTATAGATGAACATGTTTTCAGAAATGTATCTATTTGCATGACACTAATACGGCAATGTTTAAAGTTGGGTATTCATTTATAAAACAAGCTGAAATGTGGAAATACAAGGTATCTGCCCAAAAGCGACGATATACAGTGTATAGTACAGTATGTACAGTACACAGTATGTATACAGTGTACATCATGTATACAACTATACAGTATGTGTTGACCTACTGCAAGTCTAGATCTAGATAGTGAAATATTATTGATAAGAAGGTAATACAATTATACTGATCTACAAGTTCACAGCTATTCCGATTTTAACTATTTTTACAGGGCACCATTTTGCGAATATAAAATAACACTTGATTTGTTGATTAAAAATAAAGCGTGCACTCCTCGATTATTTGATCAATATTATATTATTGCAGCCCTAATGACTTTGAAACTGAGTCATGTCTTGTTTCACCCCTCCCTCTTCCCTGTCTGTCTCCACGGTAACTGTCAAATGGTCAAATGAAGCCGAATTGCTGGCAAAAAACTAAATCAATTATTAAATAGAAATGCAAATGTATGGGTTCAGGAAACTGTTCGACAAGGGCATCTCACCCTGCAGAAAGTGTGTGTGTGTGTGTGTGTGCGTGCGTGCGTGCGTGTGTGCGTGCGTGTGCGCGTGAAGCTGCTGCAGCCTGCAGCCCAGCCCTCTGATTAATGACTGTGTGTTGCTGGGTTGCTGCGTTTCCACCTCGTCCCAGAAGTTTCTGTATGAATGTGGCACAGCCTCATATTTCATTCCGTACAATTTCCTCAATGAATCAAAAGGTTTGTCAGGTGAAAACACATTATCAGCCTTTTAGATGCTATTTAATAATCACAGATAAATATGTTCTTAGAATGTCTCTCTTTGTTTTGTAAGGAAAGTAAGGGAATTTAGGACAAGAGATGTATAGTCACACAGACGTATAGAGTACTCACATGAGTAATATATAATAATAATCTTTGACAAGAAGGTTATTATTTTCTATTTTGAAAAAGCAATCGTTCAAAAGCAAGTCGATATGGTGTTAAATCTCCCTTTTCAAATGAATTGAAAGGGGAGTTGTTCCATTTGAAAAGCCATGATTTGTTTGATTGGTGTGAAAACAGTCAATATTGAGTTTACTGAGAGATGACAGAAGTTTGCCCTCCATGTCTTGCCGCGCGCGCGCGCGCGCACACACACACACACACACACACACACACACACACACACACAATGTGTGTACAAAACTTCAAGCCATTATTTATTTAAGACTGCTGTACTCTCCAGTCCTATGATTTTGAGTTTGATTAAGTACAGTTATTCTTACCTTTATGTACCCAGGGAAGGTTGTCTGGGTACAACAGCTCTTTTTTTTTTTATCAACGCCCTTCTTCCCAAAGTAAGACACATTCCATCCCTATAGGCTTGCCCAGGGTAACCACAACCTTCTACTGGGGGTTAAGTATAGCTGTTCCTTTTATGCCTTATTTATCGAGAGAAGGTCAGGAGTAAGTGTGGATTCTCTTTTACAAGATCCTTTACAACCCAGCAGCTTCACCTTGGGTTCTGGGAGCTGGGTTAGTACAACACCATCTGAGAAAATCCATCCTTCTAGTCCATGTGTCTCATGGTTCCTGATTCTGACCTGTCTGCTTCTGTAGTATTTTGGAGGCTAGAGGAGTGTGGCTTTCTGACCCTGTTCTCAACAGCTCATGTTGAGGTAACTTAGAGCCTAGAGCAAGGCACTAACTCCTGCTTGCTCTAGTGAATCTGCTTGATGTGCAGCAGAAGACCACTGTGCAGTGTGCACAGGAAATGTAACTAAATCTAAAATGTACATGTAAGATACGTTGAACCAAAGTGTCTGTACCTGTGCCCGATGAGCACATACTGTAAGTGTAAAGTATGACATTGTGTAACCATAATTACCGCAGTGTGGTTGCCCAGACTATTGTAATTGTAACACTTTCTTTATTGTTTTACTAGAGTAAGACAAAACTTTGCCGCACTACTAGTCCCACAGTATTGACTGTACGCACTTGAGCCATATGTCAAATCGACCAGAAAATTTCAGAATGGTGTTCTTGTATTTTGCTAAGAGAAATGTTATATAGTTTAATTGATATTAATTTGTTCGTGCATTCAATTTCCTCATTGACATGAATGGGAAAATGCGAAAAATCACATTCAAGTATTTTTCCTCTGAGACTGTAAGCACTATAGTTACAAAACTTGGAGGGTAGGTTCATAATAATTACAAAAATGAAATAACTTATAATGTTATCGGTCGGCCTCATGGTGGCGCTATAACAGCCCACTTTACGTTTTGGCTTATAACTCTTGAACCGTAGGTTGTAAAATTCCCTTTTCCCTGGATTCCTTGGGTCATCACGCATCTCCCCATATAGGCCACGCCCATTTCCGTCATGATAGATTTTCCGCCATTTAGAATTTTCTCCAAAACACAGTTTTTGCTTTTCCTCCTACAGATTTCGGTACACATGATATCTGGACCTTTCCGATGAAAACACCAGTGGCAGAATCTTGATAGTGCGTATCGTTCGGCCGTAATCGGCTTCCGAAGTTAGTGGGAGGTGCCTATTTTACAAAAAACGCCACAAATCACGAACGGAATGTCCAATCCATCCCAAATTTGACTCACTTGTCGCGAGCCAAAAGCAATTCAAATTTCATCCATAGGGGGCACCGCAAATGCAAAAGAATAACCATTTGTCGCAAAAACATGATTTTGGGGGGATAAATACCCTCCAAATGACTTATGCATGATCACATTGTAATTGGCTGGCAATATTAGTTGAAGGGGCCTATGTAAGCGACTGCGGCAACCACACTTGCATTTGTATTCAGTCAACTCAGTTAGCGTAAATGAATCTAAAACAAAAATTATTGGAGGGCTGCATAGCTCCACAGACTGCAGAAGTCCATACATTTATGTACTGTAATGTTATTTTCAGCAGTACAATACGTCTGCATGGGAGCCAGTTGTGTTCTCCATATTAATACCCTTCATGTGCCTGAGGTGATCATAACAGGCCTTCAAAGAACAGGCCACGGTGGAGTGAATTGGTTGCAAATACTAGAGCTGAATACAAAACTAGTTTTGTTCATAAAGGAATATCAGTCAAAGTAGTACACTGTGGCTGTTGGGCAGAACCACTCTCAACCTGGCATATGTCATATGACATCTTAAAAGCAGAAATGCAATATATACTATTCATTTAATAAATAAATAAATACTATTAACCCATTCTGACCGGGCACCCATTTTGGTGTCAGCATCATGTTATGCTTTAGCTATTGAAAAATAGCAGATCTACAAGCTCGTATCGCGCCACCGAGTGGCGCGATACGAGCTTGTAGGTCTGCTATTTTTTGAAAAATCGAAGAGCGATTGACATTTTTAGAATCTGATCTCAGGTCAGAATGGGTTCATCAGACCAGTGTGTGTCCGGCGGAAACCTCGTATGAATCTGATCTCAGGTCAGAATGGGTTAAATAAACAAATACATACATAATAGTAATTAGTAATAAAGGTAATGATTCAATCTCAATGTATGCAATGGCTTGGTCAAATAAAACCCCTCCGTTTCTTCTTCCAGATGTGGACGAGTGCGCCGCAGGCATAGCAGTGTGCCCCCGCTTCAGGAAATGCATCAACACCTTCGGGAGCTACATCTGCAAGTGCCATGAAGGCTTCGACCTGCAACACATCAACGGCAAATACCAGTGCATAGGTAACTGTACCTACACAGGAAAATTATGGTTCCGGTTTCTATTAACACTCGTGCTTTGTATGAAAGCTGAGAGCAAAAGGTTCTCAGACTGAAATGCTATTAGTGTGTTCAAGGTTGAGTGGCCAAGGAAGCATGCACGTTCTCTCTCCAACACACTCAAAGCTTCTCTCTCTCTCTCTCCCACACGCTCTCACACACCTACTCATGTGCAGTGGTGAAGAAATTACTCACATTTTTTACAAAAATATAAATACTGCAATGTATTAACACTCACACAAGTAAAAGTCCGGCAATCAAAATGTACTTGAGTAAAAGTACAAAAGTATTGGCATCAAAAATGTACTTAAAGTAGCCTACCAAAAGTAAAAGTATCCTCTTTATGCATATTATTATTGCTTTTTTAATAGCATCAACAACCACACAATGTGTCGAATGGCGAAACATTGTGAGCTACACTGTAGTAGATTGGCTATTTTCAAATGGCCGAAATGTATATAAGGTGGTTATTGTATGTTTTCTTTAATAATTTTTTTATATTTTGTAATGATAATCAAAATCTACAAACTAACTAGTAAATACAGTTTTAAAATAATTGTAGTGAAAGTAAAAGTACAAAAAATTTGGAAATACTCCAGTAAAGAAATACTATTCAAGTCCAGTACAGTAAATGTACTTTGCTGGTGTAAAGTGGTGTAGTTACTTTACACCCTTTCTCATTACCTCCTGTCTATAGATATACAGTAGACCAGCCAGTGGTTCCCAACATTTTCTGGGTCAATCAAGGCCCACTTGATGAAAATCTCCAAAGCGTTCACGGGCTACCCATCTGACCACTTAGCACAGCATGGGCCTTGTCCGTTTTTCAGAGCATATTCATTGTAATGATCGATCAGTGGGTTGTGTTCTGGCTTGGAACAATGGATCATGGACTTAGTATTCTCTTAAATTATTTGTCAGTATCACGAAGAAACTAGGTTTTATCCTATTCAATACGGGAAATCCTCTGTGCCATTTTAGATTTGAGCTATATAGCAACATACGTTTTTCAGAAAATGGTTAGGATTTTTAGAATCTGCCTCGAGTCTAAATGTGTGTAGAGAAAAATACCACAACTGCAGTAGACACATGAACAAATATGGTCACAATAGGAAGCATGTAATCTCATGAATTCTTGTCGTCTAAAAACCTTTATTTGGCAGTCCGCCAGTATGCTTTTCAGTATGCCTTCAGTGCCTTGAGAGTTGTATTTGAATCCTTCTCAGTAAACAGCATATTGTATTTGAATACTTCTCAGTAAACAGCATATGGCAGAGTGACATCTCAGTGTTTAGAATGAGCTAGCAACCGCATAAAAACCTTTGTTGAATCTCTTCTGTTTCTGTTATCCCTGGGAGGATTTGACCGGGGAACTCTCATAATGAAGCCGTTTTGACAGGTGGAGAGATCTTCTTATTTAACGAACAACAGCACTCACAACCCACAGCACATGACGTGCACTGCCTACTCTCTACTACAGCTGAAGTGGATGGGAAGCAATTAGCCTTCGATAGTGTGTTGCGATGTTGTTTGAAGCTCTTTGACACATAGGCCTACTACACAATCATATACCGGTACATTAACATGCACAAACAAGATGGAGGGATGGACATCGCAGCGGAGACAGTCCTGTGAGATTGTACTAGAACTTGATTCACATTTTTTACACTGTGAGGAGCTCAAAAATGGAAAAAGAACCACCGCTCATCTGCTGAAAAAACTTAAGCGAGGTGCTGGAGCCACAAAGAGAACATGAGAAAAAAATAAAGGGAAGCTCCGCACACTCAGATCTGCGCACAATCAATGTATTTATTTAGCAAGCTTTCGGTCTACTGACCTTCTTCAGGCACTGTGAGGAGCTAAAATCACTCAGATATTGTGTACGCATGCACACATACGGTTTTCTTTTCCTTCATTTACACAAAACATGCATTCACTACACACGCATGCACACACAGTCACACACACACACATGTGCACTGCACACACGCACATATTGCACACACACTGTCGCTGAATCTTGCTGTGTTTTGACTATCTTTCAGACGTGGACGAGTGCTCTACAGGCCAAAGCCACTGTGGAAGCTTTGCCACCTGCTACAACACGCCTGGCTCATACAAGTGCAAATGTAAAGACGGCTACAGGGGGAAGGGCCACGACTGCAAACGTAAGCACCTCTCCTCACCACCCCAGTGTTCAGCTCCTTTCAGTGGTGCAAGAGGCCCTCACAATCTTTTTTTTGTTTTCTTTGGTTGTGTTTTGAAAGGTGGAGGTGGAGAGGAAAGGGAACGCTGAGAAAGGGAGTGGAGGAAGGGAGAGCAGCAAGAATTTATTTTCTTTGTAACAGCTGTCATTCATTTCTTGGGGGGGAGGATGGAGCTCCATTTTCATTCTGCATCCTGAATGAGACCTTGACCTACCGTATTGAGATCTGTCTGTTGAGAGCAAAAAGGGGGGAGGGAGTCTGTTGTTTCCAGACGTCAGACGTCTATTCCCATGAGCTGTTTTTGTCCTCAGGCTGGGTGTCACATTGCGCCGGCTGACAGAAATCTCATAAGTGTGCGTGTTTTTGTGTTTCTTTTTTCTTTTTTCCTGCCGTTCAATGGCAAAGACATTATTTATAATCATTATTTCACGCAGTACTTTAATCGTTTGTCTCTAGTGACAGAGTGTAACATAGAAAATACCCCCTGGCAAACTGCCTCCCCCTGGCCAGCCGGGGCGGTTGGAATTAACGTGTTCCTTCCACGTGTTACGTCCAACCAGGAAAACTCCCCCCTGTCAGGTGTAAAGGAGCGACTTGGACACTCATGCATGAAGGAAGCATGAGTTCAAGTCTGTTGCTCTCCCCAGGTTGGCGGAGGGTGTGTAGAACCCAGGATCACATTAGATATTTGACACAGGGGTGAAGAATGGGTTACAAAATCGTGTGATTAAAAAAAAGAAAAAAAAAGAAAATACCCCCTGGCACGGGACAGGACCTTAACACTGTTGTCCTGAATCACCCTGTCGCCTGCACATGCAGCGTAAGGCACAAGTGCTCTGACATTGGAGCTATGTGATATTATATTTGTGTATCACGTATCAAAGGCTCCCTGTAACCCGAGAAGGCGCAAACAGAGTTCAAAACACTTGCTTCTCTCTCCTCACTCATGAACCCCTTGTGAAGTTCCTCAGCTCTAGTAACCCTCTCCTGAACAATGTGCTAGACAGAACAATGCATGGAAAGGAACGCATTGTAAAGCTTTGATGACAGCCAGTCAGCCAAGCAAATGTCATCTTGAGGACAAGGCTGCACCTTTGAACAGCGCAATCGCTCTGCATACACACTTCACTCAGATGCATGCACACACATACACACACATGCGGACTCACATGCTCACATACAGTATACTGTACAGACAACTATACACACAGACCAACTTTATTGATCTCACAAACAAATACTAATGTTGTGTACGTGCCTTATAAGTTATAACAGTTCACCAAGTGAAAATGATCTTGAATGTTCTCCCTACCAGAGGTGATGTAAGAAGGGAGAACAAATCCCACATACCTGATTATTTTGAGCGATGAATAGCCGAGAGACTGATCTGTGAATAGATTTTCAGGAGGTCTCAGGTGAAGACTGTAGCCTACTGTAGATGAAAGACTAGGCCCGAAGGGCTTTTTCCTCTCCAAAGCTCCGCCGGCCCTTGCAATTGGCCACCAATGTCATGCCTCATTAACTTAGAAGGACTCATATTTCAGGGTGCCCTGGTGACTCAGCCAGAGAGTGTGCATTTGCCACACAGGCATAGATCTTTTCTCATGATGTCAGAGGTTCGCAAAAGACGCACTCGTGACCTGTGTCTTATGCTGGGTAGCTTCGGAAATGTTTAGTTCTGGTACTGATGCCTAGGATTCCATACGGATACCAAAACGCCACTTTTGAATATTTAACAGGCACATGAAGCAACATACCTGAGTGTGTCACTATTTATTTAAAAAAAAAATGACATTCAACAAAATAAGTCAAAACTTCTCAAATTCTTCAGTGTTTAATTTTGTCTTAAAGGTTTTATGACATTCATTTTCATTTATTTTTTCTTTTAGGTTTTATGACCTCAATTACACCCAAAAAACCTGAACTTTGAACATTCAGTGGATTTTCTGTGGTCTGAAGTTTTCTTTGGGGTTTTTTGGGCCTTTTGAGCTACAATGAAAACAGGCAACACAGTGAAACAGTGACATCTGCTGGCAAATCCCATTGACATATATGGGATTTGCAGTAAGTGATGTCACTTACTGCCGGCAAATCAGAGCACCTGTTTGAGCCAGAAAACCCCAGATCACAGAAAATCTACTGAATGTTAAAAGTTCATGTTTTTTGGGTGCAATTGAGATTAGAAAACCTAAAAAAAACAAGAACAATTCCAAAACCTTTTTTTTTTATGTCACAATCCCTTTAACTCATTGAATAACAATATGCAGTACATGAAATGCGGTACTATAGCAATAGTATGATTTAAATCAAACAATATCTGAGCAAAGAGTTACCCTGGGTCAACTATGTCTGCTAGCGGATATAGTTGCCCCAGGTCACCTACAGTATGTCAGGTCAGTGCCAAATGTCTTATGCACACTGCAGGCAAAAGAAGGACCTCTGAGATCCACATGGAAGCCACACCGTTATTAGAGCCCATCTTGTTTTATTTCGACACATCATCTTAACATGCATGATGCAACCATTAACTTCACTAAATTCTGCCATGTCAATTACAACTGACAAAAGAGACTTAAAATGATCATCATCTGTTATCTCTCAGCTATTCCTAAGGTGTCCATCCTACCCCCAAGGCGTGGAAATCCATGGGAACCTCCAAACCACCACAACCACATTCCTGACACTGACCACAGGAGAACAACCACCACCATCCGCCCGCCTCTGACTGCCAAAAGAATCCCCCCTAAAACTACTACAACACCCACGACTACTACTGCAACAACCACATCTAAACCGCCAACGCTCCCTCCAAAGAGAGCAACGCCCGCCCCACGTAAGCCATCTATCCCCACCCGAAAGCCCTGGGTTCCCCCCAGGAGACCAGCGGTACCCACCAGGAGACCAGCAGTGCCCACCAGGAGACCAGCAGTGCCCACCAGGAGACCAGCAGTGCCCACCAGGAGACCAGCAGTGCCCACACGCAAGCCCTACGTCCCCCCGAGACGTCTGCCGCCCATCACTCCACCACCGCCACCCACAAGACGGCCGCCTCAGCCTGATCCTGTCACCCCTGTAGACAACTCCATACAGAAGGAAGTGACCAAGCAGAGAGGAGATGTCCACAGTAAGAATGTTTTCCTTTTCTTCACATGGGTTTGGTAATGCAACAGTAAAATCCCACATGATTCAATCCATTTTTACGCTCTCAGAGTTAAATCGACACTCAGGTTTCTCCTGGACATATCTTCAATGATGTTCCTGGTTTCCACTTGCAAACCCCCACGGTTCTCCTTTCTTGAACCGAAGCCAACTAACTTGAGCTACCTTTCTGTTTGTGAGGAAACTCAAAGTAATCAAAGCAAACAAAAAGGTAGGAGCGCACACCAATAGTGGGGAGGTGCTGACCATGGGAGACAAACTTGAAAATAAGAAGGAGAGGTTGCACAGCTCGTAGTCACGATGCAAAAAACTATTTTTATTGGGTTACCAATGTTTCGGCAACAAAATGCCTTATTTAGGGTAATAAAAAGTAATACAATGTAGTGACTGCACACAGTATAATGGTTTATTATACAAACCATTTGCTCTTCTCCACCTTGCTCCCACAATGACCAGCACAGTTAGGCCACATGGAGAAATGGTGAAGCAAATTAATTTTATCTTGCGGTAGACCACACTTTGTCTTCCAGACATTGGTAATTGGATTGGATTTTCTATTAGGTTCTTTAGAGTGAACTGCATGTCTGTCTTGTGGGATTGTGTTAGTTTTCATACTATATTTTAGCAAGTTTATTGGAGCATCAAATATGAAACAATCCCTCTTCATCACAACTCCACAGTTTCTCCCACATGAGTTAAAATTAAAAATGGAAAATACACAAGATAAAAATGTGGAATAAAAACGCAAATAAACATGGCTAAATACTTTTAGAATGAACTGCCAATGTGAAAAAGAAAAATGATTCATCCTCGTATCACGTGTTCCTTATGTGACTGAATTTGCATGTCCTGCCCTGAATCCTAAAAATGACTAAGCCGGTGTGCTCATTCATCCATTTGTAACTAAGAAAATATACAAGAGTGCCACACAAATTCTCACTGTTTATTTACAAATCAAAGAAAAAGGAAAAAGGAATGGTTTCCACACGACAGCTATGTAATGTAAGCAACTCTCAGAGTTTAAGAACATTTAGGATCTCACATCTCATTAAACTATGAAGATACCTACTGTACATACAGTAGATCACGTCCCTGGTGAGTCAGTGCCCAGACCTGTCTGTATTATGTTAGCCCATTTCATACAGAGTCACGTTAATGCCACTGGCCTGAGGCTGTTGGCAGTCACTTTTACATACACCAGCGAACTCTTGACAAAATACAGTGCTATATTGACTTTTAGGAGATTTTAAAGAAAATAAATATTTTTTTAAAGCCCAGGGTGAGCCACTTCGTTATGTGCAATCTAGGATGAAATTGAAAATACAAAAGCACATTAACACAACGTACAGTGCAGAGTTAAAATACACAAGCCATGTTTGTCTTTATTTCAAAAACTACATTTTAGCGTTAGTAAATTAAGTTACACAGATCTATAATTGAGAAACAAACATCATTATGTTGTAAATATCAGTTTTAAATCTTAACAAGCAATTCCCTGAGCCATTAGCTTACCATCTGTCTAGATCAGTTGTTCTCAGCCTGTGGGTCAGGACCCCACATGACTTCAAGTATGATTATGTTGGGGGGTCCCCAGTTAAAAGAATATGATCATTTTGGGGAGTCCCCAGTTAAAATATGACTATTTTAGGTGGTCCCCAGTTCAAAGATATAACTATTATGGGGCCTGAGGAGGTTAAAAACCATTGATGTGAATAATACAGCCCATGTGTTTGATGTCTTATCGCATTTTGGGTCATTAGATTAAAGCTTTGTTTACTGGTCAAGTTGGCAGAGCATAAATCCCCCATGGCGCTGAGCTCTTATTGACCACCCAAATATTTGCCAGGAATGAAAAAGACAAGGCCAACATAAAGGACAACACGTATAGACGCATCTAACCAGTGCATCACCTGAACATAGATGTTGGATTGATATGCATTATTTAATGAAAAGGTTTATTCTCTTGTTTATCAGCTCACTACGTGGTGTCAAACAGTAGAAAGAGCATAAAGTGACTGTCCTGTTAATATGTCACTGGCCACCATGCAACGCAGATTGCATGTTTCATTAAAACATATAATCACTAACTACTGCAGATAAATAGGCAGGGCCCTGGCCCCTGATTGCCAGGTTATTGTTCTCCAACAAATTAAATGACTGCATGGCAGCTGAAGAATCTGCTATCAGCCTAATGCATGATGCCGTGTACCATTAAATACAAACACAGACATAGGCACGGCTACAGAAATTCTCACCTGCACGCTGTCTCTCTCTGCCTTTCTCTCACAGGCGCACGCACACACGCGTCGCACTCACGTGTCGCACACACACACACACACACACACACACACACACAAAATCTTACAATAACATTTCCAGTCAAACATGCACAGACACAAACATGCACACACGCACACAGCCATACTGTAGAATAGATGCCTGGAATATCTTGGGAGTCTGGTGTGAGTGTTGAATTCTTCCAGATTTCTCTGGCTATCAATTCATCCCTGTGGCTGCCAGGTGGTACAACCCAGCGCAGGGAAACAGGGGGACTTGAAGACCACAATGCAAAATGTTCAGATGCAGCAATATAGGCTACTATATGTTTGCACTTTGCACCACTGGAAAAAGCAGCTAGTACAGTAGCTGCTTTGTGTATGTACTCTAATGTACTTGCTAATATATGACTGTATTCTATGCATAATTATAATCACCATACATACTGTACAGTAATACATATGGTGACAAATTAAACAAAAAAACAACATAAAGGGTCTTATAACGTGTCAAGCTACCAGAACAGCTTCATTGTGCTTTGTAGATTGTCTGCATTGTCTGCAAACCTACTGGAGAGATGGAACACCATTCTTCTAACTAAATATATTCCCTTTTTGGTGTTTTGATAATGGTGGTGGAAAGCGCTATGCTATGATGTCGGTCCAAAAGGAGTTCAACTGGGTTTGATGTGGTGTTTGCAAAGGAAGATTCACATCACTGTCATACTCATTTAAACATTCACTGACCTCTCGTGTCCTAGTGTGGATGAGGTCATTGCCATCCTGGAAGAGACCACTCCCATCAGAATAAAGGTTTATCATCATAGGATAAAGGCGATCACAGAATTGTATTGATGTGCAGTGACCCTTACCTCTTAGGAGATAAGTGGATACAATCTATGCTAGGAAAATGCCCCTCACAGCATAACGGAGCCACCAAACCTGCTTACTGTAGGGGTCAACCATTCAGACCTGTACAGTTCTCTAGGGGTAACTATTGTCTTGGAAGGATAAGTCATCTGTCTATGTAGTTGTCGCTGGACTGTCCGTATCTACATTCAGGAAAGTACAGTTCAATACAAAGTCTGCTAAGAGGAGTTTAAACCAAAAAAGCCTATGGCTTGGGGTCCTTAGTACTCAATTCATTGAGAGTCATCTGTGGATGAGTTGCTCTTGTGTGTGTGTGCGACTGTGCGTGCGTGTGTACAGTACATGAGTGCATTTGTGTGTCCAAAATTTTCACTATTGATTGCCTCTATATCATAAACATAACACATCAAGTGACAATGTTAAAATGTTGTATTGTTGCATTCTTTGACAACATGCTTTAATTGTGTCGTGGCATTTTGCAAATGCATTTTAGAGCCGGGAAAACAGTATTCAATCATATCAGAAATATGGAGATAGAGGTCAGTGTAATGGAATTGGAGGGAGTTTGCAGGGCAGTAGATCACACACTATGGGCATCTAAAGGACAACAAGGACAATGTTTCATGGCCCATGTGTCAGTTGACCTTTAATAACTTCAACTTGGGCCAGTATTTCTGGCAGTGTGACGACAAGCTGTTCATAGAAAGAAACTATTTCAGTCCGAGGCTATTTCAGAGTGCGCCCGCGCGCATGAGTGTGTGTGTGCATGCGTGCGTGCCGTGCATGCATGGGTGCGCCCGCGCGCGCGCGCGTGTGTGTGTGTGTGTATCTCTGATTCTTCATGTCTCCATGTGGACACACATGCCTGTCTCACTGTGTGTTTGTGTGGCTGAGGGTTCGGTTGCCACCGCAGTTACTTAGCCGTTGCATCAGAAACAGATGACGATCCCATTACTGTCGCCACATTCCTTCTCACATTTGACTCTCTTTGTATCAATGTGTGTATACTGTACCTTGTATTACAGGCTGTACAGCTGTCAGTAGAGTTTTACCATGCCTACAAAGTAACCCATGTACTTATATCCTACTGCGGTGGATGAATAAAAGCTACAGTACAGTGAAATTATAGTCCGTGGCAATAAGCAGTGCTATTATTGATCTCACCCAGGCCAGGACACATTCATTTTTCACTAATAAAGTGGGTGTCAAACAGTAGCTACAAATTAGTAACGTATGAAATACAAGCAAATACATGATTATTTATACTGTAGTTCAGTGCTACAGTATTATCAGAGTGTTACCAGATATTCTGGTAGCATGCATCACAGTTATGCAGACAGTAACATTTCTCATGAGCAGATGCTTAATTGTCAGGCAGTCAGACCCCCCGAAATTGTAGTGTCATCATATTACTATCTGTACTGGCATATTCTAGTCTGTCCCTCCCTATATGATCCATGGAGAGAGTCTCCTCATATAGCCTTGGTGACTGTTGCAGGCAGGCCACCATACAGTACATGTTTTATGGAGGCCATAATAGCCTGTCGATGTAAACAGGGACTGGTGATGTACAATACCCTCTGTACATTTAAGACAGGGATTTCAAGGTTTAGTACAGTGGCAGAGACTCAAATTATGACCAGAGAAGTGCTGTTTTATGCCCATAAAGCAAACAGTCATACTGTAGGTTACCCCAGCTCCTGCTGTCCATTGTCACTAAACGTTTAAATGTCAGGGAGTTTCGTGGCTGGCATTTGGATGGGAAATTTAAAAGGACATCTTTTATGATCTTTCAAAGTAGGGGAACTGCAAGTTTGAAGTTATTTGTGGCCAAGTTAATTGTGGCCAAGTATCAGACACTTGGAGAGGTTGTTCTCTGTTCATTGTCTTGGTGTTATGTGTGTTCTCACTGTTCTACATTAAAGAGCAGAATCTAATTTATAACGTTTTTCATACAGTGAGTGCAACTCAATGCACTCCATAGATAATTATAATAAAAAAAGAAATTAAATAAACAAGCAGTGATTCAAAGCATATAAGCCGGTATCTCCTCTCCATCCAAACACACGGTTGGTGCAGATGTGACTTTTAAAGCATAATAAATAGTTAGTTCTGTTTGCTTTTATAAGGCAGCCTTACCTCATTCAACCCCACTTTCTCTCTTCAGTCCCTCGGAACCACGGCCAGAACACCGTCCTGGGGATTGACTTTGATATCGAACTGGGCAACACAGCTGAAGAATCAAAGGATGACCCAGGTAAGCACAATGTATCTGTGGAGTTTTTGATTAAAGTTTATGATGAGAGATCTTCACCTTGGCTTCTACTCTCCTCAATATGTTTTTTCTTCTTCCCCATGTTCACTTATCTGATCTTCTGCTAGTCATATTGCCTGAGCACTATGCTTGAGATTATATGACTGTATACTTTGTAATGTTGTTGCACTACATTTATGTTGGACTGGATGAGAGCAACATCTCTGCCTAATATTTCAATGTACAAGAAGCCAGTCAATTGTGCCCATCAGCGATTCAGTGTGCTACCTCTAACGACCTGGTGATGATGTCATTTATGATGCCACAACAATGTTGTCATTTACTGGGAAGTCGGATGTCAAGAATGGCCAGAGAAAAGGGAATTTGAAGTTGAAAGTGAACCAGATTGACTGGTTGAGTCACCATTATTAGGAAATGTGTCCATATAATCTAAATTAAAACTGAAAGTGAAAGTGAACCAGATCGACTGGTTGAGTCACCATTATTAGGAAATGTGTCTATATTAAATATAATCAAGCACATGTGTCTGCTCGCTCATATAAATTGCAATGAATCAGTTAACATGAATTTAATATGGAAGGTTAAGAGAACAGATTAAAGGCAACCATGTGATAGTAATAGATCAGTGGTTCTCAATCTTTTTTTTTTTTTTTTAGCTCTGGACCACTAACATATCTCCTTGAAATAATGACTGTTAAGGGCTTGATTTAATTCACCTCAAATTAACAAATTAAATGAAGCCCTTAACAGTCAACCTAATTTCATTTCAAGATGTTTCCCTCACACCACACCCATATCCCCCCTCCCAACACAACAGTGGTCCCCAGGCTGATTCTCAGTCAGGGTGGTGGTCCCTGGTTCATAATGAGTTGAAAACCCCTGTATTAGACTATGCGTCTCTTTTGCTTGTCTTTTGTGCCTCCCCACTCGATGTTCCATTCCAAAGAACCATACTGTACATCACATTCTCATCCTCTCCACAGTATATGGGCTCAATATCACATTCTCCTTCTACTCTCTATAGTAATGTAATACAGTCCAGCAGGGTGTTTCAGCACAACCTTGCACCACGAATCAACGGCTGCTTTTACACTCCCTCCATCAAAGCCAGTGACGTGGCCCAAGCGTTTTTATTTCACGACACTGTGTCTCCATGCATGCCACTCACATTCCTTTGACCTCTCCCCCGACAGCCTTATTCAGAGAATGAAGTCAAAGATCGTGCCCAACAGCCCCTGACTCTTGAGAGTGTTAAAATGGACCTCAACAGAATTTATTTTACACTCTCTGAAATGCACAATGACAAATATAGTCCCAACAATAACTAATGAGTCACTCCGGATTTTGCAGTGTACCTGCTTACAGATGACAGAGCTCACATATCAAATAGTGACAGATGAGTTGCTAAGGCAAACCTGACAAACAATTGCCGCAGTCCTCCGGAAAAGCAGCCAAAGGAAGGAAGGAGGTGATAGTGACCAGGTGTGTTTTGATAGGCGTGCCGTCGGAGTTGTGCCCTGCCTGCTGATGACATCTGGCTGATTCCATTTTAAAACGATGGCCCACGGCCCAGAGTGCTCCGTCAAAGACTTTTTCACACTTTTCACTTTAAGATGATTGCTAGAGTTGACTGCTTGGATGATTAATTGATTCATTTGGAAGTAGATTACTGTGGTGATCGTGAGCCGCATAACCATCGGGGCATTTTTCAGTATGATTATACCAACCACCACATCAACACCAAGCATAACGTTGCTGTCGGGCAAAAACCTCGTATCTCCACATCATCATCCAGATTGTCTTTCTTTCTTTGTCATACTACAGTGTCACACAAAAGTAGCAAAGATAGCCAATCTACAAGCTCACAGCTTGTCGTGGTGCGGTGCGTTGTGAGCTTATAGATCTGCTATTCAATAATGTAATACAAAATTATATTATGTGAAAGTGGTAACTACAATGGATCCATTGGAACCCAGCTTCTGTTTTTTTTTTTTTCATTTTCTGAAAAGTTAAAGTTTTGATATAAAAGGTTTCCGTAGATGATAAGGAAGAGCAATGTCTAGTTTGTATCAGTAAACAGACAGCTATGTGTAGACCTTTGTGATTTACTGATGCCAGTGATACACAATTGAAATTGCTTAATGGTTTGGCTTTGTGCTTATTTTGGCTCATAGTGTGTCATTGGTTTGGCTCATGGTGTGTCATTGGCCATGAGAGAAGGTATTTTCATTGGCTTAGGAAATGAAGTGTGAAGTTTTTTGCACAAACCGATTTCAGGGGCACAAAGACGGATGCTATTCTCATATCCATATCCAATCTGTACAGAAATGTGTGTATAGAAGAAGCACTTGTTTTTTTGTCCCCCAACTATTATCCAACTGTCATCAAGGCAGTGCTGCCAGAAATGAAATGATCATTCGTAGTAGATTATTACTGTCATCACTGGATTGTACTTTGCTGTTTGTGGCATTTATGCAAACTGTGGCTGGAGGGGGATAATCGCACACATTGTGCACTGTGCAGTACAGCAACAAAAACTGACAGAGACTAGATTTGTATGTATTATCTATCAGTACATCATCCCATTGATCTATTACTATGACAGAAGTTATAAACAGTCATATAACCAATTCGCCTTGCTGAAAGGCACTTTGGCGGGGAAGATAGCTGCAGGGGTGATTGAACTAGGGATGCTTCTATAATGCTCAACTTTGAGCAATATGTATTTTTTTCACAGCCAATGCGGTATCTATGTGTATATGTTTGAGCCAACATGCTATTGTGGAACCAATTTTCAAATGGTTTAATTTGTTTATGCATCTATGAATATAGCATTATGTCTACGTATGTGTTCCTCGGCTCACTAGAAAGGCTCAGAAATGGACACTAAATTGGACAGAGTCTTAATTAGTCTTGGGTACCTGGACGATTGAGAGATCTTCGTCTGGGGAAAAGTTAAATTCAACAAATGGGCTTGGACACCGGAGAAAACCACCAGGCTGTGTGAGACAATATTGGTAACAACTGTGAAGGAAGTAACATTACACAACTATTTATGCCAATATGGCTGCCATGAAAAGGGTAAACTGTGAACTCCTCTGAATGTACATTTTATCTATTATTACAATTGAGAGAATTCCGCGCCCACAAAATTGTGCTAATTTGCTAACTTCCTCTTACTATGAAGGAAGGAACTCGCCATCATATTCAGGAAGGAACTCACTCTCATATCATGGTGTCCACTGCATTAACCATCAACAGGCCCAGTTTTACCATTGCTGGGCTAGGGTGGGCTGCGGCCCGGGGGCCCCAGACTAAAAGAAATGATGAAATTATAATGAAATTGTATAGTATTGCAATCCAATTCAAGTGAGATTTGTGTTTAGTCATTGTATATTTAGTTGTATTACGGTTAAAACATTGGGAGCTCACACAATCAAACACACACACACACACACACACACACACACACACACACACACACACACACACACACACACACACACACACACACACACACACACACACACACACACACACACACACACACACACACCTAGTGGCTGCATGCATTCAGCACCATGGACAGAGACTAGTGTCTGTCTGTCTGTCTGTCTGTCTGTCTGTCAAAATTACACCACAATTAAACCAAATACCCCAGATGGGGCTCCATAAATCTTATCTCGCCCAGGGGCCACTACTACTGTAAATCCGGCACTGCCCACCAACACACACTTGGACATCATGGATCTCCATTTATGGTCATACAAGGGACAAAGACTGACAGATAAAGAGATCTCCATATATAGGGCATACTGTAAAAGTGACACACACAGACATGTACAACTGGTACTCTGTCAAAGCCCCTGACACTCGGACATCGTTCGGATCGGTGCGGCCCGAACCTCTGGTTATTTAACCCATTCTGACCTGAGATCAGATTCATACGAGGTTTCCACTGGACACACACTGGTCTGATGAACCCATTCTGACCTGAGATCAGATTCTAAAAATGTCAGTCGTTCTTCGATTTTTTTCAAAAATAGCAGACCTACAAGCTCGTATCGCGCCACTCGGTGGCGCGATATGAGCTTGTAGATCTGCTATTTTTCAATAGCTAAAGCATAACATGATGCCGACACCAAAATGGGTGCCCAGTCAGAATGGGTTAAAAACATATAAAGATGAAATGCAGAGATACAGAGTTTCTGCCGTAAATGCCTTGTTTGGAGCATATTGAATGTACTGTAGTTATCAAGAAGGGAGAGCATATTTCATCTTCTTTCTCCACCTACATTCTTGTTCTTTTCAGACACAAAAATAAATCTAAAAATTGTGTGTTTTTCCACTGTGTACAGACTCTGGGTATTTGAGCTGCTCATTTGACCATGGTCTGTGTGGCTGGATCAGGGACAAAGATGGTGACCTGCACTGGGAGACGACAGCAGACCCATCAGGTAATTGACGTCGACCTCACCCATAGAGCCAGACTAATGTATCCTTTTGGCTGATATATTGGCTATTATTTGACTTTTTTCTTTTTGAGTGGTGCAACCACTCAAACTACCAGACAGCTATGTGTGTGGCTGGGTCCCTGGGTCTGTCCCTGGTCGTGTCGGAGCACGGAAATAGCGTTATAGCGTTTGTTCACCACAAAGTGTCACTGTTGCACAGCCTAACACACAGACACACACAGGCCAGGGAGGAGGGCTAGTACAGTACAGTAGAGTACAGTACAGCACCACTCACTTCAGACGGGTCTGATTTTTTTCAGTACACCAGTATTAGGATTTATGCAGCCAATGTGTCCCAATTTGTAACCTTAATTTATTTTTCCTATACGGAGCTTTGTGTGTCTCTGGCTGGGTCCCTGTGTCCGGAAATAGCGTTTGGTTGGTTTGTCACTGTTGTGCAGCCTAATACACACACACATATTAACTGTATAAGTATATGATGATTTTAGGTGTGACAGTACAGTACAGTGACCGTACAGTAGAGGGACCCCCTGGGTACCCCCACACGGTAACTCTGTGATTTCTCAACCGTTTCGGACGCGGGGCGGCTCGCCAGAACTGGGCCCCCTGGCCCAGTTCTGGCGAGGGCGTTTCTGTGGGTCTGGACGTTCCGGGGAGTTGCACCACTCACTCCACACTTTATTTTTAAATAGCAACATGTCAACATGTCACAATGCGATGAACGTAGAGCTGCTATTTTTGATATTTAATTGTTTGCATATAAGTTCAATGTTTTCAAACTGAATCTTTAATCAAATCTGATTTTCAAATTGATTACAAGATTCTGCAGTAATCAGTGTTGTTGGACTCAAAATATGGCATGGCGTCCAGAGGTCTTACCATGCAGTAGCCTGGCTAATAAGCCAGACGCAAATCAGCCGTTGGCAAAAACAAATTGCTTGCCAGTGGATTATCCGCCATATAAAACATGACAGTGAGTGCTTTCGCTCTAGAAACTCATGCAGATGAGCATCCATCTGTGACACCTGTGGCTTACTTTAATGTGAGCAAGCAACTGTTTTACATGGAGCCCTAATGAGAGAATGTGATGAATTCTGTCCCCATGAGGACTAGATCAGCACTACTGTATATATAAAAGAACAAGAAGGCACTCAGTAGAGCACAGTCCTCTGCCAAAGCAGCATAATGTATTCTGAAATGTCTGTATCATTTTACAAACACAAACGTATAACATACAGTAGATAATAGATCTCTTAAAGTGTATGACGCCTACTGATTTTGGTGACCTGGCTTTTCCTCTAGCGTACACATTGTACTCCTAAACAACACTGCCTGGATTGCCAAGATTTTCGTATAACCATACAAATGTTCACAAAATCATATCGTACTCCTAAACAAGATGTCTTGAGAACTGTTTAAATTCCCATGTACACAAAAGCAGCTCAATTGGTGAGGTAAATCCACATAGCAAGAAATATGAGATCTTTCTAAGTAGACCTCAAAGGCACACATTAAATTAAATGCAGATAGGCATTTTATGCTATTAGGTCATTCACATTCTATGCAGAAAAAGAAAAGATAAAAGATCCATTATATAAAACAGGTGCTGTAGAATGTGTTATCATGCACTGATGAGGTCAGCAAATGTGCATCTTATATACTGTAAATATCATAACTGCAAGTAGACTAACAAATATTGGTAACAGCCACATTTTGCATTATAAAATAGAAATGTAGATGCTTGGATTTAACCCATTCTGACCGGGCACCCATTTTGGTGTCAGCATCATGTTATGCTTTAGCTATTTAAAAATAGCAGATCTACAAGCTCATATCGCGCCACCGAGTGGCGCGATACGAGCTTGTAGGTCTGCTATTTTTGAAAAATCGAAGAGCGACTGACATTTTTAGAATCTGATCTCAGGTCAGAATGGGTTCATCAGACCAGTGTGTGTCCGGCGGAAACCTCGTATGAATCTGATCTCAGGTCAGAATGGGTTAAAAAATACTGGAATCACAAAATAGTATTATACAGTAGTAGTAGAAGGAGTATTTGGATGTATTTTATGTTCTGTTTGTAGCCATATATTCAACACGAATGGCTCGTTTGCCTTGGAAATTTGCCTTCATGATCCCCTACTGATGTTGGTGACATAAACAACTGTATGGATGAAACTTTCTAAGCACATTCAGGCTTCCCATAGGATGTACTGTGCCGATTTGGTGACCCGGTGGCCTTTGCTCTAGTGCCACCTTTAGGCAAAAATGTCCAATTGCATATTTGTAAAGAAATTAGGCTGGGTTTCGACATACGTCATGGACGACTATTAACATCTATGACGTATGACTATAGGCAAGCTTTCAGCTAGATCTGAGTTCAATTGACTTCCATTAATACATACACACACACACACGCACGCACGCACGCACGCACACGCACACACACCCTTCACAGAGCTAATTTGATTTCCATGGAAAATTTATGGGAAATAGAGGCATAAATCAGCTTTTAGCCTGAAGCGATATTACCATTACCATAATTATTACTGTTCCACAATAACATCAAATACATTAATTAATTATGAATATCAAATTGCCCAAGGCCTGCATTATTCATGTGAGTGAAATATTACAAGCTACTGTAGATTTGAAAGTGAAAATTGACAATGAAACGTGGACATGCAATGACATTTTTGTTTCGATTCAAACTTAAGTATGGACTCATGGTACAGAAAACAACACATAGCCTATACATAATTATATACAAATTGAAAGAAATTGCCAGCTTATTGTGGGCCAGCAAAGTTGAACAAAATGCAACATGGTGGAAAGGGTCATTTTGACCTTTTTGACCCAAAAGTGAATCATCTCGTCGGGGCAGCCTACTGACCACTCCTATTGACTTTCATGAAAATCTGTCCATTCTTGAGTTGTTTTATTTGCACGCACGCACACACACACACACACACACACACACACAGACACCCACACACACATTTTAACAATACATTTTTATTTTAACAATAAATAAACAAACAAAAAACAGGATGGAATAATATCCTTTAATCTGTACTTCCTCCTTCCTACAGGCGGGCGGTACCTCACCATCCCTGAGGTGGGCAACAAGAGGAGTGGACGCGGGGCGAGGCTGGTCCTCCCACTGACTCCGCCCTGGAACGACGGCAACCTTTGTCTGTCGTTTCGCCACAAGCTGGCGGGGCACCATGTGGGCATGCTGCAGGTGTTTGTGAAAAAGGGACAGCAGTACAGCCCAGCAGTCTGGGGCAGGACAGGGGGCAATGGTTGGAGGCATACCCAAATTACACTATGGGGCACAGGCCTGGAGAGTGTAAGTATTACTCTGTCTGTTTGTCTGTCTGTCTGTCTGTCTGTCTGACTGACTGACTGACTGACTGACTGACTGACTGACTGACTGACTGACTGATCCTCAACACCCTTGCATTGCTCTTCCCAGGTGATCCTGAAGGGGGAGCGTGGGCGAGGCAGGAGCGGGGAGATGGCTGTAGATGACGTCACCCTGAGGAAAGGCACCTGCACAGAGGACCACAATCTGAGGAGACTTTGATAGACAGATCCGAGAGAAAGATGGCAGAAAAAGAAGTAACAGGAGGGAGAAATATCTCATGGAGAGCAGACTCTTTCATTCTGGCACACCAGCGCTCTGCCCTGGATTGTTGATGATCCTCTTCACCAGTCCTTCAACTTTAACCACCATGTTGTGAACAACCCCATAATACGTGTGGAGCACAGTACGTCAAATGTCCATGAATAAAGACTGAATCAAATAGTATGGGGGTGAGGGGAAACCTTGCTACATACTCCATTCCCCTTACAATCCCCCTCTTACTCCATCACCTCGATCTTCAAACACATGCATGTATGGATTTACCATGGAGATTTTCCTGGCATATCACAGCCCAGCCCAGCCCTGCCCAGCAAGCCACATGCCGCTAAGAAGCCTATATCCACTTTATTTCCTCCTGGGGAGAGCGTCCTTATTTCACAGAGGGCATCTCCTTAGCCTTGGTTTAACCTTTTAATCACAAGCTACTGATGCTTCCGCCCAACCCTCCCCCTTTTTTTCTTTCTTTTTTTTTTACATCAAAGCGTATTTCCAAGGTAGCTGGACTTTTTATTTTCCTCTAAGCAAAGTATTAGAGGAGTGATTCATTGATATGTCTGATTTGAACCCAATGTACAAAACCAAAACGCACTGCCATAATTTAGCCTTCAAAAATCTCCAGTTATCTCTGGCTTTTTTTTTTACTAAGCAGATTGTCAGTACATTACACCAAATTACCACAATGCAGTAGTTCTGAATTCCAATTCTGGGGTGCAGGACTATACTGTTCACTTTCTGTTCACTGTTCACTAAATTATTCTCTGATACTGTGGCTGGAATGAAAACCATGAGTACAGTATTCTTGGTCACTAGAATCGGAGCTGAGAGAACCACAGAATACCAGGAAAGATTGTGCTGTGCATATTTTTATCCATTGCAAAATGAATACAAATGCGGCTGTCATGGTAAAATTCTACCATGACCTTTACTTAAGGTTCTCCAAGTTGTTTGATCACCACAATCCATGTTCAAATACTTGAAATGTGTCAGGCAGAATCAGTGTGTGAACACTTGCCGTTGCTTTCTGTTCTACAGTTTGTGCTTTGTTTTATCAAGTGCCGTTTGTTATACAGAAGACAATATTAATAAAAATTTGTAGGCTTTCACAAATTGTATTATTGTAAATGTAGTCGTGTGTACATATTCTAGAATATCTATGATCATATTATGCTGTGTGGTTTATACATTATGTAAATTCGTCCAATGATTAATTGGAGTAAAAAGAAATGGTATTTTACTTTTTAATTAATGATCATATACTCAAATGGAATCCTTGTGCAGTACAAGGCTGTGTTTACAGTGCATACATTGTCAGTTTTTTGTTCATGTGTTATGGTCTGTCTGTACATTGCAAAGCACATGGTTGCATAATGGTATGTTATTACAATGAAGGGCCTCAGTTTTGGAAATAACTTTATGCATGGATGCTTTCACCAAATTCAGATTCAGTCAGCAATGTAAATAAAAATAAATTTGACTGATATGTATTTGACATAAAGCATGTTTATTTTATTTTTCAATGACTAAAATGGAATTAGCCGTCACTTGCATTACTCAACAGCATTACTTCAAATGAGTGCAGGACTAAATGTTCTAAAGAGCATGCCATATTTCACAAAGGAGGGAGGAGGATAAACAGGAAGCAGGATAAACATTTGTATGTGTAGTCTATACATTATTTAGTGGAATCTCACGTGTGTGTGTGTGTGTGTGTGTGTGTGTGTGTGTGTGTGTGTGTGTGTGTGTGTGTGTGTGTGTGTGTGTGTGTGTGTGTGTGTGTGTGTGTGTGTGTGTGTGTGTGTGTGTGTGTGTGTGTGTGTGTGTGTGTGTGTGTGTGTGTGTGTGTCAGTCTGTCGTGTATAACTTGAGGATCGTCTGACTGATCAAATTAAAATGTGTGTGTATTGTTGAGTGGTGAGTCTGTTGTACCTCCGGTTGTCTGGAACCGAAAACCTCCAGTCTATGTGTTTGTCTGCCCGTCTCCCTTGGGACCCTTTTATGTCCAAAAATGGAGAGCTCTGTATCTCTCTTGGGCTGTCCGTCTGTATAATTGGTATTTGGTACGGCACTGAGTAGCTACTCTGACAAGGGGTACAACGGGTATTATACCAGAGGGGCCTAAAAAGACATGGACAATACATGAACTTAGGACACATGGACACAACATACGACACTCACCTAGAAACTCCATTCTCACTTTTTATAATTCAGCTTACTGTGGAGACACATGCTGGAACTTTTTACTTTGAAATGATTTGTAGTTTCTGAGTTATTTAACTTAAACGCCCAATGCATTCTCTATGGCAATAGCACAAACTTTGGCATGCTACTAGTCCTACATACTTACACCTAGCAACCCCATTCTAGCCTACTTAGGTTCATCTTACGGTGGACATGTTTGCCTGAAAAGGAATCTTTGAAATGTTTAATAGTTTTAGAAATATAGTGCTTTCAAATTTACAATGGGGCTCAATGGCAGACATTGGCACGTCAAAAATCACTTTCACCTAGAAACTCCATTCACACTTTTTATTATTCAGCTTACTGTGGAGACACATGCTGGAACTTTTTTACTTTTAAATGTTTTATAGTTTCTGAGTTATTTAACTTAAACGCCCAATGCATTCTCTATGGCAATAGCACAAACTTTGGCACGCTACTAGTCCTACATACAAAATGATGAAAAACGAGGATAAAACAAAAATTCAAAAAACGATGGGCTATTTTTTCAAATCCTCAAAAATGATGAAAAACGGCGTGCTATAGTATGCCGTACGGTATGGTCTATAGCCCATGTTCAAAAATGATGAAAAAATAGGTAAATTTCTTTTTCAAAAAACTATGGGCTATAACCCCTCGTTTTTTTCATTTTTTTCAAATCCTCAAAAATGATGAAAAACGGCGTGCTATAGTATGCCATACGGTATGGGCTGTAGCCCATGGTCAAAAATGATGAAAAACGAGGTTAAAAAAAATATTCAAAAATTCAAAAAACGATGGGCTATAACCCATGTTTTTCTTCTTTTTTTTTTTATCCTCAAAAATGATGAAAAACGGCGTGCTATAGTATGCCGTACGGTATGGGCTATAGCCCATGGTCAAAAATGATGAAAAACGAGGTTAAAAAAAATATCAAAAATTCAAAAAACGATGGGCTATAACCCATCGCTTTTTTCATTATGAAAAAAATAAATGATGAAAAACGGAGTGCTATAGTATGCCGTATGATATGGGCTATAGCCCATATCCTCGCGGTGTATAGCGGTGTATGAGAATGGGTGTTGCGGAGGATGAGAGCATTCCTCTCATCCTCCGCAACACAATGCATTCTCTATGGCAATAGCACAAACTTTGGCATGCTACTAGTCCTACATACTTACACCTAGCAACCCCATTCTAGCCTACTTAGGTTCATCTTACGGTGGACTTGTTTGCCTGAAAAGGAATCTTTGAAATGTTTCATAGTTTTAGAAATATAGTGCTTTCAAATTTGAGACATTTAACATGGGGCTCAATGGCAGCTCTATAGGCACGTCAAAAGTCACTTTCACCTAGAAACTCCATTCACACTTTTTATTATTCAGCTTACTGTGGAGACACATGCTGGAACTTTTTTTTATTTTTATGTCCTGTAGTTTATGAGTTATTTAACTTAAACGCCCAATGCATTCTCTATGGCAATAGCACAAACTTTGGCATGCTAGTATTCCTACATACTTACACCTAGCAACCCCATTCTAGCCTATTTAGGTTCATCTTACGGTGGACATGTTTGCCTGAAAAGGAATCTTTGAAATGTTTCATAGTTTTAGAAATATAGTGCTTTCAAATTTGAGACATTTAACATGGGGCTCAATGGCAGCTCTATAGGCACGTCAAAAGTCACTTTCACCTAGAAACTCCATTCACACTTTTTATTATTCAGCTTACTGTGGAGACACATGCTGGAACTTTTTTTTATTTTTATGTCCTGTAGTTTATGAGTTATTTAACTTAAACGCCCAATGCATTCTCTATGGCAACAGCACAAACTTTGGCATGCTAGTATTCCTACATACTTACACCTAGCAACCCCATTCTAGCCTATTTAGGTTCATCTTACGGTGGACATGTTTGCCTGAAAAGGAATCTTTGAAATGTTTCATAGTTTTAGAAATATTGTGCTTTCAAATTTGAGACATTTAACATGGGGCTCAATGGCAGCTCTATAGGCACCAAAAGTCACTTTCACCTAGAAACTCCATTCACACTTTTTATTATTCAGCTTACTGTGGAGACACATGCTGGAACTTTTTTTTATTTTTATGTCCTGTAATTTATGAGTTATTTAACTTAAACGCCCAATGCATTCTCTATGGCAATAGCACAAACTTTGGCAATATAGTATTCCTACATACTTACACCTATAGCAACCCCATTCTAGCCTATTTAGGTTCATCTTACGGTGGACATGTTTGCCTGAAAAGGAATCTTTGAAATGTTTCATAGTTTTAGAAATATATTGCTTTCAAATTTACAATGGCAAAAATGATGAAAAACGGCGTGCTATAGTATGCCGTACGATATGGTCCAAAATGATGAAAAACGAGGATAATTTTTTTTTTTTTCAAAAAATGATGGGCTATAACCCATCGTTTATTTTATTTTATAATTTTTCTTAAATCCTCAAAAATGATGAAAAACGGCGTGCTATAGTATGCCGTACGATATGGGCTATAACCCATGGTCCAAAATGATGAAAAACGAGGATTAAAATAATAATAATAATAAAAAAACGATGGGCTATAACCCATCGTTTTTTTCATTTTTTTCATTTTTTTCAAATCCTCAAAAATGATGAAAAACGGAGTGCTATAGTATGCCGTACGATATGGGCTATAACCCATGGTCCAAAATGATGAAAAACGAGGATACAAAAAAAATCTAAAATTCAAAAAACGATGGGCTATAACCCATCGCTTTTTTCATTATTTCATTTTTTTCAAATCCTCAAAAATGATGAAAAACGGAGTGCTATAGTATGCCGTATGATATGGGCTATAGCCCATATCCTCGCGGTGTATAGCGGTGTATGAGAATGGGTGTTGCGGAGGATGAGAGCATTCCTCTCATCCTCCGCAACACAATGCATTCTCTATGGCAATAGCACAAACTTTGGCATGCTACTATAGTCCTACATACTTACACCTAGCAACCCCATTCTAGCCTACTTAGGTTCATCTTACGGTGGACTTGTTTGCCTGAAAAGGAATCTTTGAAATGTTTCATAGTTTTAGAAATATAGTGCTTTCAAATTTGAGACATTTAACATGGGGCTCAATGGCAGCTCTATAGGCACGTCAAAAGTCACTTTCACCTAGAAACTCCATTCACACTTTTTATTATTCAGCTTACTGTGGAGACACATGCTGGAACTTTTTTTTATTTTTATGTCCTGTAGTTTATGAGTTATTTAACTTAAACGCCCAATGCATTCTCTATGGCAATAGCACAAACTTTGGCATGCTAGTATTCCTACATACTTACACCTAGCAACCCCATTCTAGCCTATTTAGGTTCATCTTACGGTGGACATGTTTGCCTGAAAAGGAATCTTTGAAATGTTTCATAGTTTTAGAAATATAGTGCTTTCAAATTTGAGACATTTAACATGGGGCTCAATGGCAGCTCTATAGGCACGTCAAAAGTCACTTTCACCTAGAAACTCCATTCACACTTTTTATTATTCAGCTTACTGTGGAGACACATGCTGGAACTTTTTTTTATTTTTATGTCCTGTAGTTTATGAGTTATTTAACTTAAACGCCCAATGCATTCTCTATGGCAATAGCACAAACTTTGGCATGCTAGTATTCCTACATACTTACACCTAGCAACCCCATTCTAGCCTACTTAGGTTCATCTTACGGTGGACTTGTTTGCCTGAAAAGGAATCTTTGAAATGTTTCATAGTTTTAGAAATATAGTGCTTTCAAATTTGAGACATTTAACATGGGGCTCAATGGCAGCTCTATAGGCACGTCAAAAGTCACTTTCACCTAGAAACTCCATTCACACTTTTTATTATTCAGCTTACTGTGGAGACACATGCTGGAACTTTTTTTTATTTTTATGTCCTGTAGTTTATGAGTTATTTAACTTAAACGCCCAATGCATTCTCTATGGCAATAGCACAAACTTTGGCATGCTAGTATTCCTACATACTTACACCTAGCAACCCCATTCTAGCCTATTTAGGTTCATCTTACGGTGGACATGTTTGCCTGAAAAGGAATCTTTGAAATGTTTCATAGTTTTAGAAATATAGTGCTTTCAAATTTGAGACATTTAACATGGGGCTCAATGGCAGCTCTATAGGCACGTCAAAAGTCACTTTCACCTAGAAACTCCATTCACACTTTTTATTATTCAGCTTACTGTGGAGACACATGCTGGAACTTTTTTTTATTTTTATGTCCTGTAGTTTATGAGTTATTTAACTTAAACGCCCAATGCATTCTCTATGGCAATAGCACAAACTTTGGCATGCTAGTATTCCTACATACTTACACCTAGCAACCCCATTCTAGCCTATTTAGGTTCATCTTACGGTGGACTTGTTTGCCTGAAAAGGAATCTTTGAAATGTTTCATAGTTTTAGAAATATAGTGCTTTCAAATTTGAGACATTTAACATGGGGCTCAATGGCAGCTCTATAGGCACGTCAAAAGTCACTTTCACCTAGAAACTCCATTCACACTTTTTATTATTCAGCTTACTGTGGAGACACATGCTGGAACTTTTTTTTATTTTTATGTCCTGTAGTTTATGAGTTATTTAACTTAAACGCCCAATGCATTCTCTATGGCAATAGCACAAACTTTGGCATGCTAGTATTCCTACATACTTACACCTAGCAACCCCATTCTAGCCTATTTAGGTTCATCTTACGGTGGACATGTTTGCCTGAAAAGGAATCTTTGAAATGTTTCATAGTTTTAGAAATATAGTGCTTTCAAATTTGAGACATTTAACATGGGGCTCAATGGCAGCTCTATAGGCACGTCAAAAGTCACTTTCACCTAGAAACTCCATTCACACTTTTTATTATTCAGCTTACTGTGGAGACACATGCTGGAACTTTTTTTTATTTTTATGTCCTGTAGTTTATGAGTTATTTAACTTAAACGCCCAATGCATTCTCTATGGCAATAGCACAAACTTTGGCATGCTAGTATTCCTACATACTTACACCTAGCAACCCCATTCTAGCCTATTTAGGTTCATCTTACGGTGGACTTGTTTGCCTGAAAAGGAATCTTTGAAATGTTTCATAGTTTTAGAAATATAGTGCTTTCAAATTTGAGACATTTAACATGGGGCTCAATGGCAGCTCTATAGGCACGTCAAAAGTCACTTTCACCTAGAAACTCCATTCACACTTTTTATTATTCAGCTTACTGTGGAGACACATGCTGGAACTTTTTTTTATTTTTATGTCCTGTAGTTTATGAGTTATTTAACTTAAACGCCCAATGCATTCTCTATGGCAATAGCACAAACTTTGGCATGCTAGTATTCCTACATACTTACACCTAGCAACCCCATTCTAGCCTATTTAGGTTCATCTTACGGTGGACATGTTTGCCTGAAAAGGAATCTTTGAAATGTTTCATAGTTTTAGAAATATAGTGCTTTCAAATTTGAGACATTTAACATGGGGCTCAATGGCAGCTCTATAGGCACGTCAAAAGTCACTTTCACCTAAAAACTCCATTCACACTTTTTATTATTCAGCTTACTGTGGAGACACATGCTGGAACTTTTTTTTATTTTTATGTCCTGTAGTTTATGAGTTATTTAACTTAAACGCCCAATGCATTCTCTATGGCAATAGGACAAACTTTGGCATGCTAGTATTCCTACATACTTACACCTAGCAACCCCATTCTAGCCTATTTAGGTTCATCTTACGGTGGACATGTTTGCCTGAAAAGGAATCTTTGAAATGTTTCATAGTTTTAGAAATATAGTGCTTTCAAATTTGAGACATTTAACATGGGGCTCAATGGCAGCTCTATAGGCACGTCAAAAGTCACTTTCACCTAGAAACTCCATTCACACTTTTTATTATTCAGCTTACTGTGGAGACACATGCTGGAACTTTTTTTTATTTTTATGTCCTGTAGTTTATGAGTTATTTAACTTAAACGCCCAATGCATTCTCTATGGCAACAGCACAAACTTTGGCATGCTAGTATTCCTACATACTTACACCTAGCAACCCCATTCTAGCCTATTTAGGTTCATCTTACGGTGGACATGTTTGCCTGAAAAGGAATCTTTGAAATGTTTCATAGTTTTAGAAATATTGTGCTTTCAAATTTGAGACATTTAACATGGGGCTCAATGGCAGCTCTATAGGCACCAAAAGTCACTTTCACCTAGAAACTCCATTCACACTTTTTATTATTCAGCTTACTGTGGAGACACATGCTGGAACTTTTTTTTATTTTTATGTCCTGTAATTTATGAGTTATTTAACTTAAACGCCCAATGCATTCTCTATGGCAATAGCACAAACTTTGGCAATATAGTATTCCTACATACTTACACCTATAGCAACCCCATTCTAGCCTATTTAGGTTCATCTTACGGTGGACATGTTTGCCTGAAAAGGAATCTTTGAAATGTTTCATAGTTTTAGAAATATATTGCTTTCAAATTTACAATGGCAAAAATGATGAAAAACGGCGTGCTATAGTATGCCGTACGATATGGTCCAAAATGATGAAAAACGAGGATAATTTTTTTTTTTTTCAAAAAATGATGGGCTATAACCCATCGTTTATTTTATTTTATAATTTTTCTTAAATCCTCAAAAATGATGAAAAACGGCGTGCTATAGTATGCCGTACGATATGGGCTATAACCCATGGTCCAAAATGATGAAAAACGAGGATTAAAATAATAATAATAATAAAAAAACGATGGGCTATAACCCATCGTTTTTTTCATTTTTTTCATTTTTTTCAAATCCTCAAAAATGATGAAAAACGGAGTGCTATAGTATGCCGTACGATATGGGCTATAACCCATGGTCCAAAATGATGAAAAACGAGGATACAAAAAAAATCTAAAATTCAAAAAACGATGGGCTATAACCCATCGCTTTTTTCATTATTTCATTTTTTTCAAATCCTCAAAAATGATGAAAAACGGAGTGCTATAGTATGCCGTATGATATGGGCTATAGCCCATATCCTCGCGGTGTATAGCGGTGTATGAGAATGGGTGTTGCGGAGGATGAGAGCATTCCTCTCATCCTCCGCAACACAATGCATTCTCTATGGCAATAGCACAAACTTTGGCATGCTACTATAGTCCTACATACTTACACCTAGCAACCCCATTCTAGCCTACTTAGGTTCATCTTACGGTGGACTTGTTTGCCTGAAAAGGAATCTTTGAAATGTTTCATAGTTTTAGAAATATAGTGCTTTCAAATTTGAGACATTTAACATGGGGCTCAATGGCAGCTCTATAGGCACGTCAAAAGTCACTTTCACCTAGAAACTCCATTCACACTTTTTATTATTCAGCTTACTGTGGAGACACATGCTGGAACTTTTTTTTATTTTTATGTCCTGTAGTTTATGAGTTATTTAACTTAAACGCCCAATGCATTCTCTATGGCAATAGCACAAACTTTGGCATGCTAGTATTCCTACATACTTACACCTAGCAACCCCATTCTAGCCTATTTAGGTTCATCTTACGGTGGACATGTTTGCCTGAAAAGGAATCTTTGAAATGTTTCATAGTTTTAGAAATATAGTGCTTTCAAATTTGAGACATTTAACATGGGGCTCAATGGCAGCTCTATAGGCACGTCAAAAGTCACTTTCACCTAGAAACTCCATTCACACTTTTTATTATTCAGCTTACTGTGGAGACACATGCTGGAACTTTTTTTTATTTTTATGTCCTGTAGTTTATGAGTTATTTAACTTAAACGCCCAATGCATTCTCTATGGCAATAGCACAAACTTTGGCATGCTAGTATTCCTACATACTTACACCTAGCAACCCCATTCTAGCCTACTTAGGTTCATCTTACGGTGGACTTGTTTGCCTGAAAAGGAATCTTTGAAATGTTTCATAGTTTTAGAAATATAGTGCTTTCAAATTTGAGACATTTAACATGGGGCTCAATGGCAGCTCTATAGGCACGTCAAAAGTCACTTTCACCTAGAAACTCCATTCACACTTTTTATTATTCAGCTTACTGTGGAGACACATGCTGGAACTTTTTTTTATTTTTATGTCCTGTAGTTTATGAGTTATTTAACTTAAACGCCCAATGCATTCTCTATGGCAATAGCACAAACTTTGGCATGCTAGTATTCCTACATACTTACACCTAGCAACCCCATTCTAGCCTATTTAGGTTCATCTTACGGTGGACATGTTTGCCTGAAAAGGAATCTTTGAAATGTTTCATAGTTTTAGAAATATAGTGCTTTCAAATTTGAGACATTTAACATGGGGCTCAATGGCAGCTCTATAGGCACGTCAAAAGTCACTTTCACCTAGAAACTCCATT
This sequence comes from Protomyctophum parallelum, assembly GCF_964188405.1. Lineage (NCBI taxonomy): Eukaryota > Metazoa > Chordata > Actinopteri > Myctophiformes > Myctophidae > Protomyctophum > Protomyctophum parallelum. The sequence goes on along the minus strand of NC_139702.1, from coordinate 54,955,860 downwards.
CACACTTTTTATTATTCAGCTTACTGTGGAGACACATGCTGGAACTTTTTTTTATTTTTATGTCCTGTAGTTTATGAGTTATTTAACTTAAACGCCCAATGCATTCTCTATGGCAATAGCACAAACTTTGGCATGCTAGTATTCCTACATACTTACACCTAGCAACCCCATTCTAGCCTATTTAGGTTCATCTTACGGTGGACTTGTTTGCCTGAAAAGGAATCTTTGAAATGTTTCATAGTTTTAGAAATATAGTGCTTTCAAATTTGAGACATTTAACATGGGGCTCAATGGCAGCTCTATAGGCACGTCAAAAGTCACTTTCACCTAGAAACTCCATTCACACTTTTTATTATTCAGCTTACTGTGGAGACACATGCTGGAACTTTTTTTTATTTTTATGTCCTGTAGTTTATGAGTTATTTAACTTAAACGCCCAATGCATTCTCTATGGCAATAGCACAAACTTTGGCATGCTAGTATTCCTACATACTTACACCTAGCAACCCCATTCTAGCCTATTTAGGTTCATCTTACGGTGGACATGTTTGCCTGAAAAGGAATCTTTGAAATGTTTCATAGTTTTAGAAATATAGTGCTTTCAAATTTGAGACATTTAACATGGGGCTCAATGGCAGCTCTATAGGCACGTCAAAAGTCACTTTCACCTAGAAACTCCATTCACACTTTTTATTATTCAGCTTACTGTGGAGACACATGCTGGAACTTTTTTTTATTTTTATGTCCTGTAGTTTATGAGTTATTTAACTTAAACGCCCAATGCATTCTCTATGGCAATAGCACAAACTTTGGCATGCTAGTATTCCTACATACTTACACCTAGCAACCCCATTCTAGCCTATTTAGGTTCATCTTACGGTGGACTTGTTTGCCTGAAAAGGAATCTTTGAAATGTTTCATAGTTTTAGAAATATAGTGCTTTCAAATTTGAGACATTTAACATGGGGCTCAATGGCAGCTCTATAGGCACGTCAAAAGTCACTTTCACCTAGAAACTCCATTCACACTTTTTATTATTCAGCTTACTGTGGAGACACATGCTGGAACTTTTTTTTATTTTTATGTCCTGTAGTTTATGAGTTATTTAACTTAAACGCCCAATGCATTCTCTATGGCAATAGCACAAACTTTGGCATGCTAGTATTCCTACATACTTACACCTAGCAACCCCATTCTAGCCTATTTAGGTTCATCTTACGGTGGACATGTTTGCCTGAAAAGGAATCTTTGAAATGTTTCATAGTTTTAGAAATATAGTGCTTTCAAATTTGAGACATTTAACATGGGGCTCAATGGCAGCTCTATAGGCACGTCAAAAGTCACTTTCACCTAAAAACTCCATTCACACTTTTTATTATTCAGCTTACTGTGGAGACACATGCTGGAACTTTTTTTTATTTTTATGTCCTGTAGTTTATGAGTTATTTAACTTAAACGCCCAATGCATTCTCTATGGCAATAGCACAAACTTTGGCATGCTAGTATTCCTACATACTTACACCTAGCAACCCCATTCTAGCCTATTTAGGTTCATCTTACGGTGGACATGTTTGCCTGAAAAGGAATCTTTGAAATGTTTCATAGTTTTAGAAATATAGTGCTTTCAAATTTGAGACATTTAACATGGGGCTCAATGGCAGCTCTATAGGCACGTCAAAAGTCACTTTCACCTAGAAACTCCATTCACACTTTTTATTATTCAGCTTACTGTGGAGACACATGCTGGAACTTTTTTTTTTTTTTATGTCCTGTAGTTTATGAGTTATTTAACTTAAACGCCCAATGCATTCTCTATGGCAATAGCACAAACTTTGGCATGCTAGTATTCCTACATACTTACACCTAGCAACCCCATTCTAGCCTATTTAGGTTCATCTTACGGTGGACTTGTTTGCCTGAAAAGGAATCTTTGAAATGTTTCATAGTTTTAGAAATATAGTGCTTTCAAATTTGAGACATTTAACATGGGGCTCAATGGCAGCTCTATAGGCACGTCAAAAGTCACTTTCACCTAGAAACTCCATTCACACTTTTTATTATTCAGCTTACTGTGGAGACACATGCTGGAACTTTTTTTTATTTTTATGTCCTGTAGTTTATGAGTTATTTAACTTAAACGCCCAATGCATTCTCTATGGCAATAGCACAAACTTTGGCATGCTAGTATTCCTACATACTTACACCTAGCAACCCCATTCTAGCCTACTTAGGTTCATCTTACGGTGGACTTGTTTGCCTGAAAAGGAATCTTTGAAATGTTTCATAGTTTTAGAAATATAGTGCTTTCAAATTTGAGACATTTAACATGGGGCTCAATGGCAGCTCTATAGGCACGTCAAAAGTCACTTTCACCTAGAAACTCCATTCACACTTTTTATTATTCAGCTTACTGTGGAGACACATGCTGGAACTTTTTTTTATTTTTATGTCCTGTAGTTTATGAGTTATTTAACTTAAACGCCCAATGCATTCTCTATGGCAATAGCACAAACTTTGGCATGCTAGTATTCCTACATACTTACACCTAGCAACCCCATTCTAGCCTATTTAGGTTCATCTTACGGTGGACATGTTTGCCTGAAAAGGAATCTTTGAAATGTTTCATAGTTTTAGAAATATAGTGCTTTCAAATTTGAGACATTTAACATGGGGCTCAATGGCAGCTCTATAGGCACGTCAAAAGTCACTTTCACCTAGAAACTCCATTCACACTTTTTATTATTCAGCTTACTGTGGAGACACATGCTGGAACTTTTTTTTATTTTTATGTCCTGTAGTTTATGAGTTATTTAACTTAAACGCCCAATGCATTCTCTATGGCAATAGCACAAACTTTGGCATGCTAGTATTCCTACATACTTACACCTAGCAACCCCATTCTAGCCTATTTAGGTTCATCTTACGGTGGACTTGTTTGCCTGAAAAGGAATCTTTGAAATGTTTCATAGTTTTAGAAATATAGTGCTTTCAAATTTGAGACATTTAACATGGGGCTCAATGGCAGCTCTATAGGCACGTCAAAAGTCACTTTCACCTAGAAACTCCATTCACACTTTTTATTATTCAGCTTACTGTGGAGACACATGCTGGAACTTTTTTTTATTTTTATGTCCTGTAGTTTATGAGTTATTTAACTTAAACGCCCAATGCATTCTCTATGGCAATAGCACAAACTTTGGCATGCTAGTATTCCTACATACTTACACCTAGCAACCCCATTCTAGCCTATTTAGGTTCATCTTACGGTGGACATGTTTGCCTGAAAAGGAATCTTTGAAATGTTTCATAGTTTTAGAAATATAGTGCTTTCAAATTTGAGACATTTAACATGGGGCTCAATGGCAGCTCTATAGGCACGTCAAAAGTCACTTTCACCTAAAAACTCCATTCACACTTTTTATTATTCAGCTTACTGTGGAGACACATGCTGGAACTTTTTTTTATTTTTATGTCCTGTAGTTTATGAGTTATTTAACTTAAACGCCCAATGCATTCTCTATGGCAATAGCACAAACTTTGGCATGCTAGTATTCCTACATACTTACACCTAGCAACCCCATTCTAGCCTATTTAGGTTCATCTTACGGTGGACATGTTTGCCTGAAAAGGAATCTTTGAAATGTTTCATAGTTTTAGAAATATAGTGCTTTCAAATTTGAGACATTTAACATGGGGCTCAATGGCAGCTCTATAGGCACGTCAAAAGTCACTTTCACCTAGAAACTCCATTCACACTTTTTATTATTCAGCTTACTGTGGAGACACATGCTGGAACTTTTTTTTATTTTTATGTCCTGTAGTTTATGAGTTATTTAACTTAAACGCCCAATGCATTCTCTATGGCAATAGCACAAACTTTGGCATGCTAGTATTCCTACATACTTACACCTAGCAACCCCATTCTAGCCTATTTAGGTTCATCTTACGGTGGACATGTTTGCCTGAAAAGGAATCTTTGAAATGTTTCATAGTTTTAGAAATATAGTGCTTTCAAATTTGAGACATTTAACATGGGGCTCAATGGCAGCTCTATAGGCACGTCAAAAGTCACTTTCACCTAGAAACTCCATTCACACTTTTTATTATTCAGCTTACTGTGGAGACACATGCTGGAACTTTTTTTTATTTTTATGTCCTGTAGTTTATGAGTTATTTAACTTAAACGCCCAATGCATTCTCTATGGCAATAGCACAAACTTTGGCATGCTAGTATTCCTACATACTTACACCTAGCAACCCCATTCTAGCCTATTTAGGTTCATCTTACGGTGGACATGTTTGCCTGAAAAGGAATCTTTGAAATGTTTCATAGTTTTAGAAATATAGTGCTTTCAAATTTGAGACATTTAACATGGGGCTCAATGGCAGCTCTATAGGCACGTCAAAAGTCACTTTCACCTAGAAACTCCATTCACACTTTTTATTATTCAGCTTACTGTGGAGACACATGCTGGAACTTTTTTTTTTTTTTATGTCCTGTAGTTTATGAGTTATTTAACTTAAACGCCCAATGCATTCTCTATGGCAATAGCACAAACTTTGGCATGCTAGTATTCCTACATACTTACACCTAGCAACCCCATTCTAGCCTATTTAGGTTCATCTTACGGTGGACTTGTTTGCCTGAAAAGGAATCTTTGAAATGTTTCATAGTTTTAGAAATATAGTGCTTTCAAATTTGAGACATTTAACATGGGGCTCAATGGCAGCTCTATAGTCACGTCAAAAGTCACTTTCACCTAGAAACTCCATTCACACTTTTTATTATTCAGCTTACTGTGGAGACACATGCTGGAACTTTTTTTTATTTTTATGTCCTGTAGTTTATGAGTTATTTAACTTAAACGCCCAATGCATTCTCTATGGCAATAGCACAAACTTTGGCATGCTAGTATTCCTACATACTTACACCTAGCAACCCCATTCTAGCCTATTTAGGTTCATCTTACGGTGGACATGTTTGCCTGAAAAGGAATCTTTGAAATGTTTCATAGTTTTAGAAATATAGTGCTTTCAAATTTGAGACATTTAACATGGGGCTCAATGGCAGCTCTATAGGCACGTCAAAAGTCACTTTCACCTAGAAACTCCATTCACACTTTTTATTATTCAGCTTACTGTGGAGACACATGCTGGAACTTTTTTTTTTTTTTATGTCCTGTAGTTTATGAGTTATTTAACTTAAACGCCCAATGCATTCTCTATGGCAATAGCACAAACTTTGGCATGCTAGTATTCCTACATACTTACACCTAGCAACCCCATTCTAGCCTATTTAGGTTCATCTTACGGTGGACTTGTTTGCCTGAAAAGGAATCTTTGAAATGTTTCATAGTTTTAGAAATATAGTGCTTTCAAATTTGAGACATTTAACATGGGGCTCAATGGCAGCTCTATAGTCACGTCAAAAGTCACTTTCACCTAGAAACTCCATTCACACTTTTTATTATTCAGCTTACTGTGGAGACACATGCTGGAACTTTTTTTTATTTTTATGTCCTGTAGTTTATGAGTTATTTAACTTAAACGCCCAATGCATTCTCTATGGCAATAGCACAAACTTTGGCATGCTAGTATTCCTACATACTTACACCTAGCAACCCCATTCTAGCCTACTTAGGTTCATCTTACGGTGGACTTGTTTGCCTGAAAAGGAATCTTTGAAATGTTTCATAGTTTTAGAAATATAGTGCTTTCAAATTTGAGACATTTAACATGGGGCTCAATGGCAGCTCTATAGGCACGTCAAAAGTCACTTTCACCTAGAAACTCCATTCACACTTTTTATTATTCAGCTTACTGTGGAGACACATGCTGGAACTTTTTTTTATTTTTATGTCCTGTAGTTTATGAGTTATTTAACTTAAACGCCCAATGCATTCTCTATGGCAATAGCACAAACTTTGGCATGCTAGTATTCCTACATACTTACACCTAGCAACCCCATTCTAGCCTATTTAGGTTCATCTTACGGTGGACATGTTTGCCTGAAAAGGAATCTTTGAAATGTTTCATAGTTTTAGAAATATAGTGCTTTCAAATTTGAGACATTTAACATGGGGCTCAATGGCAGCTCTATAGGCACGTCAAAAGTCACTTTCACCTAGAAACTCCATTCACACTTTTTATTATTCAGCTTACTGTGGAGACACATGCTGGAACTTTTTTTTATTTTTATGTCCTGTAGTTTATGAGTTATTTAACTTAAACGCCCAATGCATTCTCTATGGCAATAGCACAAACTTTGGCATGCTAGTATTCCTACATACTTACACCTAGCAACCCCATTCTAGCCTATTTAGGTTCATCTTACGGTGGACTTGTTTGCCTGAAAAGGAATCTTTGAAATGTTTCATAGTTTTAGAAATATAGTGCTTTCAAATTTGAGACATTTAACATGGGGCTCAATGGCAGCTCTATAGTCATGTCAAAAGTCACTTTCACCTAGAAACTCCATTCACACTTTTTATTATTCAGCTTACTGTGGAGACACATGCTGGAACTTTTTTTTATTTTTATGTCCTGTAGTTTATGAGTTATTTAACTTAAACGCCCAATGCATTCTCTATGGCAATAGCACAAACTTTGGCATGCTAGTATTCCTACATACTTACACCTAGCAACCCCATTCTAGCCTATTTAGGTTCATCTTACGGTGGACATGTTTGCCTGAAAAGGAATCTTTGAAATGTTTCATAGTTTTAGAAATATAGTGCTTTCAAATTTGAGACATTTAACATGGGGCTCAATGGCAGCTCTATAGGCACGTCAAAAGTCACTTTCACCTAAAAACTCCATTCACACTTTTTATTATTCAGCTTACTGTGGAGACACATGCTGGAACTTTTTTTTATTTTTATGTCCTGTAGTTTATGAGTTATTTAACTTAAACGCCCAATGCATTCTCTATGGCAATAGCACAAACTTTGGCATGCTAGTATTCCTACATACTTACACCTAGCAACCCCATTCTAGCCTATTTAGGTTCATCTTACGGTGGACATGTTTGCCTGAAAAGGAATCTTTGAAATGTTTCATAGTTTTAGAAATATAGTGCTTTCAAATTTGAGACATTTAACATGGGGCTCAATGGCAGCTCTATAGGCACGTCAAAAGTCACTTTCACCTAGAAACTCCATTCACACTTTTTATTATTCAGCTTACTGTGGAGACACATGCTGGAACTTTTTTTTATTTTTATGTCCTGTAGTTTATGAGTTATTTAACTTAAACGCCCAATGCATTCTCTATGGCAATAGCACAAACTTTGGCATGCTAGTATTCCTACATACTTACACCTAGCAACCCCATTCTAGCCTATTTAGGTTCATCTTACGGTGGACATGTTTGCCTGAAAAGGAATCTTTGAAATGTTTCATAGTTTTAGAAATATAGTGCTTTCAAATTTGAGACATTTAACATGGGGCTCAATGGCAGCTCTATAGGCACGTCAAAAGTCACTTTCACCTAGAAACTCCATTCACACTTTTTATTATTCAGCTTACTGTGGAGACACATGCTGGAACTTTTTTTTATTTTTATGTCCTGTAGTTTATGAGTTATTTAACTTAAACGCCCAATGCATTCTCTATGGCAATAGCACAAACTTTGGCATGCTAGTATTCCTACATACTTACACCTAGCAACCCCATTCTAGCCTATTTAGGTTCATCTTACGGTGGACTTGTTTGCCTGAAAAGGAATCTTTGAAATGTTTCATAGTTTTAGAAATATAGTGCTTTCAAATTTGAGATATTTAACATGGGGCTCAATGGCAGCTCTATAGGCACGTCAAAAGTCACTTTCACCTAGAAACTCCATTCACACTTTTTATTATTCAGCTTACTGTGGAGACACATGCTGGAACTTTTTTTTATTTTTATGTCCTGTAGTTTATGAGTTATTTAACTTAAACGCCCAATGCATTCTCTATGGCAATAGCACAAACTTTGGCATGCTAGTATTCCTACATACTTACACCTAGCAACCCCATTCTAGCCTATTTAGGTTCATCTTACGGTGGACATGTTTGCCTGAAAAGGAATCTTTGAAATGTTTCATAGTTTTAGAAATATAGTGCTTTCAAATTTGAGACATTTAACATGGGGCTCAATGGCAGCTCTATAGGCACGTCAAAAGTCACTTTCACCTAAAAACTCCATTCACACTTTTTATTATTCAGCTTACTGTGGAGACACATGCTGGAACTTTTTTTTATTTTTATGTCCTGTAGTTTATGAGTTATTTAACTTAAACGCCCAATGCATTCTCTATGGCAATAGCACAAACTTTGGCATGCTAGTATTCCTACATACTTACACCTAGCAACCCCATTCTAGCCTATTTAGGTTCATCTTACGGTGGACATGTTTGCCTGAAAAGGAATCTTTGAAATGTTTCATAGTTTTAGAAATATAGTGCTTTCAAATTTGAGACATTTAACATGGGGCTCAATGGCAGCTCTATAGGCACGTCAAAAGTCACTTTCACCTAGAAACTCCATTCACACTTTTTATTATTCAGCTTACTGTGGAGACACATGCTGGAACTTTTTTTTATTTTTATGTCCTGTAGTTTATGAGTTATTTAACTTAAACGCCCAATGCATTCTCTATGGCAATAGCACAAACTTTGGCATGCTAGTATTCCTACATACTTACACCTAGCAACCCCATTCTAGCCTATTTAGGTTCATCTTACGGTGGACATGTTTGCCTGAAAAGGAATCTTTGAAATGTTTCATAGTTTTAGAAATATAGTGCTTTCAAATTTGAGACATTTAACATGGGGCTCAATGGCAGCTCTATAGGCACGTCAAAAGTCACTTTCACCTAGAAACTCCATTCACACTTTTTATTATTCAGCTTACTGTGGAGACACATGCTGGAACTTTTTTTTATTTTTATGTCCTGTAGTTTATGAGTTATTTAACTTAAACGCCCAATGCATTCTCTATGGCAATAGCACAAACTTTGGCATGCTAGTATTCCTACATACTTACACCTAGCAACCCCATTCTAGCCTATTTAGGTTCATCTTACGGTGGACATGTTTGCCTGAAAAGGAATCTTTGAAATGTTTCATAGTTTTAGAAATATAGTGCTTTCAAATTTGAGACATTTAACATGGGGCTCAATGGCAGCTCTATAGGCACGTCAAAAGTCACTTTCACCTAGAAACTCCATTCACACTTTTTATTATTCAGCTTACTGTGGAGACACATGCTGGAACTTTTTTTTTTTTTTATGTCCTGTAGTTTATGAGTTATTTAACTTAAACGCCCAATGCATTCTCTATGGCAATAGCACAAACTTTGGCATGCTAGTATTCCTACATACTTACACCTAGCAACCCCATTCTAGCCTATTTAGGTTCATCTTACGGTGGACTTGTTTGCCTGAAAAGGAATCTTTGAAATGTTTCATAGTTTTAGAAATATAGTGCTTTCAAATTTGAGACATTTAACATGGGGCTCAATGGCAGCTCTATAGGCACGTCAAAAGTCACTTTCACCTAGAAACTCCATTCACACTTTTTATTATTCAGCTTACTGTGGAGACACATGCTGGAACTTTTTTTTATTTTTATGTCCTGTAGTTTATGAGTTATTTAACTTAAACGCCCAATGCATTCTCTATGGCAATAGCACAAACTTTGGCATGCTAGTATTCCTACATACTTACACCTAGCAACCCCATTCTAGCCTACTTAGGTTCATCTTACGGTGGACTTGTTTGCCTGAAAAGGAATCTTTGAAATGTTTCATAGTTTTAGAAATATAGTGCTTTCAAATTTGAGACATTTAACATGGGGCTCAATGGCAGCTCTATAGGCACGTCAAAAGTCACTTTCACCTAGAAACTCCATTCACACTTTTTATTATTCAGCTTACTGTGGAGACACATGCTGGAACTTTTTTTTATTTTTATGTCCTGTAGTTTATGAGTTATTTAACTTAAACGCCCAATGCATTCTCTATGGCAATAGCACAAACTTTGGCATGCTAGTATTCCTACATACTTACACCTAGCAACCCCATTCTAGCCTATTTAGGTTCATCTTACGGTGGACATGTTTGCCTGAAAAGGAATCTTTGAAATGTTTCATAGTTTTAGAAATATAGTGCTTTCAAATTTGAGACATTTAACATGGGGCTCAATGGCAGCTCTATAGGCACGTCAAAAGTCACTTTCACCTAGAAACTCCATTCACACTTTTTATTATTCAGCTTACTGTGGAGACACATGCTGGAACTTTTTTTTATGTCCTGTAGTTTATGAGTTATTTAACTTAAACGCCCAATGCATTCTCTATGGCAATAGCACAAACTTTGGCATGCTAGTATTCCTACATACTTACACCTAGCAACCCCATTCTAGCCTATTTAGGTTCATCTTACGGTGGACTTGTTTGCCTGAAAAGGAATCTTTGAAATGTTTCATAGTTTTAGAAATATAGTGCTTTCAAATTTGAGACATTTAACATGGGGCTCAATGGCAGCTCTATAGGCATGTCAAAAGTCACTTTCACCTAGAAACTCCATTCACACTTTTTATTATTCAGCTTACTGTGGAGACACATGCTGGAACTTTTTTTTATTTTTATGTCCTGTAGTTTATGAGTTATTTAACTTAAACGCCCAATGCATTCTCTATGGCAATAGCACAAACTTTGGCATGCTAGTATTCCTACATACTTACACCTAGCAACCCCATTCTAGCCTATTTAGGTTCATCTTACGGTGGACATGTTTGCCTGAAAAGGAATCTTTGAAATGTTTCATAGTTTTAGAAATATAGTGCTTTCAAATTTGAGACATTTAACATGGGGCTCAATGGCAGCTCTATAGGCACGTCAAAAGTCACTTTCACCTAAAAACTCCATTCACACTTTTTATTATTCAGCTTACTGTGGAGACACATGCTGGAACTTTTTTTTATTTTTATGTCCTGTAGTTTATGAGTTATTTAACTTAAACGCCCAATGCATTCTCTATGGCAATAGCACAAACTTTGGCATGCTAGTATTCCTACATACTTACACCTAGCAACCCCATTCTAGCCTATTTAGGTTCATCTTACGGTGGACATGTTTGCCTGAAAAGGAATCTTTGAAATGTTTCATAGTTTTAGAAATATAGTGCTTTCAAATTTGAGACATTTAACATGGGGCTCAATGGCAGCTCTATAGGCACGTCAAAAGTCACTTTCACCTAGAAACTCCATTCACACTTTTTATTATTCAGCTTACTGTGGAGACACATGCTGGAACTTTTTTTTATTTTTATGTCCTGTAGTTTATGAGTTATTTAACTTAAACGCCCAATGCATTCTCTATGGCAATAGCACAAACTTTGGCATGCTAGTATTCCTACATACTTACACCTAGCAACCCCATTCTAGCCTATTTAGGTTCATCTTACGGTGGACATGTTTGCCTGAAAAGGAATCTTTGAAATGTTTCATAGTTTTAGAAATATAGTGCTTTCAAATTTGAGACATTTAACATGGGGCTCAATGGCAGCTCTATAGGCACGTCAAAAGTCACTTTCACCTAGAAACTCCATTCACACTTTTTATTATTCAGCTTACTGTGGAGACACATGCTGGAACTTTTTTTTATTTTTATGTCCTGTAGTTTATGAGTTATTTAACTTAAACGCCCAATGCATTCTCTATGGCAATAGCACAAACTTTGGCATGCTAGTATTCCTACATACTTACACCTAGCAACCCCATTCTAGCCTATTTAGGTTCATCTTACGGTGGACTTGTTTGCCTGAAAAGGAATCTTTGAAATGTTTCATAGTTTTAGAAATATAGTGCTTTCAAATTTGAGACATTTAACATGGGGCTCAATGGCAGCTCTATAGGCACGTCAAAAGTCACTTTCACCTAGAAACTCCATTCACACTTTTTATTATTCAGCTTACTGTGGAGACACATGCTGGAACTTTTTTTTATTTTTATGTCCTGTAGTTTATGAGTTATTTAACTTAAACGCCCAATGCATTCTCTATGGCAATAGCACAAACTTTGGCATGCTAGTATTCCTACATACTTACACCTAGCAACCCCATTCTAGCCTATTTAGGTTCATCTTACGGTGGACATGTTTGCCTGAAAAGGAATCTTTGAAATGTTTCATAGTTTTAGAAATATAGTGCTTTCAAATTTGAGACATTTAACATGGGGCTCAATGGCAGCTCTATAGGCACGTCAAAAGTCACTTTCACCTAGAAACTCCATTCACACTTTTTATTATTCAGCTTACTGTGGAGACACATGCTGGAACTTTTTTTTTTTTTTATGTCCTGTAGTTTATGAGTTATTTAACTTAAACGCCCAATGCATTCTCTATGGCAATAGCACAAACTTTGGCATGCTAGTATTCCTACATACTTACACCTAGCAACCCCATTCTAGCCTATTTAGGTTCATCTTACGGTGGACTTGTTTGCCTGAAAAGGAATCTTTGAAATGTTTCATAGTTTTAGAAATATAGTGCTTTCAAATTTGAGACATTTAACATGGGGCTCAATGGCAGCTCTATAGGCACGTCAAAAGTCACTTTCACCTAGAAACTCCATTCACACTTTTTATTATTCAGCTTACTGTGGAGACACATGCTGGAACTTTTTTTTATTTTTATGTCCTGTAGTTTATGAGTTATTTAACTTAAACGCCCAATGCATTCTCTATGGCAATAGCACAAACTTTGGCATGCTAGTATTCCTACATACTTACACCTAGCAACCCCATTCTAGCCTATTTAGGTTCATCTTACGGTGGACATGTTTGCCTGAAAAGGAATCTTTGAAATGTTTCATAGTTTTAGAAATATAGTGCTTTCAAATTTGAGACATTTAACATGGGGCTCAATGGCAGCTCTATAGGCACGTCAAAAGTCACTTTCACCTAGAAACTCCATTCACACTTTTTATTATTCAGCTTACTGTGGAGACACATGCTGGAACTTTTTTTTATTTTTATGTCCTGTAGTTTATGAGTTATTTAACTTAAACGCCCAATGCATTCTCTATGGCAATAGCACAAACTTTGGCATGCTAGTATTCCTACATACTTACACCTAGCAACCCCATTCTAGCCTATTTAGGTTCATCTTACGGTGGACTTGTTTGCCTGAAAAGGAATCTTTGAAATGTTTCATAGTTTTAGAAATATAGTGCTTTCAAATTTGAGACATTTAACATGGGGCTCAATGGCAGCTCTATAGGCACGTCAAAAGTCACTTTCACCTAGAAACTCCATTCACACTTTTTATTATTCAGCTTACTGTGGAGACACATGCTGGAACTTTTTTTTATTTTTATGTCCTGTAGTTTATGAGTTATTTAACTTAAACGCCCAATGCATTCTCTATGGCAATAGCACAAACTTTGGCATGCTAGTATTCCTACATACTTACACCTAGCAACCCCATTCTAGCCTATTTAGGTTCATCTTACGGTGGACTTGTTTGCCTGAAAAGGAATCTTTGAAATGTTTCATAGTTTTAGAAATATAGTGCTTTCAAATTTGAGACATTTAACATGGGGCTCAATGGCAGCTCTATAGGCACGTCAAAAGTCACTTTCACCTAGAAACTCCATTCACACTTTTTATTATTCAGCTTACTGTGGAGACACATGCTGGAACTTTTTTTTATTTTTATGTCCTGTAGTTTATGAGTTATTTAACTTAAACGCCCAATGCATTCTCTATGGCAATAGCACAAACTTTGGCATGCTAGTATTCCTACATACTTACACCTAGCAACCCCATTCTAGCCTACTTAGGTTCATCTTACGGTGGACTTGTTTGCCTGAAAAGGAATCTTTGAAATGTTTCATAGTTTTAGAAATATAGTGCTTTCAAATTTGAGACATTTAACATGGGGCTCAATGGCAGCTCTATAGGCACGTCAAAAGTCACTTTCACCTAGAAACTCCATTCACACTTTTTATTATTCAGCTTACTGTGGAGACACATGCTGGAACTTTTTTTTATTTTTATGTCCTGTAGTTTATGAGTTATTTAACTTAAACGCCCAATGCATTCTCTATGGCAATAGCACAAACTTTGGCATGCTAGTATTCCTACATACTTACACCTAGCAACCCCATTCTAGCCTATTTAGGTTCATCTTACGGTGGACATGTTTGCCTGAAAAGGAATCTTTGAAATGTTTCATAGTTTTAGAAATATAGTGCTTTCAAATTTGAGACATTTAACATGGGGCTCAATGGCAGCTCTATAGGCACGTCAAAAGTCACTTTCACCTAGAAACTCCATTCACACTTTTTATTATTCAGCTTACTGTGGAGACACATGCTGGAACTTTTTTTTATTTTTATGTCCTGTAGTTTATGAGTTATTTAACTTAAACGCCCAATGCATTCTCTATGGCAATAGCACAAACTTTGGCATGCTAGTATTCCTACATACTTACACCTAGCAACCCCATTCTAGCCTATTTAGGTTCATCTTACGGTGGACTTGTTTGCCTGAAAAGGAATCTTTGAAATGTTTCATAGTTTTAGAAATATAGTGCTTTCAAATTTGAGACATTTAACATGGGGCTCAATGGCAGCTCTATAGGCACGTCAAAAGTCACTTTCACCTAGAAACTCCATTCACACTTTTTATTATTCAGCTTACTGTGGAGACACATGCTGGAACTTTTTTTTATTTTTATGTCCTGTAGTTTATGAGTTATTTAACTTAAACGCCCAATGCATTCTCTATGGCAATAGCACAAACTTTGGCATGCTAGTATTCCTACATACTTACACCTAGCAACCCCATTCTAGCCTATTTAGGTTCATCTTACGGTGGACTTGTTTGCCTGAAAAGGAATCTTTGAAATGTTTCATAGTTTTAGAAATATAGTGCTTTCAAATTTGAGACATTTAACATGGGGCTCAATGGCAGCTCTATAGGCACGTCAAAAGTCACTTTCACCTAGAAACTCCATTCACACTTTTTATTATTCAGCTTACTGTGGAGACACATGCTGGAACTTTTTTTTTTTTTTATGTCCTGTAGTTTATGAGTTATTTAACTTAAACGCCCAATGCATTCTCTATGGCAATAGCACAAACTTTGGCATGCTAGTATTCCTACATACTTACACCTAGCAACCCCATTCTAGCCTATTTAGGTTCATCTTACGGTGGACTTGTTTGCCTGAAAAGGAATCTTTGAAATGTTTCATAGTTTTAGAAATATAGTGCTTTCAAATTTGAGACATTTAACATGGGGCTCAATGGCAGCTCTATAGGCACGTCAAAAGTCACTTTCACCTAGAAACTCCATTCACACTTTTTATTATTCAGCTTACTGTGGAGACACATGCTGGAACTTTTTTTTATTTTTATGTCCTGTAGTTTATGAGTTATTTAACTTAAACGCCCAATGCATTCTCTATGGCAATAGCACAAACTTTGGCATGCTAGTATTCCTACATACTTACACCTAGCAACCCCATTCTAGCCTACTTAGGTTCATCTTACGGTGGACTTGTTTGCCTGAAAAGGAATCTTTGAAATGTTTCATAGTTTTAGAAATATAGTGCTTTCAAATTTGAGACATTTAACATGGGGCTCAATGGCAGCTCTATAGGCACGTCAAAAGTCACTTTCACCTAGAAACTCCATTCACACTTTTTATTATTCAGCTTACTGTGGAGACACATGCTGGAACTTTTTTTTATTTTTATGTCCTGTAGTTTATGAGTTATTTAACTTAAACGCCCAATGCATTCTCTATGGCAATAGCACAAACTTTGGCATGCTAGTATTCCTACATACTTACACCTAGCAACCCCATTCTAGCCTATTTAGGTTCATCTTACGGTGGACATGTTTGCCTGAAAAGGAATCTTTGAAATGTTTCATAGTTTTAGAAATATAGTGCTTTCAAATTTGAGACATTTAACATGGGGCTCAATGGCAGCTCTATAGGCACGTCAAAAGTCACTTTCACCTAGAAACTCCATTCACACTTTTTATTATTCAGCTTACTGTGGAGACACATGCTGGAACTTTTTTTTATTTTTATGTCCTGTAGTTTATGAGTTATTTAACTTAAACGCCCAATGCATTCTCTATGGCAATAGCACAAACTTTGGCATGCTAGTATTCCTACATACTTACACCTAGCAACCCCATTCTAGCCTATTTAGGTTCATCTTACGGTGGACTTGTTTGCCTGAAAAGGAATCTTTGAAATGTTTCATAGTTTTAGAAATATAGTGCTTTCAAATTTGAGACATTTAACATGGGGCTCAATGGCAGCTCTATAGGCACGTCAAAAGTCACTTTCACCTAGAAACTCCATTCACACTTTTTATTATTCAGCTTACTGTGGAGACACATGCTGGAACTTTTTTTTATTTTTATGTCCTGTAGTTTATGAGTTATTTAACTTAAACGCCCAATGCATTCTCTATGGCAATAGCACAAACTTTGGCATGCTAGTATTCCTACATACTTACACCTAGCAACCCCATTCTAGCCTATTTAGGTTCATCTTACGGTGGACTTGTTTGCCTGAAAAGGAATCTTTGAAATGTTTCATAGTTTTAGAAATATAGTGCTTTCAAATTTGAGACATTTAACATGGGGCTCAATGGCAGCTCTATAGGCACGTCAAAAGTCACTTTCACCTAGAAACTCCATTCACACTTTTTATTATTCAGCTTACTGTGGAGACACATGCTGGAACTTTTTTTTATTTTTATGTCCTGTAGTTTATGAGTTATTTAACTTAAACGCCCAATGCATTCTCTATGGCAATAGCACAAACTTTGGCATGCTAGTATTCCTACATACTTACACCTAGCAACCCCATTCTAGCCTATTTAGGTTCATCTTACGGTGGACATGTTTGCCTGAAAAGGAATCTTTGAAATGTTTCATAGTTTTAGAAATATAGTGCTTTCAAATTTGAGACATTTAACATGGGGCTCAATGGCAGCTCTATAGGCACGTCAAAAGTCACTTTCACCTAAAAACTCCATTCACACTTTTTATTATTCAGCTTACTGTGGAGACACATGCTGGAACTTTTTTTTATTTTTATGTCCTGTAGTTTATGAGTTATTTAACTTAAACGCCCAATGCATTCTCTATGGCAATAGCACAAACTTTGGCATGCTAGTATTCCTACATACTTACACCTAGCAACCCCATTCTAGCCTATTTAGGTTCATCTTACGGTGGACATGTTTGCCTGAAAAGGAATCTTTGAAATGTTTCATAGTTTTAGAAATATAGTGCTTTCAAATTTGAGACATTTAACATGGGGCTCAATGGCAGCTCTATAGGCACGTCAAAAGTCACTTTCACCTAAAAACTCCATTCACACTTTTTATTATTCAGCTTACTGTGGAGACACATGCTGGAACTTTTTTTTATTTTTATGTCCTGTAGTTTATGAGTTATTTAACTTAAACGCCCAATGCATTCTCTATGGCAATAGCACAAACTTTGGCATGCTAGTATTCCTACATACTTACACCTAGCAACCCCATTCTAGCCTATTTAGGTTCATCTTACGGTGGACATGTTTGCCTGAAAAGGAATCTTTGAAATGTTTCATAGTTTTAGAAATATAGTGCTTTCAAATTTGAGACATTTAACATGGGGCTCAATGGCAGCTCTATAGGCACGTCAAAAGTCACTTTCACCTAGAAACTCCATTCACACTTTTTATTATTCAGCTTACTGTGGAGACACATGCTGGAACTTTTTTTTATTTTTATGTCCTGTAGTTTATGAGTTATTTAACTTAAACGCCCAATGCATTCTCTATGGCAATAGCACAAACTTTGGCATGCTAGTATTCCTACATACTTACACCTAGCAACCCCATTCTAGCCTATTTAGGTTCATCTTACGGTGGACATGTTTGCCTGAAAAGGAATCTTTGAAATGTTTCATAGTTTTAGAAATATAGTGCTTTCAAATTTGAGACATTTAACATGGGGCTCAATGGCAGCTCTATAGGCACGTCAAAAGTCACTTTCACCTAGAAACTCCATTCACACTTTTTATTATTCAGCTTACTGTGGAGACACATGCTGGAACTTTCTTTTATTTTTATGTCCTGTAGTTTATGAGTTATTTAACTTAAACGCCCAATGCATTCTCTATGGCAATAGCACAAACTTTGGCATGCTAGTATTCCTACATACTTACACCTAGCAACCCCATTCTAGCCTATTTAGGTTCATCTTACGGTGGACTTGTTTGCCTGAAAAGGAATCTTTGAAATGTTTCATAGTTTTAGAAATATAGTGCTTTCAAATTTGAGACATTTAACATGGGGCTCAATGGCAGCTCTATAGGCACGTCAAAAGTCACTTTCACCTAGAAACTCCATTCACACTTTTTATTATTCAGCTTACTGTGGAGACACATGCTGGAACTTTTTTTTATTTTTATGTCCTGTAGTTTATGAGTTATTTAACTTAAACGCCCAATGCATTCTCTATGGCAATAGCACAAACTTTGGCATGCTAGTATTCCTACATACTTACACCTAGCAACCCCATTCTAGCCTATTTAGGTTCATCTTACGGTGGACATGTTTGCCTGAAAAGGAATCTTTGAAATGTTTCATAGTTTTAGAAATATAGTGCTTTCAAATTTGAGACATTTAACATGGGGCTCAATGGCAGCTCTATAGGCACGTCAAAAGTCACTTTCACCTAAAAACTCCATTCACACTTTTTATTATTCAGCTTACTGTGGAGACACATGCTGGAACTTTTTTTTATTTTTATGTCCTGTAGTTTATGAGTTATTTAACTTAAACACCCAATGCATTCTCTATGGCAATAGCACAAACTTTGGCATGCTAGTATTCCTACATACTTACACCTAGCAACCCCATTCTAGCCTATTTAGGTTCATCTTACGGTGGACATGTTTGCCTGAAAAGGAATCTTTGAAATGTTTCATAGTTTTAGAAATATAGTGCTTTCAAATTTGAGACATTTAACATGGGGCTCAATGGCAGCTCTATAGGCACGTCAAAAGTCACTTTCACCTAGAAACTCCATTCACACTTTTTATTATTCAGCTTACTGTGGAGACACATGCTGGAACTTTTTTTTTTTTTTATGTCCTGTAGTTTATGAGTTATTTAACTTAAACGCCCAATGCATTCTCTATGGCAATAGCACAAACTTTGGCATGCTAGTATTCCTACATACTTACACCTAGCAACCCCATTCTAGCCTATTTAGGTTCATCTTACGGTGGACTTGTTTGCCTGAAAAGGAATCTTTGAAATGTTTCATAGTTTTAGAAATATAGTGCTTTCAAATTTGAGACATTTAACATGGGGCTCAATGGCAGCTCTATAGGCACGTCAAAAGTCACTTTCACCTAGAAACTCCATTCACACTTTTTATTATTCAGCTTACTGTGGAGACACATGCTGGAACTTTTTTTTATTTTTATGTCCTGTAGTTTATGAGTTATTTAACTTAAACGCCCAATGCATTCTCTATGGCAATAGCACAAACTTTGGCATGCTAGTATTCCTACATACTTACACCTAGCAACCCCATTCTAGCCTACTTAGGTTCATCTTACGGTGGACTTGTTTGCCTGAAAAGGAATCTTTGAAATGTTTCATAGTTTTAGAAATATAGTGCTTTCAAATTTGAGACATTTAACATGGGGCTCAATGGCAGCTCTATAGGCACGTCAAAAGTCACTTTCACCTAGAAACTCCATTCACACTTTTTATTATTCAGCTTACTGTGGAGACACATGCTGGAACTTTTTTTTATTTTTATGTCCTGTAGTTTATGAGTTATTTAACTTAAACGCCCAATGCATTCTCTATGGCAATAGCACAAACTTTGGCATGCTAGTATTCCTACATACTTACACCTAGCAACCCCATTCTAGCCTATTTAGGTTCATCTTACGGTGGACATGTTTGCCTGAAAAGGAATCTTTGAAATGTTTCATAGTTTTAGAAATATAGTGCTTTCAAATTTGAGACATTTAACATGGGGCTCAATGGCAGCTCTATAGGCACGTCAAAAGTCACTTTCACCTAGAAACTCCATTCACACTTTTTATTATTCAGCTTACTGTGGAGACACATGCTGGAACTTATTTTTATTTTTATGTCCTGTAGTTTATGAGTTATTTAACTTAAACGCCCAATGCATTCTCTATGGCAATAGCACAAACTTTGGCATGCTAGTATTCCTACATACTTACACCTACAGTAGCAACCCCATTCTAGCCTATTTAGGTTCATCTTACGGTGGACATGTTTGCCTGAAAAGGAATCTTTGAAATGTTTCATAGTTTTAGAAATATATTGCTTTCAAATTTACAATGGCAAAAATGATGAAAAACGGCGTGCTATAGTATGCCGTACGATATGGTCCAAAATGATGAAAAACGAGGATAATTTTTTTTTCCAAAAAATGATGGGCTATAACCCATCGTTTTTTTTATTTTATAATTTTTTTTAAATCCTCAAAAATGATGAAAAACGGCGTGCTATAGTATGCCGTACGATATGGGCTATAACCCATGGTCCAAAATGATGAAAAACGAGGATTAAAAAAAATAATAATAATAAAAAAACGATGGGCTATAACCCATCGTTTTTTTCATTTTTTTCATTTTTTTCAAATCCTCAAAAATGATGAAAAACGGAGTGCTATAGTATGCCGTACGATATGGGCTATAACCCATGGTCCAAAATGATGAAAAACGAGGATAAAAAAAAAATCTAAAATTCAAAAAACGATGGGCTATAACCCATCGCTTTTTTCATTATTTCATTTTTTTTAAATCCTCAAAAATGATGAAAAACGGAGTGCTATAGTATGCCGTATGATATGGGCTATAGCCCATATCCTCGCGGTGTATAGCGGTGTATGAGAATGGGTGTTGCGGAGGATGAGAGCATTCCTCTCATCCTCCGCAACACAATGCATTCTCTATGGCAATAGCACAAACTTTGGCATGCTACTATAGTCCTACATACTTACACCTAGCAACCCCATTCTAGCCTACTTAGGTTCATCTTACGGTGGACTTGTTTGCCTGAAAAGGAATCTTTGAAATGTTTCATAGTTTTAGAAATATAGTGCTTTCAAATTTGAGACATTTAACATGGGGCTCAATGGCAGCTCTATAGGCACGTCAAAAGTCACTTTCACCTAGAAACTCCATTCACACTTTTTATTATTCAGCTTACTGTGGAGACACATGCTGGAACTTTTTTTTATTTTTATGTCCTGTAGTTTATGAGTTATTTAACTTAAACGCCCAATGCATTCTCTATGGCAATAGCACAAACTTTGGCATGCTAGTATTCCTACATACTTACACCTAGCAACCCCATTCTAGCCTATTTAGGTTCATCTTACGGTGGACATGTTTGCCTGAAAAGGAATCTTTGAAATGTTTCATAGTTTTAGAAATATAGTGCTTTCAAATTTGAGACATTTAACATGGGGCTCAATGGCAGCTCTATAGGCACGTCAAAAGTCACTTTCACCTAGAAACTCCATTCACACTTTTTATTATTCAGCTTACTGTGGAGACACATGCTGGAACTTTTTTTTATTTTTATGTCCTGTAGTTTATGAGTTATTTAACTTAAACGCCCAATGCATTCTCTATGGCAATAGCACAAACTTTGGCATGCTAGTATTCCTACATACTTACACCTAGCAACCCCATTCTAGCCTATTTAGGTTCATCTTACGGTGGACATGTTTGCCTGAAAAGGAATCTTTGAAATGTTTCATAGTTTTAGAAATATAGTGCTTTCAAATTTGAGACATTTAACATGGGGCTCAATGGCAGCTCTATAGGCACGTCAAAAGTCACTTTCACCTAGAAACTCCATTCACACTTTTTATTATTCAGCTTACTGTGGAGACACATGCTGGAACTTTTTTTTATTTTTATGTCCTGTAGTTTATGAGTTATTTAACTTAAACGCCCAATGCATTCTCTATGGCAATAACACAAACTTTGGCATGCTAGTATTCCTACATACTTACACCTAGCAACCCCATTCTAGCCTATTTAGGTTCATCTTACGGTGGACATGTTTGCCTGAAAAGGAATCTTTGAAATGTTTCATAGTTTTAGAAATATAGTGCTTTCAAATTTGAGACATTTAACATGGGGCTCAATGGCAGCTCTATAGGCACGTCAAAAGTCACTTTCACCTAAAAACTCCATTCACACTTTTTATTATTCAGCTTACTGTGGAGACACATGCTGGAACTTTTTTTTATTTTTATGTCCTGTAGTTTATGAGTTATTTAACTTAAACGCCCAATGCATTCTCTATGGCAATAGCACAAACTTTGGCATGCTAGTATTCCTACATACTTACACCTAGCAACCCCATTCTAGCCTATTTAGGTTCATCTTACGGTGGACATGTTTGCCTGAAAAGGAATCTTTGAAATGTTTCATAGTTTTAGAAATATAGTGCTTTCAAATTTGAGACATTTAACATGGGGCTCAATGGCAGCTCTATAGGCACGTCAAAAGTCACTTTCACCTAGAAACTCCATTCACACTTTTTATTATTCAGCTTACTGTGGAGACACATGCTGGAACTTTTTTTTTTTTTATGTCCTGTAGTTTATGAGTTATTTAACTTAAACGCCCAATGCATTCTCTATGGCAATAGCACAAACTTTGGCATGCTAGTATTCCTACATACTTACACCTAGCAACCCCATTCTAGCCTATTTAGGTTCATCTTACGGTGGACTTGTTTGCCTGAAAAGGAATCTTTGAAATGTTTCATAGTTTTAGAAATATAGTGCTTTCAAATTTGAGACATTTAACATGGGGCTCAATGGCAGCTCTATAGGCACGTCAAAAGTCACTTTCACCTAGAAACTCCATTCACACTTTTTATTATTCAGCTTACTGTGGAGACACATGCTGGAACTTTTTTTTTTTTTATGTCCTGTAGTTTATGAGTTATTTAACTTAAACGCCCAATGCATTCTCTATGGCAATAGCACAAACTTTGGCATGCTAGTATTCCTACATACTTACACCTAGCAACCCCATTCTAGCCTATTTAGGTTCATCTTACGGTGGACATGTTTGCCTGAAAAGGAATCTTTGAAATGTTTCATAGTTTTAGAAATATAGTGCTTTCAAATTTGAGACATTTAACATGGGGCTCAATGGCAGCTCTATAGGCACGTCAAAAGTCACTTTCACCTAAAAACTCCATTCACACTTTTTATTATTCAGCTTACTGTGGAGACACATGCTGGAACTTTTTTTTATTTTTATGTCCTGTAGTTTATGAGTTATTTAACTTAAACGCCCAATGCATTCTCTATGGCAATAGCACAAACTTTGGCATGCTAGTATTCCTACATACTTACACCTAGCAACCCCATTCTAGCCTATTTAGGTTCATCTTACGGTGGACATGTTTGCCTGAAAAGGAATCTTTGAAATGTTTCATAGTTTTAGAAATATAGTGCTTTCAAATTTGAGACATTTAACATGGGGCTCAATGGCAGCTCTATAGGCACGTCAAAAGTCACTTTCACCTAGAAACTCCATTCACACTTTTTATTATTCAGCTTACTGTGGAGACACATGCTGGAACTTTTTTTTTTTTTATGTCCTGTAGTTTATGAGTTATTTAACTTAAACGCCCAATGCATTCTCTATGGCAATAGCACAAACTTTGGCATGCTAGTATTCCTACATACTTACACCTAGCAACCCCATTCTAGCCTATTTAGGTTCATCTTACGGTGGACTTGTTTGCCTGAAAAGGAATCTTTGAAATGTTTCATAGTTTTAGAAATATAGTGCTTTCAAATTTGAGACATTTAACATGGGGCTCAATGGCAGCTCTATAGGCACGTCAAAAGTCACTTTCACCTAGAAACTCCATTCACACTTTTTATTATTCAGCTTACTGTGGAGACACATGCTGGAACTTTTTTTTTTTTTATGTCCTGTAGTTTATGAGTTATTTAACTTAAACGCCCAATGCATTCTCTATGGCAATAGCACAAACTTTGGCATGCTAGTATTCCTACATACTTACACCTAGCAACCCCATTCTAGCCTATTTAGGTTCATCTTACGGTGGACTTGTTTGCCTGAAAAGGAATCTTTGAAATGTTTCATAGTTTTAGAAATATAGTGCTTTCAAATTTGAGACATTTAACATGGGGCTCAATGGCAGCTCTATAGGCACGTCAAAAGTCACTTTCACCTAGAAACTCCATTCACACTTTTTATTATTCAGCTTACTGTGGAGACACATGCTGGAACTTTTTTTTATTTTTATGTCCTGTAGTTTATGAGTTATTTAACTTAAACGCCCAATGCATTCTCTATGGCAATAGCACAAACTTTGGCATGCTAGTATTCCTACATACTTACACCTAGCAACCCCATTCTAGCCTATTTAGGTTCATCTTACGGTGGACATGTTTGCCTGAAAAGGAATCTTTGAAATGTTTCATAGTTTTAGAAATATAGTGCTTTCAAATTTGAGACATTTAACATGGGGCTCAATGGCAGCTCTATAGGCACGTCAAAAGTCACTTTCACCTAGAAACTCCATTCACACTTTTTATTATTCAGCTTACTGTGGAGACACATGCTGGAACTTTTTTTTATTTTTATGTCCTGTAGTTTATGAGTTATTTAACTTAAACGCCCAATGCATTCTCTATGGCAATAGCACAAACTTTGGCATGCTAGTATTCCTACATACTTACACCTAGCAACCCCATTCTAGCCTATTTAGGTTCATCTTACGGTGGACTTGTTTGCCTGAAAAGGAATCTTTGAAATGTTTCATAGTTTTAGAAATATAGTGCTTTCAAATTTGAGACATTTAACATGGGGCTCAATGGCAGCTCTATAGGCACGTCAAAAGTCACTTTCACCTAGAAACTCCATTCACACTTTTTATTATTCAGCTTACTGTGGAGACACATGCTGGAACTTTTTTTTATTTTTATGTCCTGTAGTTTATGAGTTATTTAACTTAAACGCCCAATGCATTCTCTATGGCAATAGCACAAACTTTGGCATGCTAGTATTCCTACATACTTACACCTAGCAACCCCATTCTAGCCTATTTAGGTTCATCTTACGGTGGACATGTTTGCCTGAAAAGGAATCTTTGAAATGTTTCATAGTTTTAGAAATATAGTGCTTTCAAATTTGAGACATTTAACATGGGGCTCAATGGCAGCTCTATAGGCACGTCAAAAGTCACTTTCACCTAAAAACTCCATTCACACTTTTTATTATTCAGCTTACTGTGGAGACACATGCTGGAACTTTTTTTTATTTTTATGTCCTGTAGTTTATGAGTTATTTAACTTAAACGCCCAATGCATTCTCTATGGCAATAGCACAAACTTTGGCATGCTAGTATTCCTACATACTTACACCTAGCAACCCCATTCTAGCCTATTTAGGTTCATCTTACGGTGGACATGTTTGCCTGAAAAGGAATCTTTGAAATGTTTCATAGTTTTAGAAATATAGTGCTTTCAAATTTGAGACATTTAACATGGGGCTCAATGGCAGCTCTATAGGCACGTCAAAAGTCACTTTCACCTAGAAACTCCATTCACACTTTTTATTATTCAGCTTACTGTGGAGACACATGCTGGAACTTTTTTTTTTTTTATGTCCTGTAGTTTATGAGTTATTTAACTTAAACGCCCAATGCATTCTCTATGGCAATAGCACAAACTTTGGCATGCTAGTATTCCTACATACTTACACCTAGCAACCCCATTCTAGCCTATTTAGGTTCATCTTACGGTGGACTTGTTTGCCTGAAAAGGAATCTTTGAAATGTTTCATAGTTTTAGAAATATAGTGCTTTCAAATTTGAGACATTTAACATGGGGCTCAATGGCAGCTCTATAGGCACGTCAAAAGTCACTTTCACCTAGAAACTCCATTCACACTTTTTATTATTCAGCTTACTGTGGAGACACATGCTGGAACTTTTTTTTTTTTTTATGTCCTGTAGTTTATGAGTTATTTAACTTAAACGCCCAATGCATTCTCTATGGCAATAGCACAAACTTTGGCATGCTAGTATTCCTACATACTTACACCTAGCAACCCCATTCTAGCCTATTTAGGTTCATCTTACGGTGGACTTGTTTGCCTGAAAAGGAATCTTTGAAATGTTTCATAGTTTTAGAAATATAGTGCTTTCAAATTTGAGACATTTAACATGGGGCTCAATGGCAGCTCTATAGGCACGTCAAAAGTCACTTTCACCTAGAAACTCCATTCACACTTTTTATTATTCAGCTTACTGTGGAGACACATGCTGGAACTTTTTTTTTTTTTATGTCCTGTAGTTTATGAGTTATTTAACTTAAACGCCCAATGCATTCTCTATGGCAATAGCACAAACTTTGGCATGCTAGTATTCCTACATACTTACACCTAGCAACCCCATTCTAGCCTATTTAGGTTCATCTTACGGTGGACTTGTTTGCCTGAAAAGGAATCTTTGAAATGTTTCATAGTTTTAGAAATATAGTGCTTTCAAATTTGAGACATTTAACATGGGGCTCAATGGCAGCTCTATAGGCACGTCAAAAGTCACTTTCACCTAGAAACTCCATTCACACTTTTTATTATTCAGCTTACTGTGGAGACACATGCTGGAACTTTTTTTTATTTTTATGTCCTGTAGTTTATGAGTTATTTAACTTAAACGCCCAATGCATTCTCTATGGCAATAGCACAAACTTTGGCATGCTAGTATTCCTACATACTTACACCTAGCAACCCCATTCTAGCCTATTTAGGTTCATCTTACGGTGGACATGTTTGCCTGAAAAGGAATCTTTGAAATGTTTCATAGTTTTAGAAATATAGTGCTTTCAAATTTGAGACATTTAACATGGGGCTCAATGGCAGCTCTATAGGCACGTCAAAAGTCACTTTCACCTAGAAACTCCATTCACACTTTTTATTATTCAGCTTACTGTGGAGACACATGCTGGAACTTTTTTTTATTTTTATGTCCTGTAGTTTATGAGTTATTTAACTTAAACGCCCAATGCATTCTCTATGGCAATAGCACAAACTTTGGCATGCTAGTATTCCTACATACTTACACCTAGCAACCCCATTCTAGCCTATTTAGGTTCATCTTACGGTGGACTTGTTTGCCTGAAAAGGAATCTTTGAAATGTTTCATAGTTTTAGAAATATAGTGCTTTCAAATTTGAGACATTTAACATGGGGCTCAATGGCAGCTCTATAGGCACGTCAAAAGTCACTTTCACCTAGAAACTCCATTCACACTTTTTATTATTCAGCTTACTGTGGAGACACATGCTGGAACTTTTTTTTATTTTTATGTCCTGTAGTTTATGAGTTATTTAACTTAAACGCCCAATGCATTCTCTATGGCAATAGCACAAACTTTGGCATGCTAGTATTCCTACATACTTACACCTAGCAACCCCATTCTAGCCTATTTAGGTTCATCTTACGGTGGACATGTTTGCCTGAAAAGGAATCTTTGAAATGTTTCATAGTTTTAGAAATATAGTGCTTTCAAATTTGAGACATTTAACATGGGGCTCAATGGCAGCTCTATAGGCACGTCAAAAGTCACTTTCACCTAAAAACTCCATTCACACTTTTTATTATTCAGCTTACTGTGGAGACACATGCTGGAACTTTTTTTTATTTTTATGTCCTGTAGTTTATGAGTTATTTAACTTAAACGCCCAATGCATTCTCTATGGCAATAGCACAAACTTTGGCATGCTAGTATTCCTACATACTTACACCTAGCAACCCCATTCTAGCCTATTTAGGTTCATCTTACGGTGGACATGTTTGCCTGAAAAGGAATCTTTGAAATGTTTCATAGTTTTAGAAATATAGTGCTTTCAAATTTGAGACATTTAACATGGGGCTCAATGGCAGCTCTATAGGCACGTCAAAAGTCACTTTCACCTAGAAACTCCATTCACACTTTTTATTATTCAGCTTACTGTGGAGACACATGCTGGAACTTTTTTTTTTTTTTATGTCCTGTAGTTTATGAGTTATTTAACTTAAACGCCCAATGCATTCTCTATGGCAATAGCACAAACTTTGGCATGCTAGTATTCCTACATACTTACACCTAGCAACCCCATTCTAGCCTATTTAGGTTCATCTTACGGTGGACTTGTTTGCCTGAAAAGGAATCTTTGAAATGTTTCATAGTTTTAGAAATATAGTGCTTTCAAATTTGAGACATTTAACATGGGGCTCAATGGCAGCTCTATAGGCACGTCAAAAGTCACTTTCACCTAGAAACTCCATTCACACTTTTTATTATTCAGCTTACTGTGGAGACACATGCTGGAACTTTTTTTTATTTTTATGTCCTGTAGTTTATGAGTTATTTAACTTAAACGCCCAATGCATTCTCTATGGCAATAGCACAAACTTTGGCATGCTAGTATTCCTACATACTTACACCTAGCAACCCCATTCTAGCCTACTTAGGTTCATCTTACGGTGGACTTGTTTGCCTGAAAAGGAATCTTTGAAATGTTTCATAGTTTTAGAAATATAGTGCTTTCAAATTTGAGACATTTAACATGGGGCTCAATGGCAGCTCTATAGGCACGTCAAAAGTCACTTTCACCTAGAAACTCCATTCACACTTTTTATTATTCAGCTTACTGTGGAGACACATGCTGGAACTTTTTTTTATTTTTATGTCCTGTAGTTTATGAGTTATTTAACTTAAACGCCCAATGCATTCTCTATGGCAATAGCACAAACTTTGGCATGCTAGTATTCCTACATACTTACACCTAGCAACCCCATTCTAGCCTATTTAGGTTCATCTTACGGTGGACATGTTTGCCTGAAAAGGAATCTTTGAAATGTTTCATAGTTTTAGAAATATAGTGCTTTCAAATTTGAGACATTTAACATGGGGCTCAATGGCAGCTCTATAGGCACGTCAAAAGTCACTTTCACCTAGAAACTCCATTCACACTTTTTATTATTCAGCTTACTGTGGAGACACATGCTGGAACTTTTTTTTATTTTTATGTCCTGTAGTTTATGAGTTATTTAACTTAAACGCCCAATGCATTCTCTATGGCAATAGCACAAACTTTGGCATGCTAGTATTCCTACATACTTACACCTAGCAACCCCATTCTAGCCTATTTAGGTTCATCTTACGGTGGACTTGTTTGCCTGAAAAGGAATCTTTGAAATGTTTCATAGTTTTAGAAATATAGTGCTTTCAAATTTGAGACATTTAACATGGGGCTCAATGGCAGCTCTATAGGCACGTCAAAAGTCACTTTCACCTAGAAACTCCATTCACACTTTTTATTATTCAGCTTACTGTGGAGACACATGCTGGAACTTTTTTTTATTTTTATGTCCTGTAGTTTATGAGTTATTTAACTTAAACGCCCAATGCATTCTCTATGGCAATAGCACAAACTTTGGCATGCTAGTATTCCTACATACTTACACCTAGCAACCCCATTCTAGCCTATTTAGGTTCATCTTACGGTGGACATGTTTGCCTGAAAAGGAATCTTTGAAATGTTTCATAGTTTTAGAAATATAGTGCTTTCAAATTTGAGACATTTAACATGGGGCTCAATGGCAGCTCTATAGGCACGTCAAAAGTCACTTTCACCTAGAAACTCCATTCACACTTTTTATTATTCAGCTTACTGTGGAGACACATGCTGGAACTTTTTTTTATTTTTATGTCCTGTAGTTTATGAGTTATTTAACTTAAACGCCCAATGCATTCTCTATGGCAATAGCACAAACTTTGGCATGCTAGTATTCCTACATACTTACACCTAGCAACCCCATTCTAGCCTATTTAGGTTGATCTTACGGTGGACTTGTTTGCCTGAAAAGGAATCTTTGAAATGTTTCATAGTTTTAGAAATATAGTGCTTTCAAATTTGAGACATTTAACATGGGGCTCAATGGCAGCTCTATAGGCACGTCAAAAGTCACTTTCACCTAGAAACTCCATTCACACTTTTTATTATTCAGCTTACTGTGGAGACACATGCTGGAACTTATTTTTATTTTTATGTCCTGTAGTTTATGAGTTATTTAACTTAAACGCCCAATGCATTCTCTATGGCAATAGCACAAACTTTGGCATGCTAGTATTCCTACATACTTACACCTAGCAACCCCATTCTAGCCTATTTAGGTTCATCTTACGGTGGACATGTTTGCCTGAAAAGGAATCTTTGAAATGTTTCATAGTTTTAGAAATATAGTGCTTTCAAATTTGAGACATTTAACATGGGGCTCAATGGCAGCTCTATAGGCACGTCAAAAGTCACTTTCACCTAGAAACTCCATTCACACTTTTTATTATTCAGCTTACTGTGGAGACACATGCTGGAACTTTTTTTTATTTTTATGTCCTGTAGTTTATGAGTTATTTAACTTAAACGCCCAATGCATTCTCTATGGCAATAGCACAAACTTTGGCATGCTAGTATTCCTACATACTTACACCTAGCAACCCCATTCTAGCCTATTTAGGTTCATCTTACGGTGGACTTGTTTGCCTGAAAAGGAATCTTTGAAATGTTTCATAGTTTTAGAAATATAGTGCTTTCAAATTTGAGACATTTAACATGGGGCTCAATGGCAGCTCTATAGGCACGTCAAAAGTCACTTTCACCTAGAAACTCCATTCACACTTTTTATTATTCAGCTTACTGTGGAGACACATGCTGGAACTTTTTTTTATTTTTATGTCCTGTAGTTTATGAGTTATTTAACTTAAACGCCCAATGCATTCTCTATGGCAATAGCACAAACTTTGGCATGCTAGTATTCCTACATACTTACACCTAGCAACCCCATTCTAGCCTATTTAGGTTCATCTTACGGTGGACATGTTTGCCTGAAAAGGAATCTTTGAAATGTTTCATAGTTTTAGAAATATAGTGCTTTCAAATTTGAGACATTTAACATGGAGCTCAATGGCAGCTCTATAGGCACGTCAAAAGTCACTTTCACCTAAAAACTCCATTCACACTTTTTATTATTCAGCTTACTGTGGAGACACATGCTGGAACTTTTTTTTATTTTTATGTCCTGTAGTTTATGAGTTATTTAACTTAAACGCCCAATGCATTCTCTATGGCAATAGCACAAACTTTGGCATGCTAGTATTCCTACATACTTACACCTAGCAACCTCATTCTAGCCTATTTAGGTTCATCTTACGGTGGACATGTTTGCCTGAAAAGGAATCTTTGAAATGTTTCATAGTTTTAGAAATATAGTGCTTTCAAATTTGAGACATTTAACATGGGGCTCAATGGCAGCTCTATAGGCACGTCAAAAGTCACTTTCACCTAGAAACTCCATTCACACTTTTTATTATTCAGCTTACTGTGGAGACACATGCTGGAACTTTTTTTTTTTTTATGTCCTGTAGTTTATGAGTTATTTAACTTAAACGCCCAATGCATTCTCTATGGCAATAGCACAAACTTTGGCATGCTAGTATTCCTACATACTTACACCTAGCAACCCCATTCTAGCCTATTTAGGTTCATCTTACGGTGGACTTGTTTGCCTGAAAAGGAATCTTTGAAATGTTTCATAGTTTTAGAAATATAGTGCTTTCAAATTTGAGACATTTAACATGGGGCTCAATGGCAGCTCTATAGGCACGTCAAAAGTCACTTTCACCTAGAAACTCCATTCACACTTTTTATTATTCAGCTTACTGTGGAGACACATGCTGGAACTTTTTTTTATTTTTATGTCCTGTAGTTTATGAGTTATTTAACTTAAACGCCCAATGCATTCTCTATGGCAATAGCACAAACTTTGGCATGCTAGTATTCCTACATACTTACACCTAGCAACCCCATTCTAGCCTATTTAGGTTCATCTTACGGTGGACATGTTTGCCTGAAAAGGAATCTTTGAAATGTTTCATAGTTTTAGAAATATAGTGCTTTCAAATTTGAGACATTTAACATGGGGCTCAATGGCAGCTCTATAGGCACGTCAAAAGTCACTTTCACCTAGAAACTCCATTCACACTTTTTATTATTCAGCTTACTGTGGAGACACATGCTGGAACTTTTTTTTATTTTTATGTCCTGTAGTTTATGAGTTATTTAACTTAAACGCCCAATGCATTCTCTATGGCAATAGCACAAACTTTGGCATGCTAGTATTCCTACATACTTACACCTAGCAACCCCATTCTAGCCTATTTAGGTTCATCTTACGGTGGACTTGTTTGCCTGAAAAGGAATCTTTGAAATGTTTCATAGTTTTAGAAATATAGTGCTTTCAAATTTGAGACATTTAACATGGGGCTCAATGGCAGCTCTATAGGCACGTCAAAAGTCACTTTCACCTAGAAACTCCATTCACACTTTTTATTATTCAGCTTACTGTGGAGACACATGCTGGAACTTTTTTTTATTTTTATGTCCTGTAGTTTATGAGTTATTTAACTTAAACGCCCAATGCATTCTCTATGGCAATAGCACAAACTTTGGCATGCTAGTATTCCTACATACTTACACCTAGCAACCCCATTCTAGCCTATTTAGGTTCATCTTACGGTGGACTTGTTTGCCTGAAAAGGAATCTTTGAAATGTTTCATAGTTTTAGAAATATAGTGCTTTCAAATTTGAGACATTTAACATGGGGCTCAATGGCAGCTCTATAGGCACGTCAAAAGTCACTTTCACCTAGAAACTCCATTCACACTTTTTATTATTCAGCTTACTGTGGAGACACATGCTGGAACTTTTTTTTATTTTTATGTCCTGTAGTTTATGAGTTATTTAACTTAAACGCCCAATGCATTCTCTATGGCAATAGCACAAACTTTGGCATGCTAGTATTCCTACATACTTACACCTAGCAACCCCATTCTAGCCTATTTAGGTTCATCTTACGGTGGACATGTTTGCCTGAAAAGGAATCTTTGAAATGTTTCATAGTTTTAGAAATATAGTGCTTTCAAATTTGAGACATTTAACATGGGGCTCAATGGCAGCTCTATAGGCACGTCAAAAGTCACTTTCACCTAAAAACTCCATTCACACTTTTTATTATTCAGCTTACTGTGGAGACACATGCTGGAACTTTTTTTTATTTTTATGTCCTGTAGTTTATGAGTTATTTAACTTAAACGCCCAATGCATTCTCTATGGCAATAGCACAAACTTTGGCATGCTAGTATTCCTACATACTTACACCTAGCAACCCCATTCTAGCCTATTTAGGTTCATCTTACGGTGGACATTTTTGCCTGAAAAGGAATCTTTGAAATGTTTCATAGTTTTAGAAATATAGTGCTTTCAAATTTGAGACATTTAACATGGGGCTCAATGGCAGCTCTATAGGCACGTCAAAAGTCACTTTCACCTAGAAACTCCATTCACACTTTTTATTATTCAGCTTACTGTGGAGACACATGCTGGAACTTTTTTTTTTTTTTATGTCCTGTAGTTTATGAGTTATTTAACTTAAACGCCCAATGCATTCTCTATGGCAATAGCACAAACTTTGGCATGCTAGTATTCCTACATACTTACACCTAGCAACCCCATTCTAGCCTATTTAGGTTCATCTTACGGTGGACTTGTTTGCCTGAAAAGGAATCTTTGAAATGTTTCATAGTTTTAGAAATATAGTGCTTTCAAATTTGAGACATTTAACATGGGGCTCAATGGCAGCTCTATAGGCACGTCAAAAGTCACTTTCACCTAGAAACTCCATTCACACTTTTTATTATTCAGCTTACTGTGGAGACACATGCTGGAACTTTTTTTTATTTTTATGTCCTGTAGTTTATGAGTTATTTAACTTAAACGCCCAATGCATTCTCTATGGCAATAGCACAAACTTTGGCATGCTAGTATTCCTACATACTTACACCTAGCAACCCCATTCTAGCCTACTTAGGTTCATCTTACGGTGGACTTGTTTGCCTGAAAAGGAATCTTTGAAATGTTTCATAGTTTTAGAAATATAGTGCTTTCAAATTTGAGACATTTAACATGGGGCTCAATGGCAGCTCTATAGGCACGTCAAAAGTCACTTTCACCTAGAAACTCCATTCACACTTTTTATTATTCAGCTTACTGTGGAGACACATGCTGGAACTTTTTTTTATTTTTATGTCCTGTAGTTTATGAGTTATTTAACTTAAACGCCCAATGCATTCTCTATGGCAATAGCACAAACTTTGGCATGCTAGTATTCCTACATACTTACACCTAGCAACCCCATTCTAGCCTATTTAGGTTCATCTTACGGTGGACATGTTTGCCTGAAAAGGAATCTTTGAAATGTTTCATAGTTTTAGAAATATAGTGCTTTCAAATTTGAGACATTTAACATGGGGCTCAATGGCAGCTCTATAGGCACGTCAAAAGTCACTTTCACCTAGAAACTCCATTCACACTTTTTATTATTCAGCTTACTGTGGAGACACATGCTGGAACTTTTTTTTATTTTTATGTCCTGTAGTTTATGAGTTATTTAACTTAAACGCCCAATGCATTCTCTATGGCAATAGCACAAACTTTGGCATGCTAGTATTCCTACATACTTACACCTAGCAACCCCATTCTAGCCTATTTAGGTTCATCTTACGGTGGACTTGTTTGCCTGAAAAGGAATCTTTGAAATGTTTCATAGTTTTAGAAATATAGTGCTTTCAAATTTGAGACATTTAACATGGGGCTCAATGGCAGCTCTATAGGCACGTCAAAAGTCACTTTCACCTAGAAACTCCATTCACACTTTTTATTATTCAGCTTACCGTGGAGACACATGCTGGAACTTTTTTTTATTTTTATGTCCTGTAGTTTATGAGTTATTTAACTTAAACGCCCAATGCATTCTCTATGGCAATAGCACAAACTTTGGCATGCTAGTATTCCTACATACTTACACCTAGCAACCCCATTCTAGCCTATTTAGGTTCATCTTACGGTGGACTTGTTTGCCTGAAAAGGAATCTTTGAAATGTTTCATAGTTTTAGAAATATAGTGCTTTCAAATTTGAGACATTTAACATGGGGCTCAATGGCAGCTCTATAGGCACGTCAAAAGTCACTTTCACCTAGAAACTCCATTCACACTTTTTATTATTCAGCTTACTGTGGAGACACATGCTGGAACTTTTTTTAATTTTTATGTCCTGTAGTTTATGAGTTATTTAACTTAAACGCCCAATGCATTCTCTATGGCAATAGCACAAACTTTGGCATGCTAGTATTCCTACATACTTACACCTAGCAACCCCATTCTAGCCTATTTAGGTTCATCTTACGGTGGACATGTTTGCCTGAAAAGGAATCTTTGAAATGTTTCATAGTTTTAGAAATATAGTGCTTTCAAATTTGAGACATTTAACATGGGGCTCAATGGCAGCTCTATAGGCACGTCAAAAGTCACTTTCACCTAAAAACTCCATTCACACTTTTTATTATTCAGCTTACTGTGGAGACACATGCTGGAACTTTTTTTTATTTTTATGTCCTGTAGTTTATGAGTTATTTAACTTAAACGCCCAATGCATTCTCTATGGCAATAGCACAAACTTTGGCATGCTAGTATTCCTACATACTTACACCTAGCAACCCCATTCTAGCCTATTTAGGTTCATCTTACGGTGGACATGTTTGCCTGAAAAGGAATCTTTGAAATGTTTCATAGTTTTAGAAATATAGTGCTTTCAAATTTGAGACATTTAACATGGGGCTCAATGGCAGCTCTATAGGCACGTCAAAAGTCACTTTCACCTAAAAACTCCATTCACACTTTTTATTATTCAGCTTACTGTGGAGACACATGCTGGAACTTTTTTTTATTTTTATGTCCTGTAGTTTATGAGTTATTTAACTTAAACGCCCAATGCATTCTCTATGGCAATAGCACAAACTTTGGCATGCTAGTATTCCTACATACTTACACCTAGCAACCCCATTCTAGCCTATTTAGGTTCATCTTACGGTGGACATGTTTGCCTGAAAAGGAATCTTTGAAATGTTTCATAGTTTTAGAAATATAGTGCTTTCAAATTTGAGACATTTAACATGGGGCTCAATGGCAGCTCTATAGGCACGTCAAAAGTCACTTTCACCTAGAAACTCCATTCACACTTTTTATTTTTCAGCTTACTGTGGAGACACATGCTGGAACTTTTTTTTTTTTTTATGTCCTGTAGTTTATGAGTTATTTAACTTAAACGCCCAATGCATTCTCTATGGCAATAGCACAAACTTTGGCATGCTAGTATTCCTACATACTTACACCTAGCAACCCCATTCTAGCCTATTTAGGTTCATCTTACGGTGGACTTGTTTGCCTGAAAAGGAATCTTTGAAATGTTTCATAGTTTTAGAAATATAGTGCTTTCAAATTTGAGACATTTAACATGGGGCTCAATGGCAGCTCTATAGGCACGTCAAAAGTCACTTTCACCTAGAAACTCCATTCACACTTTTTATTATTCAGCTTACTGTGGAGACACATGCTGGAACTTTTTTTTATTTTTATGTCCTGTAGTTTATGAGTTATTTAACTTAAACGCCCAATGCATTCTCTATGGCAATAGCACAAACTTTGGCATGCTAGTATTCCTACATACTTACACCTAGCAACCCCATTCTAGCCTACTTAGGTTCATCTTACGGTGGACTTGTTTGCCTGAAAAGGAATCTTTGAAATGTTTCATAGTTTTAGAAATATAGTGCTTTCAAATTTGAGACATTTAACATGGGGCTCAATGGCAGCTCTATAGGCACGTCAAAAGTCACTTTCACCTAGAAACTCCATTCACACTTTTTATTATTCAGCTTACTGTGGAGACACATGCTGGAACTTTTTTTTATTTTTATGTCCTGTAGTTTATGAGTTATTTAACTTAAACGCCCAATGCATTCTCTATGGCAATAGCACAAACTTTGGCATGCTAGTATTCCTACATACTTACACCTAGCAACCCCATTCTAGCCTATTTAGGTTCATCTTACGGTGGACATGTTTGCCTGAAAAGGAATCTTTGAAATGTTTCATAGTTTTAGAAATATAGTGCTTTCAAATTTGAGACATTTAACATGGGGCTCAATGGCAGCTCTATAGGCACGTCAAAAGTCACTTTCACCTAGAAACTCCATTCACACTTTTTATTATTCAGCTTACTGTGGAGACACATGCTGGAACTTATTTTTATTTTTATGTCCTGTAGTTTATGAGTTATTTAACTTAAACGCCCAATGCATTCTCTATGGCAATAGCACAAACTTTGGCATGCTAGTATTCCTACATACTTACACCTAGCAACCCCATTCTAGCCTATTTAGGTTCATCTTACGGTGGACATGTTTGCCTGAAAAGGAATCTTTGAAATGTTTCATAGTTTTAGAAATATAGTGCTTTCAAATTTGAGACATTTAACATGGGGCTCAATGGCAGCTCTATAGGCACGTCAAAAGTCACTTTCACCTAGAAACTCCATTCACACTTTTTATTATTCAGCTTACTGTGGAGACACATGCTGGAACTTTTTTTTATTTTTATGTCCTGTAGTTTATGAGTTATTTAACTTAAACGCCCAATGCATTCTCTATGGCAATAGCACAAACTTTGGCATGCTAGTATTCCTACATACTTACACCTAGCAACCCCATTCTAGCCTATTTAGGTTCATCTTACGGTGGACATGTTTGCCTGAAAAGGAATCTTTGAAATGTTTCATAGTTTTAGAAATATAGTGCTTTCAAATTTGAGACATTTAACATGGGGCTCAATGGCAGCTCTATAGGCACGTCAAAAGTCACTTTCACCTAGAAACTCCATTCACACTTTTTATTATTCAGCTTACTGTGGAGACACATGCTGGAACTTTTTTTTATTTTTATGTCCTGTAGTTTATGAGTTATTTAACTTAAACGCCCAATGCATTCTCTATGGCAATAGCACAAACTTTGGCATGCTAGTATTCCTACATACTTACACCTAGCAACCCCATTCTAGCCTATTTAGGTTCATCTTACGGTGGACATGTTTGCCTGAAAAGGAATCTTTGAAATGTTTCATAGTTTTAGAAATATAGTGCTTTCAAATTTGAGACATTTAACATGGGGCTCAATGGCAGCTCTATAGGCACGTCAAAAGTCACTTTCACCTAGAAACTCCATTCACACTTTTTATTATTCAGCTTACTGTGGAGACACATGCTGGAACTTTTTTTTATTTTTATGTCCTGTAGTTTATGAGTTATTTAACTTAAACGCCCAATGCATTCTCTATGGCAATAGCACAAACTTTGGCATGCTAGTATTCCTACATACTTACACCTAGCAACCCCATTCTAGCCTATTTAGGTTCATCTTACGGTGGACTTGTTTGCCTGAAAAGGAATCTTTGAAATGTTTCATAGTTTTAGAAATATAGTGCTTTCAAATTTGAGACATTTAACATGGGGCTCAATGGCAGCTCTATAGGCACGTCAAAAGTCACTTTCACCTAGAAACTCCATTCACACTTTTTATTATTCAGCTTACTGTGGAGACACATGCTGGAACTTTTTTTTATTTTTATGTCCTGTAGTTTATGAGTTATTTAACTTAAACGCCCAATGCATTCTCTATGGCAATAGCACAAACTTTGGCATGCTAGTATTCCTACATACTTACACCTAGCAACCCCATTCTAGCCTATTTAGGTTCATCTTACGGTGGACATGTTTGCCTGAAAAGGAATCTTTGAAATGTTTCATAGTTTTAGAAATATAGTGCTTTCAAATTTGAGACATTTAACATGGGGCTCAATGGCAGCTCTATAGGCACGTCAAAAGTCACTTTCACCTAGAAACTCCATTCACACTTTTTATTATTCAGCTTACTGTGGAGACACATGCTGGAACTTTTTTTTATTTTTATGTCCTGTAGTTTATGAGTTATTTAACTTAAACGCCCAATGCATTCTCTATGGCAATAGCACAAACTTTGGCATGCTAGTATTCCTACATACTTACACCTAGCAACCCCATTCTAGCCTATTTAGGTTCATCTTACGGTGGACATGTTTGCCTGAAAAGGAATCTTTGAAATGTTTCAAAGTTTTAGAAATATAGTGCTTTCAAATGTGAGACATTTATAATGGGGCTCAATGGCAGCTCTATAGGCACGTCAAAAATCACTTTCACCTAGAAACTCCATTCACACTTTTTATAATTCAGCTTACTGTGGGCAATTGAGCACACATGCTGGAACTTTTTACTTTGAAAGGTTTGTAGTTTCTGAGTTATTTAACTTAAACGCCCAATGCATTCTCTATGGCAATAGCACACACTTTGGCATGCTACTAGTCATTCAAATTCACGGTGGTCACGTGTGTTATCGTTCCAGAAACCTCGCCGTACGCCCCGAAACTTACTTCCCGTTATTCACATTCCAATGTAGCAAAATGTGCGGATCTACAAGTTCCAAATATGGCGCTTTGAGCTACTTTTGATGCTTTGGTGTGTGACGCTGTGGTGTGATCACGTGGAATGTTGATTTCAGGGGAAGAACATGACTATAGTAATGGCGATAAGAGAGATACGGAGATAAGCTCGCTGGCTGTGTTCCAGTCTGTCTGTCTGTCTGTCTGTCTGTCTGTCTGTCTGTCTGTCTGTCAGTCATTACATTTGAGTGTGGTGTCATAATTAAACTTAATATTGAGCTATTTTTCAATAGCTAAACTATAACATAATGTTAAAAACACCAAAAGGCGTTCCCGCCCAAAATGGGTCGGGCAACCTGAAAACAAACTCCACGAGACACGGCCAAAGCATTTCCGGGGGTTCCCAGCCAAAAATGTTGAGAACCATATGGTGTTGTATACAGAAGCTTTTCTTCTTTTTTTTTCACCCACTGTCAATTATTTCTTAATATGGCACAGTTAAGAAGCAGGAGTTAAACTATTAATCTGGTGTCTGTGAGGTCAGATGTAGTCATGTAGAGTTGCTAGCAGGCTCCATATGTGCAGATCTAGGTGATGATCCAGTTTTCTCCATGTATGGCTATCCAGGGTTTGATGAGGTCATTGTTGTGATCTTCATATCCAGGTGATTGCGACAGAAGGTCGCAGTTAACTATGAAACCTTGTGTTTTTTGTCATGTCACTCATGTCAATCCCCATACATGGGGAAAGCCCTATACGCCCAGGTCTCGTGACATCATTATGACATCATCATGGATGATAGTAAATCAGGGATCATATCTTAGTAAATGTGACCTGCTGTCGCAATTAAGCCCATATATGGAGATCCCTAATGTCATAGTATATGGATATATGTCAAAACCTGTTCTGACATGCCAGGCGACTGTGGCTCAGGAGGTAGTGCAGGTCGTCCAATGATCCGTGGGTCGGCGGTTCGAATCCCGGCTCCTCCTGTCTACATGTCGAAGTGTCCTTGGGCAAGACACTGAACCCCAAATTGCTCCCGATGTGCTGGTTGGTACCTTGCATGGCTTCCTTTGCCATCGGTGTGTGAATGGGTGAATGTAATGCAAAATCTATATAAATGCACCATTTACCATATGTTGATCCTTTTTCTTTTGACTGATACCTGTCCATTTAAAGTTTAAATATGGACATATTGTATCAGTCTTATGATAACCAGTGTGGTTGCCGCAACGCAAGTCACACTTGCAAATGAACCAAGTTGGTACAGTACAAAACATGGATCTCCATATGTGGAGCTGACTATGTCACCAGTAAGACGCCTGAGGGAGAGAAGCGACCTCACGCTTCTCGCTCTGGCCATATATGGAGCGTGTCTTGAGTGTACTGTACAGTGTTTGATGAGGTCAGATCAACATATGGAATGTCAGAACAGGTCAGCTCCATATGGAGATCTAAGGGTGGCAGCGGTGGCAGTGTCTTGAGTGTACAGGGTTTGATGAGGGCCCAGGTAGGGCCCGGCCTTAATTTCCGGGCCTGTTGAGATATTGATGACATCATTATTGATTATAAATTCAATTAATAATAAGTGTACTTAAAATAATTTTTCATTGATGGCCTCTCTGCCCTCGCAATTGGCCTTTTGTGCCCTCAAAACATTTACAGCACCGAAGGCCAAGTGGCCTTGACAGTAAAATGTCAAACTTCCAGGCCTGGTAATGTCATAAGAACACCACCAACTGTTCTGAGTGTGTGCAGTATGTGTTTCTAACATAGTACAGGGGGTGCACCATGGGGAGGGTATACACCGAAGTGACAGCATCCTCTAATGTTAATGTGTTTCTAACCAGTTACCCTGTAGAGCGGGTACACCATGGGGAGGTGACGCAGCAGTGACAGGGCAAAAACCTCTGCTTGCAGGTGAGTGCGCAGCAGGTGAACATTGAGCTGGTGTTCACTGAAATCTACCACTTCTTCCAAAGGTCTTGGCCATCAGCCAGTCATACTGTGAGTCAGTGGGGGAAAAGACAGGGTTGTCCTCTGCTGAATTCTGCTTCGACTGCAGGAAACAACATGAGTCACAGTGATAACTATCAAGAACATTATCAAGAACATTAATCAAATTCTAATTGGTTCAGATCCTTGATCCTTTTTTTTAGGTTTTCTAATCTCAATTGCACCCAAAAAACATGAACTTTTAACATTCAGTAGATTTTCTGTGATCTGGGGTTTTCTGGCTCAAACAGGTGCTCTGATTTGCCGGCAGTAAGTGATGTAAGACCCTGCAAATCCCATATATGTCAATGGGATTTGCCAGCAGATGTCACTGTTTTCACTGTGTTGCCTGTTTTCATTGTAGCTCAAAAGGCTTCCAAACCCCAAAGAAAACTTCAGACCACAGAAAATCCACTGAATGTTCAAAGTTCAGGTTTTTTGGGTGTAATTGAGGTCATAAAACCTAAAAGAAAAAAGAAAAAGACAAATAAATGAAAATGAATGTCATAAAACCTTTAATCATAAAGCAATCTGGGAACTCATCCGCGAAAAAGTAAAAACAGCGCCCTCATTTCCTGAATCTGTTGTTGAGAGATTAGTTGCCCTTAGGATAAAATATGACCAGTGTTTATCTTTCTACTGCTGAACTGAAGTATTGTAGCTATCTGAAATGAGGATAGGATGAAATACAAGATGGATGGACGGCCCAGACTCATTTAAAACCAATACATCACTTTTATACATACTTTTACGTAACCCTCACTGACCTTTGCCTTCTCTGAACAGGTGGGTCTCACTGTCTGAGATCCAACGGTAGATAGGGAAGTGGTATATATCTCCTTCTGGGGACGTGATGTCAATCCTGGAAGGGAACCAGTCGTCCGATGGAAAGAGGGTGAGAGGCCAAAGGCAGGGACATTTTCACAAATAGCATGAGAGTGGTGACTGAGGCTCGGAGTATATTTACTTTAAGAGTTGGCTAAATTAGATTCAGGAACAAATAACTAGACAGGGAAATTGAGATTTGAGAAGGCGAGGAGGGGAGAGAGGAAGCAAGAGAGTTAGTGTGTGTGTGTGTGTGTGTGCGTGCGTGTGTGTGTGTGTGTGTGTGTGTGTGTGTGTGTGTGTGTGTGTGTGTGTGTGTGTGTGTGTGTGTGTGTCCGACTGTCCGTGCGTATAGAAATAGATTTTTGGTCTTTTTTTATGTCTATTAATCTCTCAAGAACAGATTCCGAGCTGTGCTACTGAATCTGTTGGCAGGGGGGCATTCAGAACGTGTATACATTGTTGTTAGCGGGAATGAAAAAACATAAGCGTCCCACCAGAAGAGTAGGGCTGAGGGCAGACCAAACGGACCAACATCCTGTTATCCACATTCTATTGGGCGGAACCCCCAGAAGCACATACAAAGGATACAGCAGAGGGCGCTGTTTTTTCTGCCGATGGGTTCCTAGATTGTGCCTTTGTTTCTTTTCTTTTTTTTGTATTTGTAAATTGTCATACTGATTTGTTGCAAACACGTCTT
Organism: Protomyctophum parallelum; assembly: GCF_964188405.1. Classification (NCBI taxonomy): domain Eukaryota; kingdom Metazoa; phylum Chordata; class Actinopteri; order Myctophiformes; family Myctophidae; genus Protomyctophum; species Protomyctophum parallelum. The sequence goes on along the minus strand of NC_139702.1, from coordinate 54,912,807 downwards.
AATTGTGTGCTGTCCCTGTAATAATTAAATGTAAAACAAACACATTGCAGAATCAAAGCTCCACAGGAAATAGGAATTCGGAAAAAAAACTAGACCTTTACTTCACACTATAGGCCTAAACAACAATCCATCCAATTCCTTTGAAAAGCTCCACTGCACATTTTCAGATTGAATTGTAAAGGTGTAAAGAACATGGGCATATACTTACCCTATCTACAACTTATGAAAGATGAAAAGTGCTAATGTTACACAAAGTGGAGAAGAAACATCTCTGGGGTAGCCTCGAGAGGTACACTATAGGGGACGGGCTGATGTCTATTAGTCTGAAAGGATTGAGGGATTGAGTGGCAATAATCCTAGAGAAATATGCACTTCTGGTATTTTCTACAGCTGTCTGACAGACATCAGATTTCGTAAACACAGATGAGATGAGGTGAGCCCATCCTTTTTCCATTTTCTTTCTGCTCTCCTGCATTTCTTCTTGATTTCCCATATGATCATGGAGCCAATGCAGGGCGTTTGGTTTTGAATATTTAGTTGTAATGGAACCAAAGATGTCTGAGGAGGTTTTATTAAAAACCCAGACTAGTCGTCAACAGAGTGATTGGAGATTGGAGGGTTTATTTTTTATTTTTACAAAACTGATAATCTGTGGAGAAAAGTGGAGAAACACCAAAGTCAACCAGGGAACATTTAAAATTGTCTCTGAAAATGTCTGTAAGGAACTGGAGGTCTAGGAATAAGTGACCAGATTTGAACCTATTACTGTACCTCTGTTTTAACTTTGTTTTTCCTTTACATTTTTATTTGTATGTAAAACACTTAATTGACTGAATTGCATTTATGTCTGAAAGGTGCTCTATAAAGATTATTACATTATTACAAAAAACAAACCACAACTGTAGCTAGCTACAACACCAGATGTTACATTTCAAAAATGTATCTAAACTTGAATACAAACATTTAAAAATCAGCTTCCCCTCCATAAATGCACTTTACAGCAAAGATTGCAGAGCATCTTTTGTCAGGCTTCCGTAGTTGGTGCCAAGCACTGGCTCATGATATGTTTCAGTTCTCTCTCTAGGCTGTCCTTAGACATATCCTTTTAGACCAATGGCATTTCCAGTCATCTCAATCCATCATGTATCTGGCTCGGTAAATTCCTCGACTGTCTATATTATAGGTAATCACCAGTGCAGCCATAACAACGCACAAGGGATTTATTAGTCTCTTACTCATACAGTACAAGTTGTGAAATTACTCACATGTCACTATGTTCTGTATAGACTGTGCTAACACAACAATAAAACAAGCTAATAATTATTTGAACATAGTAATAGTACTAGTAATAGTACACAAGTAATAATACTAGATTTAACAAAGTCAAATAGATAGTAGGATGTCTGTCTATCTACCAGGATATTTTAGAGCACATTGTGCTTCAGTACCGTTAACAAACTTTATGGAGATGCTGATTCCCTTTCCAGCTGGATTTGGCCGATTCCCAAGGGGGCCAAAACTACAAGTAAGTAGGTGTACTGACCATGGTATTATTGTTCTTAACTGGCCTGACCTGAGGATAGAGCAGTCAGTATGCAACCCTTGGGGCCCCCATTAGTGAGGGTTATGCTCACCCTGACTACTTGGGGTCTGGCAGTTAGGAAGTCCAGACCAGTACCCAGCCGCACATCACAGGGTTCAGTCTCTGGTCTGCCAGCTTTTTTGTAAGGCTGGTGGGGATTATGGTGTTGTAATCAGCTCAACAGTGATTAGTCTGCCCATATCAACAGTGCAACAGGATGACATTCTGAATGCTTTCTAAAAGGGAATGTTTTCTGTGCAGCTGGAGTGTTTAATCTAATCCAATCTAGCCCAAAACATTTTTTTGTATTACTGTATCTTAACTTCAAACTAAAGATACGAAATACAGATCTGTGTGTGGTGTAATGGCAGACTTATAGAACTGTGTGCAATCACATTTTACAGGTGCAGGTACGGTACTATGCTTGGGTAATCATTTGTCCAGACGGCATCCTTGTGGCATTTACTGTAGAGGACATTTAGTTAATTAAAAAAGTGAACAATAATTTATCTGACAGATAATCATACACCCTCTTTTCTTAGGAACAGGAGTTCTTTCATTGTTCAAAGTATTTTCTTAGGCAGAAAACGGGTGTTCGCTCTGTTCAAGATGTATTCCCCTGAAACAAGCAATGGAATGAGATACTGGCCAACTGCTTTTTAGATGACACAGAAATGTGGACTTAATATACTGGGCTGCCATCATAAACATTTGTGTGCATATGGCACTATTACTGTATACCATAATTTGCATATAAAAGCTGTGTATGTTTAGTGTATGTTTTAACCTGGCCTGGTCTGGAGAGTAACATACAAAGAATCTTTCTGAGTGACACTGACACTGCATGAACCAAAAGCTGTGTACATAGTTACAGTAGTTCGTTAAGGTGTGTGAATAAATGGCAGTGATAGAAATGAGTTGTCTACATAAGGTTAAGGATAGTTAAGGATAGTGTTTGAACAAATAACAGTACTATACTATAGGCTACGATGTACTGTAGTGGGGGAAACATATGAAAGAATGACCTTCATAGGAACAAGATAAAATAGGGAGCCCATGAGACTGGGTGTATTGTATGTGAAGACTTTCCTTCCTCTCTACAGAGAGGAAGGGAACCCTCGCCAACAAGCCTCGCATTTTGACCATTATGGAACACCAAACTCGTATACACTATAAGCCACAGTTTAATAAAACACATTGAAAGCTCAATATCAACACTGCTGTTGCTGGTGATTTAATGTAAACACCCAAACTATTTAGCCTTATTCCAGTGGATGAAACTGTTAATTTATCTGTTATATCAACAATGTAATGAAAATCTGAGGAATCATGTGTAATTAATGTTAAAATAGACATATTAGGGGCAAAATTACACAGGTGCCAAGTACTGTAACATTGTAAAACAGATAGCTTCTCATGCACATCCAGGTGGAGGAGGTGCTGGTAGGCAAGGTATAAATGCTGACCAAAGAGAACTTCCCCAGGGAAAGGAAGGGAGTGCACACTCCAGAAGACTCAGGACAAGCATCACTAATCTTGTCCTGAGTCTTCTGGAGTGTGCGGTCCCTTCCTTTCCCTGGGGAAGTTCTCTTTTGCCAGCATATATATATATATATATATATATATATATATATATATATATATATAGAGAGAGAGAGAGAGAGAGAGAGAGAGAGAGACATACATATATAGATATACATACACACGTGTGTGTGTATACAGTACATGTATATATGTATATGTATATGTATATATATATATATATATATATATACACACACACACACACACACACACACACACACACACACACACACACACACGCACAATACATGTACTGATATTTTCAGTACAAAACAGAAGTCTTTTCCTGTGATTCTCCGGTCTTGTTTTCACATTGGTTGAGGAGCAGTGCTCAGATCAGATCTGGGGTGAGGGGACCGCGAGGAGTCCTGGTTGAGGAGCAGTGCTCAGATCAGATCTGGGGTGAGGGGACCGCGAGGAGTCCTGGTTGAGGAGCTGTGCTCAGATCAGATCTGGGGTGAGGGGACCGTGAGCAGTCCTGTAGGCTTCAGCTTGTTGATCCCTCCATCCAGGATGCACACCCGTGGGTAGTTCACCTTCAGAAGATGGGTCGCAAACTGGGGTTGATGAAAAAGACAATAAATGTCATTATTATGGTTGGACACTGTAATGTAGGGCTGGACCCAAAACGTCCGAAGGTGTGAACATTTGTTTGTTATATTGACATTTGGTCTCAATTTAAAGGTTCATACATATTTGCTCTTGACTCACATGGCTACTAACTCTGCACTTTCTTTTTTCTTTTTCTTTTGTTTTAAATGCAATTTATTAGGTTAAGATCATAGTACATTATATCAGAATCAGCCAGTATAGAATGTAGTGATGACAACTATGTGATAACCCATCATTTTACAGATCTCTTCCTTCAATTCCTCCCAAAAATGTCTGATACTCATATTGTACATACTGTAGGTACCAGCCTCTCTTTCGCATTTTGGGCACAAAGGTGAATTTCTGCCAAATTTGCTTCTTAACAATGGTGTGATGTGCTGTGCATTCTATGCAGGATTTTAAATTGAGACTCCCTATCCCTATTACTTAAGAATATGTAGTGTGTTTTCCATAATTGTCTTCCATATGTCCTCTTCTATGTTTTCCCCAACATCTATTTGCCACTGTCTTCTAAGAGCATTAGCAGAGTGTCCCTCCCTGCAACCAAATGTTTCATAAACAGATGATATAACATTGTTGGTGGTTTGCATGAGGATTTCCTCTAAAAATGACATATTGGGAGCATTTATTTCATTTGGGATGAAATGTCTCACCTGTAAGTAACTCTGCACTTTTCTAACCACCTGGTTTAGCCCATTCTGACCGGGCACCCATTTTGGTGTCAGCATCATGTTATGCTTTGGCTTTTTAAAAATAGCAGATCTACAAGCTCATATCGCGCCACCGAGTGGCGCGATACATAACGTACATAACGTACATTTAGCTGAAATGGCACAACATAATTTGCCCCCGCTGCTCACAAAAGTCAGAATATAAGGATATGGCATTCTAAGGGCTAGAGAAAATGAGGAATGCTGCAACTAAAGTAAATAAGAAGGCCAAGGTACTCCTCAATAAATAAAGGTACTCAAATAAAAAAGAACGTTTGACAATTTCTTTTAAACACCACCGAACCCCAATAAATGGCTTCACAGGCTCAAATCTTTAATCATACTACCAGGGCCGGATTAACACCTCTGAGGGCCCCTGGGCACTGAAGCTCGAAGGGCCCCCCCTTCACCCGCGCGCAACATTTTTGCTGTTTTTTGTAGCCGTTTTGGGACGGTTTTATGCCGTTATATTGGCCTATTTCCGGTCGCCTACCCCCCCCCCCCCCAGAGTGACAGCCAATCTAGCGCATTGTTGCTGCTTTACACACACAATTTGCACTTTTCAGCTGCCCTTCTCACCAACAAATGCAACAATAAAACACTAATCTTTTTAGACACCATTTATTTCATTCGGATTAGCAGGGACATTTTCTGTGAAAAAAAATAAAAAATAAAACCCTTTTTTTTTTTTTTTAAGGGCCCCTGGGCACGTGCCCAAAGTGTCCATATGGTAGATCCGGCCCTGCATACTACAGTGATGGCAAAGGAACATAATTAAGTTGTGGGTTGTGGTTAGCATCCAAATAACATTCTCCCAAAATATTCTGCACACTAATATCAGTAATATAAAACAAAAATATAGTACAATAACCAATATAAAAGCCCTGCACTAACTTTAGGCAAAACTAGTTCAAATGTCTCTCCTCTCTCTGTCCTTTGTTTCCTGTCTCTTTATACTTGAAGAGAGAGAGAATTCAAAGCAAAGCAAAGCATTAACATATCCAATGAATGAACTACAAGTACATGCTGCATTGAAACCGTATTTACTGAAGGCTGAGCAAAAATAGAGGATGCAATGCCTTTTTAAATACTCACTGCTAGTCACTGCTCTCAGGTTTCATGCACCAATAATGACATAATAATGATAATAAAAATCAGCAGCCTATGCTACATATTACTGCCTGTGCTACAATATTGTATTGCGTTTTGGCATGAAACACTGTATGATTCTGCATAGTGCTTACCCTGCAAGATTCAAAAAGCACAAAGCTGCAATCTATAGTGGAGCCATGACCATTTGCTGCATTGTATGAATCAAAGACACACATTCTTGGTGTGGAAATCTGACAGTGTGGTCCAGCTGTTAATGTATAAATAATATATAACTATCTCTATGAGACAGTCGAAAAGAAAACTCTCACAGACACTTATTTAGAAGTGAGAAAATAAATGTATGATTACTGTGCAGCATCATATAAAGGGAAAGGGAAGTAAAGTATATCCAAAGTAATATGATCACATATATATATCACATAATATTGGATCATTTTACTGATGCCAATTTTAAGCAGGTATAGTTCAACAATCATAAACATATTCCCTTTTGAACTCAAACAACCCAGAGACAGAGAGAGAGAGAGAGAGAGAGAGAGAGAGTTGGGACACGCTTTGATCTTGCTGCAAAGCTGGGTGCTATGGACTTCTTCATTGAGATGGAATGTGAACTTTCCATTCTTACATATATATAGATGCCTCATTAGTCGCTGTAGTTCGTTGGAGACATGTGCGTCCAGCGGAAGTCAAGCGTGCCTTCCACACTTCTGGCATACTTCCTCCCCCAGTTCTTCCGCCCCTCCTTCAACACACATCGCTCCAACGAAATGCAGCGGCCAATGAGGCATCTATTTTTTTAAATATCTATGTCTGAAACAACCTAACCTGCTAATCAAAGCACGTCTTGCTGCTGCTTGTTGACATTAATGCAGGATTGTCTCTTTAAAGGTATATTCAGTGATTTCACTCAAAAAACCTTAGGTTTCGTTTTTGGCTGTGGGACCCAGCCTTTCGTCCAATCAGGATAGAGAGTCAAAAACGAAACCTAAGGTTTTTTGACCCCCAGGGGTTAACTGGGGACAGGGAGGAACTCCTTATATGGCCAGCACACTCTATAGTAGGGAGGATTATCACAACAAAACAAAAAAATAAGTGATATTTGAATTAAGTGAAATCACTGAATAATGAATATACCTTTAATATAGGGCTAGGGTTATAATCAGGACGAAGCCTGGAGCAATATTCCTGCTGAGGCATTATATAAAGGTTTGGCTCATACAGTTAACTAAAGAAGGAACAAAAGGGCTAAGTTATTCTTGCAGCGGTGTAATGGTCGATTCTGTTGTATTCTGCTGATGCATATTTTAAGGCAATTATCTTTCTGCAGTCAAATGCATAGATTTGTTTAGGACTCAGCAGATACGTCAACAGCATATCGTGTGGCAATGGATAAACAGTAGTTTTCAACAAAACTCTTTTAAAAGAAAGTTAGAAAACGGGTTAAACAATATAATTAGTGGAAAAAAAGACCAGGGCTAAAGCTAGACAACACTTAATAATAATAATAATAAAAAATGTTCTTCCCTAAAGGAGGTGTTTCTGTTATTTATAATTCTCTCTCATGTTTAGATAATAATGCCTCATTGGATTATTTAAAAACTGCTTGGGAAAACGATTTAGGAATATCACTGACGAGCAATCGTCTACATCTCAAATCTTCAGTATGCGCCAGGCATGGTCTTCTACAATTTAAAATATTACACAGGTTACATTTGTCAAAGGAAAAACTCAACAGAATGTATCCAAATGTGAATCCGGCCTGCGACAGATGTGGCCAGTCGCCGGCCACTCTAGCTCATATGTTCTGGCACTGCACTAAACTAACATCATATTGGCAAGGCAAAGTATATTTAAATCACTGTCAGACATTGTTGGCCCGGATCCACTGACAGCAGTTCTGGGAGTCAGAGGGCCCGGGGTCAAACTGTCTACTTTCCAATATAACATGGTAAAATATCAAATATGTGACTCTACTGGCTCGCAGACTGATACTGTTGAATTGGAAGCAGGCACACGTTCCGACTCACACTACACTTATGAAAGATGTTATGCACTATTTGCAATTGGAAAAGATAAAGTTTGAATTGAGAGGGAGTGAAGATAGATTTTACCAGACATGGCAACCCTTCATTGACTATTTCGATAGGTGCACGCTAACCCCTCCTACACAATAGATGACATAATCGAAAATTGGAAAGAAAAGAAAAAGTGTTTTTTTTTTCTCATTTACAAAGAAAAAATTCTGTAATTCACTTGATTTACAACAACGTTTTGGGAAAGTTTGAGTGCAAGAGTGTCTGTCCTGATGTCTTTGTTTTGTTTGTCTGTTCACATTTGTCATTGTTTAACTGTTTTATCGTGTTTATCACATTTATATATCTTTTTTATTATGTATTGTATGTGGAACATTTACAATTTACATTACCATTTTATATAACTGAATTACTCATTATCATTGTCAATGATATTCTGAAGTTGTCATACATACAAAAAATGCCTAATAAAAACAGTATTAAAAAAATTAAGATATTTGCCACAATATATTTGCACAAATTTCTCCTCTGCATTTACCCATTCTAACTATTAGGAGCAGTGTAAGCCTCACTTAGGGAGCAGTTAAGAGTTAAAGGACCACTTCACCACTTTTCAACCTATCTTCATATAATAGGTCCTCACTAATAATCATGATAAAATGGCACAATGTTTTTCTACTCAGTCTGTCTCTCTTAGGAAGGCTGTGGGCAGTTCAGAGACGTCCACCAATGACATCATTGTTAGGCAGATTTCTTTTAGATTTTTATTATCGTGAGAATTATGGCTTCCATTTTCGCATTGCAACTTTTCAGGACTAGAAAGCCTGCAGTTTCTATTAGCTTGGATTCCCCATCGATGATGTCACTGGTGGATGGGTCTCTAGTCTGAACTGCCCACACAGATTGAGTAGAAAAAAATTGTGCCGTTTTATCATGATTATTACTGAGAACCTATTATATGAAAATAGGTTGAAAAGTGGTGAAGTGGTCCTTTAAGTGTTTTGCTAAGGTACACTTCGACTGGGCGGGCCGGGGAACAAACCGGTGTACCCACTCAACTACACATTAAGTAAAAACTTTTGCTATGAGGTGAAATTCTGGTCGTTCAAAATAAATTCCTTTTCCTTAGAGATAATAGATATTAAACTGACAGGTTCACACCCTGCACAGCTGTGGAGCTCTGGGAGCCAGATTGCACACAGATTTAATTGGGTGCAAGAATGTTTTCCCACCTGAGTATCCTTTTGCTTATAATTGTCTCCACCAGGCCGAAGGCATGGGGGGAGAGTATGTTTTGCACTCCGTCCGTCCGTCCGTCCGTCCGTCCGTGTGTGTGTGTGTGTGTGTCCGTCCGTGTGTCCGTGAGCAGCTAATCTCGGCCCCAAACTTTCCAGAACGGCCTGTTATAGCGCCACCAGGAGGCCGCTTTGTGCAAAACAAGTTTTTGCACAGTACACCTACAGATTTTGTCCAAACATCACGCTAATTGGTACACAGTCTCTCTAGAGCCATTCAACTAAACCGGTCTTTCAGATTTCTCACACTCCATCCTGATTGGTTAAGATTGGCTTCCAAAGTTCACAGGAGTGCTCAGTTTCAAACAAAATGCTGCAAATCATGAACACATCGCGTGATTTCCGTGAAATTGTGCACCCACATTCCCACTAGGCCGAGGACGAAATGCCACATGAACAATTTCAACTCAGCCTCAAGGTGGCGCTATAACTGGCCAAAAAGTGTTTTACCTCTAACTGCACGGATCTGTGGATAACTTTGTATGCCAACTCCCTAGAGGCCAAGGAAAAACCTTTGTCTGGAATTTTTCACATCTGCTCTTTATAGCGCCACCAGGAGGCCGACATATGTAAAACACATTTTCTATTATTACTATTATTACTATTTCACGCAAATCGGTACACATGATCTCCATAGTCATGTGATCAAGACAGGTTTGTTTGATTTCTCATATTCCATCCTGATTGGCAACGATTGGCTCCTACAGTTTTCAGGAGTAGCCCGCTTTGTACAAATCGCCACAACTCCTCAACGCAGCGTCCGATTGCGATGAAACTGCACGCATATTCCCACTAGGCTGAGGAAGAATCCTGGTGGAGACCTGTGCCCAGAAGGGCACTTTTTCTAGTTGTGTACTGCCACCAGTGGATTTAGGTTGGGAATGTTGGGAAGCCATGCACAATTTATTGCGAACATCCTTCCACAGCGCTTTCAATGGTGCCTGCATTTTGCTGCGGCTACTTTTATTTATTTATTTGTGGGACAAAATCCCACAAGATTATATATTTAATTTGGACCAAACTGTGAACAGCCTGTTAATAGCTGAATTGCTCAAGACAATCTGAAGCAACATGATATACCTGCTAGCTAGTGTAGTGACTCAGGGTTGTATCTGACCCCTTGCATGTACTGTACCGAGAGTACGAGCTAATGCCATCCGGTAGGAGATATAGAACCCCACGGTGTGTATATAATAGATTTAAACACTCTTTTGTTCCCCTGTCAACAAAAATGCTCAATCAGGGATTGCCGAATGCACTTTAATGACTATAGTTGCAATATCTCTGTTTTGTGTATGTGGGTGTTTCATGGTGTTTTTTCTTTTCGTATGTGAACGTGTCTGTTATTTGTATGCAGCTGTGACTCTGTCTCCAAGACAAATTTCTCCCAAGGGAGACAAATAAAGATAACCTTGAACCTTGTTAACCTTTCGTCTTGGGCTCATATCACTTCACTTGAGTGTCAAGGCTGGTTCCAGTCTGCCTCTCACTGATAGTCTGTCTCCTCAGTCTGCTTGCCTTTGCTTGTCTTACAGTCTAGTATTCCCCCTATACTACTGTGTCACATTATATAGTTCCGGAAGTTCCAGACCCACAGGGTTCCGGTAAGCCGCCCCGCGTCCGAAACGGTTGAGAAATGACAGAGTTACCATGTGGAGGTCCCTCTACTATACCCTGTACTGTACTGTACTGTACTGTACTGTACTGTACTGTACTGTACTGTACTGTACTGTACTGTACTGTACTGTACTGTACTGTACTGTACTGTACTGTACTGTACTGTACTGTACTGTACTGTACTGTACTGGCACACCCAAAATCATCATATATACACTAAATATGTGCGTGTGTTTGTGTTAGGTTGCGCACAGATGGTGAAAAACAACCATGCTGTTTTCGTGCTCAGATCCACCCAGCCACCCAGCCACCCACCCACACACACACATAGCTCCGTAAGGGAGTGGTTGCACCACTCCAAAAACGTGAGACAGAGAAAAAGAGACAGAGAGGGGGAGCAAGCCTGTGAGAACACAGCCTCTCTGGTGCTTGAGCTGTGTGTGGGTACAGGAGGTTGTAGGAGTCTGATTCAGTGAGTGCTCAGAGACGTTTGGGAGGTAACAGTTGACCCTGAGGTCTACTCTCACCGCTCAGACTTGACTCCCACCCACCAAACATGCCATTGTGCACTCAGATGAAGACAGCCTCTTTGCTTTATCGTCTGTACGTTTTTGCACCAAAACCCAGACAAAATAAATCCTATATGCAATATTGTATGTGGCAACTAAAGGGATTCTGATATACGGTAGTACTTTTTCCAGCGTTGTTGGAGAATGCTTTGGGGATTTTAACCTCATACTCAAGTTGAACTGTGAAAGAACACTCTTCCATTTCTTCAGGCATCAGAGATTACAAGGAATGAGTCTGGTGGCTAGGTGAGAGGTAATCTCTCTCAAGACAGATTATGCTGTGCAACACACTATTAATTGTTGCAGGACACACACACACACACACACACACACACACACACACACACACACACACACACACACACACACACACACACACACACAGGTTGCTGCTGTATGCTAGCCTCGCATAGCCAGCCTTCATCTGCCTTTACTTCATGGCCGAAGTGGTGACGAGCCAACCAGATTTGTCTGGAACCAGGCTACTGCATAACCAAGTATTAAAAAATGGGGTGGGACATTGCAAACAAAATCTAATCTGTATGCAGTAACAATGCAAGGAAGACCTCTTAACACAGATTTAAATTAACTGCTCAGGGTTGGATGTGTCTGAGGAGGGAGAGTTGTGTCTGAGGGGAGTTGCAGTATATTCAGTGAGAGGTGACAGTGCTTCATGTCTGACTGGCTATGTGACATGCCATGGATAATAATTCTCCCAGGAATACTGTAGGTGCATGGGAGTTCATCTCACCGGTCCTGTCTGATTAGTCTGTTCATCATATGGTTAGAGAAAACTGGTTTGGTGTGCAAAAAAACATAACACTTTTAATAGACGTATAATATTCGTCTAAAGGGCCGTCTAAAAATGCAATAAAAAACGTCTAAAAATGAAAGTTCTATTCTTAGATTAGACGTTGATTAGCGGTTGATTAGACGTCTATATATAGACAGTCTATATATAGACAGTCTATATATAGACAGTCTATATATAGACGTTTAAACAACGGCTCGAAATTACACTGAGTAATCAAACTCATTTTCAGTGTCGTCGAGTAATACAATATCATATAAAAAATCACACCCGTGTGAACTGAGTGGTGCAACTCCCTCCCCCAACCCCCCCCCCCCCTCTCTCTCTCTCATTAGCAGTGCAGCACTGTCTCTCTGTTTCTGGCACAACAGCGCCCCTACTGGTACTCAGTCATACTGGTGCTCATTAACGTCACATAGGTGAACCAACACATAGGCGGACACATAGGCACGGACATTGCTGTTCCTTGGAGTGGTTGCACCACTCAAAAACATCACAATACATCAGAAGATCAGGAAAAGGAAAACAAAAGGTATACATGTGAATTACATAGTACATGCGAGTTATATATTGTGGGGATCTGTATGCTCACCAAGGCTTTAAAACGACTCAGGGGTACCAATGTGGTCAATTGTAATGTAGTTTGCAGGTCATTCCATGTATTAGGGCCAAGTTCAGAGTTAACTTTTGGTACCTTGAATTTGGGGGAAATGACTTGATCTGGTGTGGTAGGGTTCAGAGTCCCATTTAAAAAAACATACATGTAATTAAATATTACAGACAATGACATAACAATGACATAACTAAAACTACTGGATCAAACCTAATAGCTCCACTGGTTGAAGATGCATTTATCAGGTCTATGGGCTATTTTCTTACAATAAACATTAACTAACGGCGATTACATAAAATACCACAATTGCCTAACTTGGAGAGAGGTTCGCGAATGCATAAAAAAATAAAATCCCGTGATTTGTCAATTTCCCACCGAAAGTCACACTGAACCATGGATCTGACTGATGAATCTGGACATGAACAGAGAATGTTTGGAACTACGCAGGGGGCTCCAGCTACGCGACTTCTGCTTGGCGGCGAGATCAAAGCGTGTCGCTATACTCTCTTACTAGATTACTCTGGTTCCATCTAAGCATTACTAATGTAACACAGATGGTTCCATTTCTAATCTGTCCCTCCAGTATTTCCTGCCCCCCCCACCCCCCTTCTAGAAACTGCAATGGTGTGATCAATTCACCCTGTAAAAAACAAATATTGGGTATATTTCAACAATAGCTTTTACATGGTTAACCTCTTTTCATGTGTTTGTAGAAGGCAACACGCATCCCTTTTACTGTACACAGGGATCTGCTTCAGAATTAGTTGCTATTATCAATTACCATTATAACCACTGAAATGGAAGCACACTTCAACATGCAGATCACGGGAATAATTCATCTCAACAGCAATTTATGCAGAGAGCAACCTCACAGCTTGTGCGTGTGTGTGTGTGTGTGTGTGTACGTGCGTGCGTGCGGTGGTGTGTGTGTGTTTGTCTACTTACAGTTGTGGCTCTCTTCATGGCATGGCTGATGACAACGATGACTCGTCCTCTATAGTTCTGGAGGAGTCCCGCTGCAGGACACTGGAGCACTTCATCATCAGCGTTGAACACAGTGCTGTATGGGACGTTGATGCTGCCAGTAATATGACCTCTGTTGAAGCTGGACACGCTGCTGTTAAGGCTCAACACATTCAAAAATAATACAGTTGACATTGTCCACGTTTGCATTTTGTTTCCGTATACTGTAGATACAGATAGAAACATACAGTATGGACAGCGGGGGGTGTTTCTGATGATGTTTTGTTCCTAGACTAGGAATTGCAACATGGAGCTACATTTTATGATTACAATTTAGGCATTTATCAGACGCAAACCAGAGCGACTTACAGTAAGCAAGAACAAAACATGGGAATACATCAAATACATGAAAAATAGTCATCAAGAATCATGAGTAAGCTAAGAACCTAACATCCGTCTAACAGTGGAATATCTATACAATTAAACTATCTGTATACTGTACACTAGATGCTGTCTAGATAAAATTCTAAATTACATAAGTTGAGCCTTTGCATATGCCTATGCAAGGCATAGGAACGTAAGGTCGTTGAGGTTAGGGCAAGTGCTACGGGCTAAGATGGAGTCTGAAGGGGTGCGTTTTCCTCCTCGCAGGAAATGGTTTAACAGAGTGGCAGCCAAGTCTATGGACTTTTAATGTTTGTTTCGAGTTTTTTTAACAGAGTGGCAGCCAAGTCTATGGTCTTTTAATGTTTGTTTACAGCAGTAAACGCCATGTGACATCTATCTATAAATGCACCACGTCTCTGTACGTTACGGGTACTCTGACACGGGTACAACGGGCATTGCATAGCCCGGTGGGGCATGGATCTCCAACTTCCATTGTCACCGACTCGGTGCTCCTAGACAATATAGTCACATTATGAATGCACTTTTATCATATATATTCTACAGAAATGCACCTACAAAAATAATGCTGAGGCAAGTTTTTCACTCGGGTGACAAAGTAAACTGCTAAATCCTATTCCACTGACAATAAATAGAGTACCTTGACATACGCATTCAATGTGGATTCAGTGGATACCAGGAAAGAATATACTGGCTCAACTCTGTTCATCCTTTACCCAAACAGCTACTGTACATGATTCACCAATTAATGCAGCACTTGTCTGAGTCATGACAGAATGGAAAGAATGGACAGAGAGAGTGTCAGAACTCTGTAAGAAACCTTGCATACTGTATAAGCTGAGTGGACAAAAACAGTTCATAGAAAGAGGGGAATGGGGAAGTGAGAAAATTATAAGTCAGGTAAATGAAAGGAATAACTTCCTCTCAGAATGGAAGTAAAATGTGACTGAGATCTAGGAAAAAGGGGGTGGGGGCTATAAATGACATGAGAAACTGAAGGGAAAAAAGAAAAGAAGGAAAACAAGAAAAGAAAATGAAGAGAAGTGAACAGACCAGGGGCTTCATTAATAAAATGGGCTTCAGATCGAATGGAATCTTCAATAACTACTTAGACAAAGTGATAATCAAGCACATGGACATAAATCATAAAACCTTACTTGACGTGGGAATGATCATATTACAGTAAGTGCACATCCTCTTAACTGCAGAAAGCCCTTATGACATCATGGCATTTCATCAGTTACAGTTACAGGTGTACCCAATGTGTTTTCAATAAAAGAGAATTTACTCAACCATGGCTGTTATCGGAAGACAACTGTGCATTTTGAAGAGAACACATTTTCAGAGACAGTAATTACTTCCTTGCTCACAATGATGAGTGGCTTAGATGTCGCTTTTATTTCCCCAAGGAACATTTTCTTAGGTTTGTGTGCCGACACACTATAACCCTGCCATATCCGTACTGTTCAAGTACTCTTCACTCTGAGATACCTCACTACAGGGACTGTCTAGAGGGAACTCACTCTGAGGTACCTCACTACAGGGACTGTCTAGAGGGAACTCACTCTGAGATACCTCACTACAGGGACTGTCTAGAGGGAACTCACTCTGAGATACCTCACTACAGGGACTGTCTAGAGGGAACTCACTCTGAGGTACCTCACTACAGGGACTGTCTAGAGGGAACTCACTCTGAGATACCTCACTACAGGGACTGTCTAGAGGGAACTCACTCTGAGATACCTCACTACAGGGACCGTCTAGAGGGAACTCACTCTGAGGTACCTCACTACAGGGACTGTCTAGAGGGAACTCACTCTGAGGTACCTCACTACAGGGACTGTCTAGAGGGAACTCAGTGAGATACCTCACTACAGGGACTGTCTAGAGGGAACTCACTCTGAGATACCTCACTACAGGGACTGTCTAGAGGGAACTCACTCTGAGGTACCTCACTACAGGGACTGTCTAGAGGGAACTCACTCTGAGATACCTCACTACAGGGACCGTCTAGAGGGAACTCACTCTGAGATACCTCACTACAGGGACCGTCTAGAGGGAACTCACTCTGAGATACCTCACTACAGGGACTGTCTAGAGGGAACTCACTCTGAGGTACCTCACTACAGGGACCGTCTAGAGGGAACTCACTCTGAGATACCTCACTACAGGGACCGTCTAGAGGGAACTCACTCTGAGATACCTCACTACAGGGACCGTCTAGAGGGAACTCACTCTGAGATACCTCACTACAGGGACCGTCTAGAGGGAACTCACTCTGAGATACCTCACTACAGGGACCGTCTAGAGGGAACTCACTCTGAGATACCTCACTACAGGGACTGTCTAGAGGGAACTCACTCTGAGATACCTCACTACAGGGACTGTCTAGAGGGAACTCACTCTGAGATACCTCACTACAGGGACTGTCTAGAGGGAACTCACTCTGAGGTACCTCACTACAGGGACTGTCTAGAGGGAACTCACTCTGAGGTACCTCACTACAGGGACTGTCTAGAGGGAAATCACTCTGAGATACCTCACTACAGGGACTGTCTAGAGGGAACTCACTCTGAGATACCTCACTACAGGGACTGTCTAGAGGGAACTCACTCTGAGATACCTCACTACAGGGACTGTCTAGAGGGAACTCACTCTGAGGTACCTCACTACAGGGACTGTCTAGAGGGAACTCACTCTGAGATACCTCACTACAGGGACTGTCTAGAGGGAACTCACTCTGAGGTACCTCACTACAGGGACTGTCTAGAGGGAACTCACTCTGAGGTACCTCACTACAGGGACTGTCTAGAGGGAACTCACTCTGAGATACCTCACTACAGGGACTGTCTAGAGGGAAATCAGTGAGATACCTCACTACAGGGACTGTCTAGAGGGAACTCACTCTGAGGTACCTCACTACAGGGACCGTCTAGAGGGAACTCAGTGAGATACCTCACTACAGGGACTGTCTAGAGGGAACTCACTCTGAGGTACCTCACTACAGGGACTGTCTAGAGGGAACTCACTCTGAGATACCTCACTACAGGGACTGTCTAGAGGGAACTCACTCTGAGATACCTCACTACAGGGACTGTCTAGAGGGAACTCACTCTGAGATACCTCACTACAGGGACTGTCTAGAGGGAACTCACAACTCACTCTGAGATACCTCACTACAGGGACTGTCTAGAGGGAACTCACTCTGAGGTACCTCACTACAGGGACTGTCTAGAGGGAACTCACTCTGAGATACCTCACTACAGGGACTGTCTAGAGCAGGGATGTCAAACTCAAATACACAGTGGGCCAAAATGAAGAAATTGGTACAAGTCGAGGGCCGGACTGTGTTTCAACACACGCAACATTTTTGGGGAGAGGGGTAGCTGAAAGCTGACCACAAGAGATATACTTTCACTGCTGATCAATAGTGAAGAGAAGACGCAGGCTTGCGCTTGCGGGCCCTCGATACACGTGTGACAATGCACTCGCAGTGCATTGTGGGACTTGTAGTATTATGGTGGTCCGTGCAATATACCAGAGGGCCAGTTCTAATAGTAATTAAATATCATCCCGCGGGCCAAAGATAATTCATTCACGGGCCTGATTTGGCCCCCGGGCCTTGAGTTTGACATATATGGTCTAGAGGGAACTCACTCTGAGATACCTCACTACAGGGACTGTCTAGAGGGAACTCACTCTGAGGTACCTCACTACAGGGACTGTCTAGAGGGAACTCACTCTGAGGTACCTCACTACAGGGACTGTCTAGAGGGAACTCACTCTGAGATACCTCACTACAGGGACTGTCTGGAGGGAACTCACTCTGAGATACCTCACTACAGGGACTGTCTCTGAGGTACCTCACTACAGGGACTGTCTAGAGGGAACTCAGTGAGATACCTCACTACAGGGACTGTCTAGAGGGAACTCACTCTGAGATACCTCACTACAGGGACTGTCTAGAGGGAACTCACTCTGAGGTACCTCACTACAGGGACTGTCTAGAGGGAACTCACTCTGAGGTACCTCACTACAGGGACTGTCTAGAGGGAACTCACTCTGAGATACCTCACTACAGGGACTGTCTAGAGAGGGAACTCACTCTGAGGTACCTCACTACAGGGACTGTCTAGAGGGAACTCACTCTGAGGTACCTCACTACAGGGACTGTCTAGAGGGAACTCACTCTGAGGTACCTCACTACAGGGACTGTCTAGAGGGAACTCACTCTGAGGTACCTCACTACAGGGACTGTCTAGAGGGAACTCACTCTGAGATACCTCACTACAGGGACTGTCTAGAGGGAACTCACTCTGAGATACCTCACTACAGGGACTGTCTAGAGGGAACTCACTCTGAGATACCTCACTACAGGGACTGTCTAGAGGGAACTCACTCTGAGGTACCTCACTACAGGGACTGTCTAGAGGGAACTCACTCTGAGATACCTCACTACAGGGACTGTCTAGAGGGAACTCACTCTGAGGTACCTCACTACAGGGACTGTCTAGAGGGAACTCACTCTGAGGTACCTCACTACAGGGACTGTCTAGAGAGGGAACTCACTCTGAGATACCTCACTACAGGGACTGTCTAGAGGGAACTCACTCTGAGATACCTCACTACAGGGACTGTCTAGAGGGAACTCACTCTGAGATACCTCACTACAGGGACTGTCTAGAGGGAACTCACTCTGAGATACCTCACTACAGGGACTGTCTAGAGGGAACTCACTCTGAGATACCTCACTACAGGGACTGTCTAGAGGGAACTCAGTGAGATACCTCACTACAGGGACTGTCTAGAGGGAACTCACTCTGAGATATTCACTACAGGGACTGTCTAGAGGGAACTCACTCTGAGATACCTCACTACAGGGACTGTCTAGAGGGAACTCAGTGAGATACCTCACTACAGGGACTGTCTAGAGGGAACTCACTCTGAGATACCTCACTACAGGGACTGTCTAGAGGGAACTCACTCTGAGGTACCTCACTACAGGGACTGTCTAGAGGGAACTCACTCTGAGATACCTCACTACAGGGACTGTCTAGAGGGAACTCACTCTGAGATACCTCACTACAGGGACTGTCTAGAGGGAACTCACTCTGAGATACCTCACTACAGGGACTGTCTAGAGGGAACTCACTCTGAGGTACCTCACTACAGGGACTGTCTAGAGGGAACTCACTCTGAGGTACCTCACTACAGGGACTGTCTAGAGAGGGAACTCACTCTGAGATACCTCACTACAGGGACTGTCTAGAGGGAACTCACTCTGAGATACCTCACTACAGGGACTGTCTAGAGGGAACTCACTCTGAGGTACCTCACTACAGGGACTGTCTAGAGGGAACTCACTCTGAGGTACCTCACTACAGGGACTGTCTAGAGAGGGAACTCACTCTGAGGTACCTCACTACAGGGACTGTCTAGAGGGAACTCACTCTGAGATACCTCACTACAGGGACTGTCTAGAGGGAACTCACTCTGAGATACCTCACTACAGGGACTGTCTAGAGGGAACTCACTCTGAGATACCTCACTACAGGGACTGTCTAGAGGGAACTCAGTGAGATACCTCACTACAGGGACTGTCTAGAGGGAACTCACTCTGAGATATTCACTACAGGGACTGTCTAGAGGGAACTCACTCTGAGATACCTCACTACAGGGACTGTCTAGAGGGAACTCAGTGAGATACCTCACTACAGGGACTGTCTAGAGGGAACTCACTCTGAGATACCTCACTACAGGGACTGTCTAGAGGGAACTCACTCTGAGATACCTCACTACAGGGACTGTCTAGAGGGAACTCACTCTGAGGTACCTCACTACAGGGACTGTCTAGAGGGAACTCACTCTGAGATACCTCACTACAGGGACTGTCTAGAGGGAACTCACTCTGAGATACCTCACTACAGGGACTGTCTAGAGGGAACTCACTCTGAGATACCTCACTACAGGGACTGTCTAGAGGGAACTCACTCTGAGATACCTCACTACAGGGACTGTCTAGAGGGAACTCACTCTGAGGTACCTCACTACAGGGACTGTCTAGAGGGAACTCACTCTGAGATACCTCACTACAGGGACTGTCTAGAGAGGGAACTCACTCTGAGGTACCTCACTACAGGGACTGTCTAGAGGGAACTCACTCTGAGATACCTCACTACAGGGACTGTCTAGAGGGAACTCACTCTGAGATACCTCACTACAGGGACTGTCTAGAGGGAACTCACTCTGAGATATTCACTACAGGGACTGTCTAGAGGGAACTCACTCTGAGGTACCTCACTACAGGGACTGTCTAGAGGGAACTCACTCTGAGATACCTCACTACAGGGACTGTCTAGAGGGAACTCACTCTGAGATACCTCACTACAGGGACCGTCTAGAGGGAACTCACTCTGAGGTACCTCACTACAGGGACTGTCTAGAGGGAAATCACTCTGAGATACCTCACTACAGGGACTGTCTAGAGGGAACTCACTCTGAGATACCTCACTACAGGGACTGTCTAGAGGGAACTCACTCTGAGATACCTCACTACAGGGACTGTCTAGAGGGAACTCACTCTGAGGTACCTCACTACAGGGACTGTCTAGAGGGAACTCACTCTGAGGTACCTCACTACAGGGACTGTCTAGAGGGAACTCACTCTGAGATACCTCACTACAGGGACTGTCTAGAGGGAACTCACTCTGAGATACCTCACTACAGGGACTGTCTAGAGGGAACTCACTCTGAGATACCTCACTACAGGGACTGTCTAGAGGGAACTCACTCTGAGATATTCACTACAGGGACTGTCTAGAGGGAACTCACTCTGAGATACCTCACTACAGGGACTGTCTAGAGGGAACTCACTCTGAGATACCTCACTACAGGGACTGTCTAGAGGGAACTCACTCTGAGATATTCACTACAGGGACTGTCTAGAGGGAAATCACTCTGAGATACCTCACTACAGGGACTGTCTAGAGGGAACTCACTCTGAGATACCTCACTACAGGGACTGTCTAGAGGGAACTCACTCTGAGGTACCTCACTACAGGGACTGTCTAGAGGGAACTCACTCTGAGATACCTCACTACAGGGACTGTCTAGAGGGAACTCACTCTGAGGTACCTCACTACAGGGACTGTCTAGAGGGAACTCACTCTGAGATACCTCACTACAGGGACTGTCTAGAGGGAACTCACTCTGAGGTACCTCACTACAGGGACTGTCTAGAGGGAACTCACTCTGAGATACCTCACTACAGGGACTGTCTAGAGGGAACTCACTCTGAGATACCTCACTACAGGGACTGTCTAGAGGGAACTCACTCTGAGATACCTCACTACAGGGACTGTCTAGAGGGAACTCACTCTGAGGTACCTCACTACAGGGACTGTCTAGAGGGAACTCACTCTGAGGTACCTCACTACAGGGACTGTCTAGAGGGAACTCACTCTGAGATACCTCACTACAGGGACTGTCTAGAGGGAACTCACTCTGAGATACCTCACTACAGGGACTGTCTAGAGGGAACTCACTCTGAGATACCTCACTACAGGGACTGTCTAGAGGGAACTCACTCTGAGATACCTCACTACAGGGACTGTCTAGAGGGAACTCACTCTGAGATACCTCACTACAGGGACTGTCTAGAGGGAACTCACTCTGAGGTACCTCACTACAGGGACTGTCTAGAGGGAACTCACTCTGAGGTACCTCACTACAGGGACTGTCTAGAGGGAACTCACTCTGAGATACCTCACTACAGGGACTGTCTAGAGGGAACTCAGTGAGATACCTCACTACAGGGACTGTCTAGAGGGAAATCACTCTGAGATACCTCACTACAGGGACTGTCTAGAGGGAACTCACTCTGAGATACCTCACTACAGGGACTGTCTAGAGGGAACTCAGTATCCCAGTCATCTCTTAACCGCATGCCTACACACCCGATACTGGTTTATCGAAATTATCTTAACTCTTAATCCACCAGCATTTATTGAAAAATTAGGATTTAATTCAGGCCAGCAATTTTTTTCATTTGATTTAGTCGCGAGACATGGCCAAAGCATTTGCGGGGGTCCCCAGCCCAAAACGTTGAGAACCCCTGCAGTACGGTACAGTACAGTACAGTATAGTACAGTACAGTACAGTACAGTACAGTACAAGTAGTACAGTACAGTACGGATAGTACTACAGTACAGTATGATACAGTACGGATAGTACTTTACAGTACGGTACACTACAAACACTACTGTAATGTACAGTACAGGTAGTACAGTATGAACAGTACAGTACTGTATAGTAACACTGTCATGCATTACACCATGACAATACACCATGTTGTTACACAACAAATGCTATCTTATTTCCAACAACTACTACCCGTCTGCATTTACACCCTCTTCTCCATGTGCATCAAAAAAGATACACACTCATTACTCACACCAACACCTTCCTTGCTCACTACAATTAGCACTAGCAGTGCAACATTGAAAGGGTGACAGCGTCACAAGGGAGCCAACGACAAAGGCCGGTCGAGTTTCTAGACATAATCAATTAAATTACCTTTAAAATCCCATTCTGTTACCACATGTTACCTTAGTAATGATACAAGTAAGTGACGGCTGTTAAAGCTAGACTAATAAAATGTCCATTATCTGTCAGATACCAAGACAACTAAATCAGGATTTTGCTCGTTCAAATCCATACAAATCTTAATACCCCTCTTTTTGTGACCGAACAGACCCACATTATTGGTTTAGCCTGTGAAATGCAGTGCTGGTGGACTAGGAGTTCGACAAATCCCGTGGTCAAATCCTCCTTTTGTTCTTTTGGGGTTAGCCCGAGGAGGAGCGTCTGTTTATCAGGAGTCTATAGTGGCAGGGATTTGTGCTGGAGGAATTGACATTCTAATCCTCACTGATTAATGACTCTTTAACCTTCTATCCCCTCCTCTTCTTGAACAATCACCATTCCACTGACAATGCTAAGAGGACGCGATCGAGGCTCACTTTGCAGGCAGTGAAAGTTTGAAAGTCAGCATTGTGTTGAATACTTCAAGACAAGCAATAAAAGAAGAAGAAATATTGTTGATTTACAACTTCGAAATTTCCGTCTTTGATGTTTTGTGAAGAGCCATCCATGACGGATTACGATGCTATTTGTTCTGACAACCAGTTGCCTTAAATTTATAATCGAAAGGATTTAGATCAGATAAAAATATGAGAGC
Organism: Protomyctophum parallelum; assembly: GCF_964188405.1. Taxonomy (NCBI): domain Eukaryota; kingdom Metazoa; phylum Chordata; class Actinopteri; order Myctophiformes; family Myctophidae; genus Protomyctophum; species Protomyctophum parallelum. The sequence continues at coordinate 54,889,662 of NC_139702.1, read as the reverse complement.
ATGTGCACGCACGCACGCACACACGCACAACAAGATAGCCAGACTAGGTATTGTTTCACACTATAAAGAAAAGAGGCAAGCTGGTTGGATTGAAGTAGCCCAACTGATGAGCAAGGTTAATGTATGTAAAGGCAGGGCAACACTCTATCTATCTACACGCTATTCATTCTTTGTTTAATGGGCAAGTACTGTCCAATGGCCAGCCATCATGGAAAACGTGAAAATAGTTTGTGTATAATGTGCAGCCAAGGCTACAAATCAAATGCATGGGATGGGTCTGAGATGTGTGTGGGTCTGAGATGTGTAGGGCTGAGCCAGCAGAGACAGCACAATGTATTCTCCTCAGGTTCCGCGAGGAATGCATCAGAAAGCTTAATCCCTAGGACCACCCTGTCCTCTTCTCAGATTGAAGGGAGTGCTAAGGCAGCTTGGCCTTACGAGAGGGGTGGTTAAGTGAAACCCTGCAGAGATTGTTTGGGGTGTTTGGCAGTGCGTGACCAGGGTAGATCATTGCCTCATCGCACCCTGAGTCTGGCTCAAGCTGGTCTTTGATGGGAGCTGAACTACAGTGTACCTACGGTTTCACTCTCAGAATCAAGCAAAACATTAGCATCTGCTCAGAAGCTCATGGGCATAAGATCAGAGATCTGATTCAGACAAATTTAGGCATTCTAGATCAAGGCTACAAGGGATAAAGAGAGAATCCCTTTTACCGTAACTGATTGTATGCATACAGTATACATAGTGTAAAGTCTTTGTATTCAGTACACAATTTCCTTCTGAACCTTGTGATAACTTGTTCATGTCAAAATCAAAGTGAAATTATTTTGCATGATACATTTCGGACAAAAAAAAAGGACAAAAATATCTCACGCACACGCACACGCACACACACACACACACACACACACACACACACACACACACACACACACACACACACACACACACACACACACACACACACACACAAGTCTGAACAGCCTTGAATCAAAGACAAAGGATAGCTCAAACAACTGCTGCAAATGTGTCAATAATGTGTTTGAGTTCACTTTTACATAAGTTGAGCCTTTGCATAAGGTTGTCGGGACTAGGGCAAGTGCTACGGCAAGTGCTACGGGCTAAGATGGAGTCTGAAGAGGTGGGTTTTCAGGCTATGCCGGAAGATTGGGAGTGAGTGTGCAGTTCTGATTACAATGGGAAGTGCATTCCATAGTTTTGGGATCAGAAGGGAGAAGAGTTTGTCGTTTTAGTGAAGGTACTTCCAGCTTCCCTGCGTTGGCTGATCTGAGTGCACAGGAGGGTTTGTAGGGTTCGATCAGACTTGCAAGATATGGGGGTGCCATACCTTTGGTTGCTTTGAATGCCAGCATCAGAGTTTTGGCTGGTTGAAGACCAAGCGGCAAGTGAGCTGCGGCATTTTGGATCAATTGGAGAGGTGTGCATGCTGGTAGGCCAGTTTTGACATGACTGATGTCTGGATAAAGAGCTGGGCTGACTCCTGGGTGAGGAAGGGTCTAATTCGTTGAATGTTATAGAGTGTAAACCTACAGGATCGAGTAACTGCTGGAATGTGTGCTTTGAACGAGAGTTGACTGTCCAGGACAACACCAACACCATTCCTGTTAAGTGAATATTGCATGCCATGTCTTACTGCAGTCAAACTTGTTTGACTGCAATAGCAATTTTAGGAGCTTTCAAACCTGCAATAATATACTATAAATCAATTTAAAGATTAAACTGATACTCGCTTAGTGGGTACTCTAGAGTTGAATAACCATGGTGTGAATTCAAACACCTACCGGTATGTGTGTGTATACTGTATAAAATTCTTACAACAACAAAAGTTTCCACAGCAGTTGATCAGTGAATCTGAAAGGATACTCCTCAGCACAGCGGATATCCACAGCCACAATTTTGGGCTTGCTTGATTTTGTCCTCTTGAACTGTCCACCTGGAGACAGCTCACACAGGTCAATGAAGTCCTCAGCCGAGATCCGAGGAGAACCCTCCGCTTTAAGGTCACTCAGCGCCAGGGGCTCGCGGGACTAGAAAGGGCAGAGAATTACACTATATGAGATCATTATTATTCAAGAGTTGCATTTGATCAGAACAAGAAAATGTTCCACAGAGTGGCTGTGGAGATGTAGATGTGGTCATGAGAATGCTGAATATTGATGCATTTCAGCACTTTGTGAAAGTTACCAGCAAAGATCATAGGTTAAGTCCCAATGTTCCTCCAATATATGAAATAAAATGAATGAGCTAAGTTCTACTGTTTATCTATTCTAAACAAACTCCAAAATATCCAAATAGCTGGCGATTTCGTATAGCTATGGATTGGACATAAGTATAAAGATGTAAATATTTAAGAGTGTTGTTTAAGTTAACTCTGGCATTTACAAATGGTATTAAATGTTTTAGTAAATCTTTGAAAATATGGCTTAAGTGGTAACTTAAAAGATTTTAAAAGAATGTGTCTATTTATATTTATATATCTACTGTATCTCCCTCTCCTTTCCTATATATAATGCTGTAGTTTCTCGACAGACAGCTGTACAATTAGCACACTACAATGTATTTGTGGATATTATTACAGGAAGGTTATTGTCTGTCAAAAAACACATCAAATATGTTATTTGCTGTTGCCATGGTTCGATCGATCAATAATTCACTATATTTCACTACTGTATATCCATGGGTTTCTGAAACTCTTCCCAGCAAAACGAGCCTCGTCTCCAAGCTCCTCTTCAATTCTGAGAATCTGGTTGTGCTTGATCGATCGATCGATCAATCGATTAATCGATAGATGATCGATACCTTTATTGATCCCTGCTGCGCAGCACAGCAGTTAAGAGTTACAGGAACAGTGTAAGGAAAACACTGTCGTATACAGAAATACAAAGACAAGACTGTCATAACAGAGCAACAGTATACAATAGTATACACAGAACTATCTTGCACTATGCAGAAAAACAGCAACACAAGGTTACAGTGTCCTCACCACATCCCACACCAAAACAAATTAAGTGACCATTACAATCAGTGCAATATGCCACTCAAATAAGTGTCCATTTCAATCAGTGCAATGTAAGACAAAAGTGACAGTGTTCCCAGTGGTGCAATCAGCACAATAGCTCAGGAATAAAAAGAGTCTGCACACAATTTTCTGTTCCCAGATATATCTTTAATCTTAAATGGGTAACGTTTCGAGCCGAAGCTCTTCCTCACACCGGCTCGAAACGTTACCATTTAAGAGTAAAGATATTTCTGGGAGCATACAACGGTGTGCGGACTCTTTTTTATCCTGTCACTGTTTTTGATCCGGCACTCAGTCACAGTCTTTTTGGCCGTTTTTCAGCCTCTACTGCCGCAATCAGTACAATAACCACAACCGATGTTAACTGCGGAGCTACGACTAGAAATGCCCTGCCCACAAGGAGCGAAGAACATCAAGGTTTCACTATGTGGTAGTGGTGTTTTACGTGGTCACTATTGATGTGTGCCCTTGGGTTCCCCCTCCATAGAATGGCTCTGCCGATGCCCTGTCCATACCGTCGATAGCCCAGTAGCCATCCTATCCTATTTTTTTCTTCTGAAATCAAAGTGTCCTTTACTAAGGCATTTCAACCTGCAGGACTAAAGGAGAATTCCAGAGTAGCCCTTTTATTACCAAATTCTGATGATCCATGAACCACTGGTAGTGGCGAAAAAATAATAATAATAATTATCTATCGCGTAGCTTTAAGCAGGGAGGCAGTCTCCCTGCTGTAGGCGGAAGGACCATTCGTGACAAAACACTGAAGGCATATCACACATCATGGAGCACAGATGTAAAAGTAAAACAAAAATTGTCAAGCGATCTAAATAAGAAATTAGCGATTGACCCACGGTCGGAGCTGCAGTGTGCTCTGTTTGGAGTTATGTCATTTTTCACTTCTACAGTACCACTCGTTATTGGATATAACAACATATTATTAGGTAAGAAAAATGGTTAATAAAGAATTATCCTGTAAGTAGTAGGGCTTAGGCCCTTGAGCCAAGCACTTTACACCAGATAATGCAGTGGAGCTATTCTGTTCCCAACATTAAGCCCTGACAGACTGTCAGGCGTCAGCCATGCGCGTGTTATCAAGAGCGTTTGCAACAGCCATCAATCGGACGCGTCAAAACCTGTCTCCCAGAGCTTGGTTCGGAATGTTGACGCTGCCTGGCAAAGACCAGAGTGAAGGAGAAGAGAGTGAATAAAACAATGAACTCCCAGGGTGTGTGCGTATGTGTGTATACTGTATGTGCTTCCAATGTGAATTCTTGACGCATGTCAGGGACACTCCCATCAATTACGCTTTCAATGTGTCACAGCCTTTAGATGACTGTGGCTGCCGTCTGCAGGATTTGCGAAAATCTTTTGAAAATGTGCGAAGTAGTGTTACTATTAAAAAGCATGCCTGCTCAGCACATAACATATTCCCTAAATATAGAGTTAAATTAAAGAATGCAAAAGAAAACAAACGAAAAAGAAAAAACATTAGAAAACCTGCCAATTGCAATTAAATTAATGTTGACATTTCAAGTTATCAAGCTGTTTTATCGAGTTATTTCACACTCACCACATTCTTGTAGAAAGACAAAACAGCGGGGGTGAGTAAAGGTCAGAGCTGAGCTCTATATCACTGATGCATAACATCATGAAAAAGATCAATCTGCAATAACAGGCAGTTCTTTCATCCTCCTAGCCAGTAGTTGACGTACATCCCACTAAGGTTAAACATTTCCACCCAAAATGAGACATTTTTGATCCTAACATTTTTATCCCATGATTTTGCAACCCATTTTTCACCCAGACCCCTTTTCCACCGGTTGGGAACCGGTTCAGCTCAGAACCAGTTTTTAGTGAGCCAGACCTCCGAAATTGGAACGTTAATTATTAATTGAATGGGCAAACCATACCTATATTAAATTGTCAATATACATAAATTTATATATGATAACCCTTCTACAGTACTAGCTTTTTCATATTTTCTATTTTTTGCATATTTTCCTTCATAAAACCTAACCTAACAATTTCAGAAAATGTGTAATACAATGAATAATTGTCTTCGTGTAAGTAATCAACTGGGGAAGTTTCATGGTGAGAACTATTAATTCCAGTTTACATTGGAATTTACATTTACAAAATGTGTGATGAATATGAAAAAGCTATTCCTGTGGAAGGGTTATCATATATTAATTTACATATATTGATCCTATAAACAATTTAATATAGGCATGGTTTTGCCCACTCAATTCATAATTAACATTCCAATTTTGGAGATCTGGATCATGGACTAAAAACGGGTTCTGAACTGAACCGGTTCCCAATTACAACCCGTGGAAAAGGGGCCCCAGTGTCAATTATCTAATGTAATCCTGGGCGCTACACTTCCTCTGCCAACCTGGGGGGGGCAGCGGACTGACCTCATGCTTCCTTCTTTTCACCTTACAGGGGAGAGTTTCCCCGGCCGGACGTAGCACATGGAAGGAACACGTTATTCCGACCAGTTCCTTTCCCCTCCATCAGGCGCCCCGGCTGGCCAGGGGGAGGCAGTTTAGAGACCAGGATTACTGCATGATTTTTGTGAGGTTACCTATACCCTAGGGGACACGGAGAGAACATGCAACTCCACACAGAAAGGCCATTTCACCAACCCCGCCTCAGGTATGGGCACTGTACTGATGCCGCACGCACCCACAGCATCCCCAGTGGGCCAGCTGGAATCGAACCCAAGACCTTCTAGCTGTGAGGCGACAGCAGTACCGACTGTGCCACCGTGCAAAAATCTATCACGATCCCAAGAAATCCAGGCGTGCCAGCAGGCGTCTGCCTTTCATAGACCAGTGTACTGGAAGTATATTATTTCAGAGCATGCGGTGCCCTCAGATATAGAGGACCCTGACATCCACCTAGATCCATGACCGTGCAGCAGTCAGTTTGTGGATGTCTACCCATAGATCTATAAATTCTATTCGCTGCGCAGGATTTACACAACAATACCTTTTCTGACCTTTTGGAATCTCTCTCCTGACAAATATTCCATATTAAAATTGAAAAAAGAATCTAAAATGACTAAACTAATAAAAAACGAGACTAAATCTAACTCTTTTCAAAAACAAAATAAAAACGAATTAAAAATTCGAAACAATAATAATCATTTTGGCATTTGAATGTAATCAGAAATACAGATATCTCTCCCAGGACTCTCAGACAAGCGTGGAGACCTTTCACAGTCAACAGTTTTGATTGGCATGAACACAACAGAAGAGTGAGAGACAAACCGATGGGTCAGAATGTGTAGTGGTGTGTGTGTGTGTGTGTGTGTGTGTGTGTGTGTGTGTGTGTGTGTGTGTGTGTGTGTGTGTGTGTGTGTGTGTGCAAATAGAGATAATGAAAAGGTATAAAGGAGTAGACATTGACCTTGTGGTCTTTTTTAGCAACACAGTCATTAAAGCAATTACCATCAAAGTTTAGACAAAATACAGTTTCAGATACAGTATATGGCGGTTGAAATTCCGCTACATGGGATTGGAGGGACCCACCAAATGTTCACCTTGTTCAAATAAACAAGACACCATTGGACAGGAATCGAATGGGTAAAATCTGTGAAGGAATGCTTTTAAAGGATTATTCTCTGGATTTCACAAAGAAAATAGATATGGCCCTCTCAGGATCCAACAGAAACAGGGCCTCAGCTGATTGCTACATCAAAGTTAATCTTTTCTGTACACATTATTAAAAAAATAATTGAACGATAGATATATGGTCAGGGTCAAGACACGTCAATCAAGACATTGCTGTCAACTGTTGACTTGAGTCGATAATCTAACTGGGCTAGCGACAGAGTCACAAAAGGAGCTAATGAAATGAAGACTAGTCTAAAACCAAATAATGCTCATGTTACAAGATACTGAGCTATCATGGAAAGGCAAGTGTAAAAGGCAATATTATGTTTGACATACAGTACCGGCTCATTTAACCCATTCTGACCGGGCACCCATTTTGGTGTTGGCATCATGTTATGCTTTAGCTATTGAAAAATAGCAGATCTACAAGCTCGTATCGCGCCACCGAGTGGCGCGATACGAGCTTGTAGGTCTGCTATTTTTTTTTAAATCGAAGAACGACTGACATTTTTAGAATCTGATCTCAGGTCAGAATGGGTTCGTCAGACCAGTGTGTGTCCGGCGGAAACCTTGTATGAATCTGATCTCAGGTCAGAATGGGTTAATGAAAGTGGTAATGAATTTGTAGGTATAAGATCGGCTCAGCGGTGTGCAGACACAGAGACACGGACCCTCTTATAATAGATGGCTGGACGACTGTCGAGCCACTTAAAAAATTCTGATTGTGGCCGAGATTTCAACACAAATGAAGAATAGTATAATAGATAAATGTGTTTTACAGAGTAAACTAGAAAAAGTCCCCCTCGGGGCACAGGGCTCCACCAAGGCATGGTCAGGTTGTGGCCTCCTGGTGGCGCTATAATAGGCCAATGTGAAAAGGGTGACATTTCTTCTCACGCCTTGGATGGCAATTGGATGATTTGAGGCATTTTGTTCCAAAAATGTGATTTGCAAAAATCCATCTGTTGGTGGCGCTAGAACAGGCCAATGTGAAAAGGGTGAGATTATATTCCTCAGCCTAGTATAGGAAAGTCTGAAAGATTTCACGTAAAACGCTCCGTTCATGATTTGAGGCTTTTTGTTCAAAACGGGCCAATCCTGCAAACTTTGAAAGCCAATGTTAGCCAATTAGGATGGGATCTGAAATATCGGACAGTTCCATCTTGAACACGACTATAGGGGGATTTTTGGACAGAATCTGGAGTAGTAATATAAAACAATGTGTTTTTCAAAAGTCGGCCTCCTGGTGGCGCTATAACAGGCCGTTCTGGAAAATTTGGGGCAGAGGTTCATCGTTGGCATCCAGGGAGTATGCGTGCAAAATGTGTCACCGACCGGGTTAACGGTGCTGGAGATTAGCTGGACGGACAGAGTGGAAAACATACTCTCTCCCCATGCATTCGGCCTGGTGGAGACAACAAAATACAATGAATTGGCACACGGATGATTAAAAGAATGGAAGTCCAGAGGACGTGAAAAAGGGAAACAGAAGGTTCCTCAAATAGAGCAAAAACATTGGAGTTCAACAGCACCTTAAAAGCACAGGAATGGCTCACAGACATGCAACACATTGGAGTTGTTCCTCAGGCAGCTATCCAGATGGTATATATCAACACCCCCCCCCCCCCCCCCCCCCCCCCCCCCCACAGAGGCTATTATCTCGTAGCCTAATCTTAACCCTAGCGCAAATCATAACCCCTTTTTTCTAACCCTAAAATTGCCTCTGTTAGATGCGATAAGGGGTGGAAGAATGTAATGCAAGATTTTCATTAATGTAGTTTTGGTGCACATGAGGACAGAACTATACATACTACAGTCACACACATACTCTATGCACACACAAAGTCACAGCGGAAATAAGCAGCCAAACTCTCCATGCTTGGGGGTTGATGGTAGCTGTGTTTGTGGACTTGAATGTTGTGATGCCAGGCATTGCCAGCCTCCACTGGCTTTATGACACTCACACATTTCACTGGCTTGACATTTGCGTGTAGGTCACAACATGTTGCAGTGCACCGCTTTGTGAGCTTGTAGATCTTCTATTTTCGGTTTGTGACACAGGCCAAAAGGACCAATCGAAATACACCGCTTTAGTGACATTCTAAAATCATCCCCTCTCCTCATTACATACAAAAACAGCTGTGGGTGTGGTTAGCACATAGTGGTTGGAATACCACATAAGACATTAAAGTTATGGATTGCGGCTTTATCCTACTGTATATCCAGTCCTGTGATACGAGTCAGAAGACGCTTGGTTGTGAGAGCTCCAGAGGTGGGAGGAAGTCCCTATGTTGCAAGTCCAAGTCGAGTCTCAAGTCTTTGCTCTCAAGTCAAGTCAAGTCTCAAGTCTTTGGCATTCAAGTCCCAAGCAAGTCCAAGTCCTGAACATTTTGTTTCGAGTCCCAACCAAGTCCTAAGCATTTTGTTTCAAGTCCCAACCAAGTCCTTACCTTTTGTTTCGAGTCCCAAACAAGTCCTAAGCATTTTGTTTCAAGTCCCAACCAAGTCCTTACCTTTTGTTTCGAGTCCCAAACAAGTCCCACCAAGACATAATACTAATTAATGATATGTAAAGATTTACATAAATCATGAGCATTTTCCACAATTTGCATCCATTATTAAACAAGGGTTCTGGAGTCTACCAACATAATGCAGATACTGTACTTTTCAATTTCCTCCGTGAGGACAGGGTTTAAAGCACCACTCTGTACAATGTGGTGGTTGTAGTTTGTCTCTCTGCTCTTCTATTGAGCCATTTAGATCATGTCAAAGGTCATGTCTCACCGAGACACAGGATCTGACACAAAGTCAATGTTTCCCCTGAGCAAGTAGGCTATTATTATTACAATGGTAAAATGTCATTACTTGCACTGAAACCGTGTTCAAATCCAGGGTAGAAGAGGAATGTTACATAATGCCTCGATCCACTTTTTCCACTCCCGATCCGATACCGATCTAAAATCATCAAAACCGATCCGATTACTGTCTGATACCGATCTGATCAAATTTATTTTATTGTATTCTATGCCTTTTTCTATCCATACTATTTATTATTATTATGCACATTATGCACAAAATTTTAAGGACCCAGCAATTTGTATCTCTGGGACCCCAAATTATTATTTTGTATTTGTTTATATTGTAAAATCAATGTCAATTTAGAGTGTACAAATGGAACCTATCATTTGGCTGGGAGTGGGGACCCCTGATCCCCAAACCGTGCACTGTCCACACGCACAGTAATGGCTAGTGGCTAGCCTAGCAGCCTGCACTGTGCAGCACTGCCACTGAAGTGTGACTGGGGCTGCCAATGCCTCTGTAGCGCACACTGCTGGAGGAATAAAGTCCTGGAGTGGAGTACTGGAATGGACTGGAATGGACTGGAGTGCTTGCAGTGCTTGGAATGGATCGGTCATTTTCGCTGTAGTCCGATCCGATCCCGATCACGTTTTTTGGCTGATATCGACCCGATATCCGATCCGCGGCATCCCTTTATCAATACCAAACCATTTTACATGTCATAAAAAAGATAATCAGATGCTGTAAGGTATTAAGTGACTTGAAAATGTTCAAGTCAAGAGGGCTCAAGTCAAGTCAAGTCTCAAGTCCTTGGCGTTCAAGTCAAGTCAAGTCTCAAGTCTTTGGCATTCAAGTCCCAAGCAAGTCCAAGTCTATTTTTGATTTGATCAAGCAAGTCTAAAGTCATCAAAATCGGGACTCGAGTCCAAGTCGAGTCTCGAGTCTCGAGTCCAAGTCCCCACCTCTGGAGAGCTCTATAAATTGAACAGTAGCTACATTAATGTACTGTAATGTTAACCATGGATATGGTTGCAGCTAAATGTGTCAATGGCTCTGAATAAGGCCTGAGAATGCTAATGACCCATTTAAATTGCATATGCTTTCCTTCATAAAAATCATGCTGAGTTTTCAAAGTAGTAGTACAATATATTCTGCATTATGCCCCTGCATGCAATTCAAGACGTTCGGCATATGACGCTTTTAAAAAGCGGGCACTATTCTCTAGGGAATTTCTTCAGCGGTAAAGGGATTTCTTCTGCAAGGCATGGAGCCAGAACAACGCGTAGTATAATTGAGGCCATGATCTGAGAAAACGCTGACATTGATATTATCTCCCGCAGCACACATGCACCAGGCTCATGGACATTGTACGCACACAACATACTAGTACAAGAAGACGGGTGTACCCACAGACGGATGCACACACAAAGAAAGGTTTTCCCCATACATTCTCCAGTCTATAATTCAGGGTTCTATCCTTGTGAAGTGAAAATCTTTTTCTCTAATAGGGCAGTCTCTCTTAACGAGAATTCATTTGTATTTTTCGCTGACAGAAAAGGGAACCCACTAAAGTTTTAGGGACCAGACATAAACATTTTACATATCTTTGGTGTCTCTGGATCTCAGCCGATGAAATGAAATGAGTATTGAATAAGCAACTCGACTGAGCAACTTGTGATGCATCAAAGCAGGGGAAGGTCATGGTTTTCTTGCATTGTGTTCAGTTATTGCTGAAATGGCATATTGACAAATTAAATCCTTGACATTAGAATATAGCCTGAAGCTAAAATGGAATCATATTTAAAGGTGCCGCCAGAAATACAATAATTAACTGATGCTTCACAATGTCCTCTCAGTAACCTGTATCACTTGTGGAAAAATGTTCTAAATGAACAAATAAGTAATTATTTTCCTATGGCAAATCAGATGAGTTGTAAATTACATAACTGACATAGAGATAACAAAACTAAGTTATCTTCTACAGCACAAACCGCTGTTATGTGGATTGAATGCATACTGTAGTGTACTGTACATACTGTAGGTATACTTTAACCCATTTAGACTCGAGGGCGATTTTGAAAAGGCCTTCTAAGTTGTTGTTTTTTTTTAAACTAAAACTTCTAAGACCTACGGCAGTTTTATGAAAGACACCCTAAAACCTGAGGTCTTTCTGAGAAACTTCACAGAATTTTGAGAAACTTCACAGAATTTAAAAGTACCGAAAAAGGAGATGTGCACACATTCCCGGCTTCAGAGATAAAGTAATCCTGCCAGGCTGCCACTGCCTAAATGGGTTAAGTGTGCCACTGGCAGCATGATCTAATTTTGGAGACAGTCGGGTCAGATTGTAAAAACATTTTTGCACATGGAGCCTAGTAGAGTTTCAGTTTGTTAACATGGTGCCCTGAAACTGCTTTGCCGGGCAGTGACGATGGTGGATGGTCACCATGGCGCGTTCACAGATTGTCTTTTTTGGAGCTACTGTATTTGCAAGTCCAACATGTTAGCAGCAAGAGGCTAGAAAAAGAGGTTGCTGTGCCTTCCAATAGCTGACTATTATAGTCATTATTATTAACCTGATTTAATTTGTGGCCCAGCCAATCACTGACTCATGGTGATAGTGTGGTCAGATTATCAATCAATCGATTGTGTTCGACCTAGGATCAGTGGCACTAACGTAGTATACTTGAAGTATAATTATTGGTATCACTTTTTAATATTAAGTTTATATTATCATTAAAATCTTTAGCAAATTATTTATACTTTGTCGTAGAAACGTGATTCGTGGTTCAGACCTTCCGAAATCGCAGTTCCATCGCAGGCCGTTTGGCCTAATTAGTGCCCCCTTAGGGCCTTGTAGACTAGAGGGTGGAAACTCAAATTATTTCCTTGAAAATGTACCAAACAAATTGTCGTCCCGGCCGAAATATTCACTTTACACGCATGTTTGGTGATATTGTAGCCACACTTGTCCTCTTTCACACAATGTGACTACCAAAGCACAGAGACATAAAGAATGTGAACTACGGCCCTTTAAGTGACATACAGTCAAGCTGCTCATTGACCTCCATTGTATGATTCTTACGAGGAAATTATCGTGAAGTCAATACTTAACTCGCTCTTATAACCACATTTTGATCGTACCAACACCACAATCGCACATGTTGTACCTCAATGTCTCAGGCCACTCACACAGCGAGCGAAATTGCGTTCGACTTTTACTTTTTGCGATAGAGCAATTTGTTCGGGCATAGGTCTTTCCCATTGAGGCCCTGTCATAGTGCTGGCACTGTTTTACTCTTGCAGAGCTGAGACATATAAAGGCCTAATTACAGGGCTGACGTTAGAGTTGTGCTTCTCGAACGGAAATCACGAACGGAATGTCCAATCCACCCCAAATTTGAATCAGATGTCGCGGATGGTTTAATCAACCCAGAGCCAAAAGCAATTACATTTTCATCCATCCAGGAGGTGCCGCAAATGCTAAAAATGTAACTGTATGGTGCAAAAACATGATTTTTGGGGGATAAATCCCCTCCAAATTACTTACACATGATCACAAGGTTGAAGTGACATTGTAATTGGCTGGCAATATTATTGGGAGGGGCCTATGTAAGCGACTGTGGCAACCACACTTAGCAATCTTCCAAAATTGTGACCTTTCTAGTATTAAGTTGTACCTGTACAACTAAAACTTTGGAGGTTCATAATAATTATTAAAATTAATTGAATGAATTATTACATCAGTCGGCCTCATGGTGGCGCTATAACATCCCACTTTGCGTTTTTCGTCAGGAAAAAAATTCCTCCAAATTAGAATTTTCTTCAAAACACACTTTTTTCTCCTCCTACAGATTTTGTCCAACTACACATGATCTCTGGACCTATCCGATTAAAACACCACAGGCAGTCTTTTGGCAGTCCGTATCGCTCGGCCGTAATCGTCGTCCGAAGTTAGTGGGAGGGGCCCGCTTTACAAAAAATGACACAAATTGCGAACGGAATGTCCAATCCGTCCCAAATTGGAATCAGATGTCGCGGGTGGTTTAATTAACCAAAAGCAATTCCAATTTCATCCATAGGGTGCGCCGCAAATACAATAAATTTAACAGTTTCTTGCAAAAATATTAGTGGGAGGGGCCTATGTAAGCGACTGCGGCAACCACACTTTGCAATTTTTTATTTTTTATTTTTATTACGACTTTTCTAGTTAAAAATGTATTTGTGCTAAATGTCCTTGTCCAATGTTCTGTTGCTTAGATATGACTGTGTGCAACTGGGCATGTGCACGCACTCGCACTGTGCAGGTACACAATCACACATGTATGTATGTATGTACGTACGTACGTACGTACGCACGCTCGCGCATGCGTGCGAGTGCAAGGGGACATAGGTGAGTGGACAGATGTACATGGCGGTGCTGAGATTCAAAACACAACAACATTTCTCTAGTGTTTTTATCCTTGGGGCCACCATATAGGTGTCTTGAAACAAATAGTCATTAGCTGTTATGAGCCTTTGACATTTGACCACTATTAGGGATGCACCGATCCGATACTCGTATCGGAGATCGGCACCGATCCAGGCTAAAATTCTAGATCGGGTATCGGTGGCAAATGGGCCGATCCATTATCCGATCCGATCCGATAATTATGTGTAATTACAGTATGAAAACAACTCTACCTCCTCTGTGACACAGCAGTGTAGTATTGACAGTATAACATGTGGAATGCAGCCAGGCTAGCCTGCGCACACATTAACCTGGTCTAATTGCTGCACAGTCATTTAATAAATAATTCAGTGCATTTATATCTGTGTTTGTTACATTTTGTTTTACAAAGTTGGGAAAGTAATGTTTAAGTCAAGCCTTGATGTTGCCTTACACAAAATAATGATTCCAGACTCCACACAGTGAGGCATACAGCTTAATAGGTTATTACGTTTCTTTGTGGGGGGTATCGGATCGGTACTCTGTATCGGCAGATACTGGACCCCCATGTATCGAAATCGGTATCGAATGCCAAAAAGCCGGATCGGTGCATCCCTAACCACTATGCTGTGTTCTGTCTGTACGTCTTGTGAACGAGTGCAGACTGAGGGGGTTGCAGAAACATCAATGCTACTGCCCATACAGATGAGCCTCTGCACAGGACGCTGAATGAGGAGGATTACAGCAATCACTTGGGCACACAAGAGATGGGGCTGACAAGAGCGTTGGGTATCTGGGTGCAACGCGCTCAGGTGTGAAAGGCAAACAGGGCCAGGGCACAAAAACTAACAAGGAGTTGATCTGAAGCGTGGCATCACATCAGTGAATACACCACACCACACATCTGCTGCTGTTATGGGACTATGTTTTGGAGTGCATGTGAAAACTATATTTGGCCACAGGGCAAATACAAGCCCTTTTTATTAGGCAATGAAGACTAGCAGGTTCACTAGCAGGTTCACAAATCCACAGGATCCACAGTGGATGAGTACCGACATAGAAAGACAACCTGTTTGTTGAGAAGATTTAAGTTCATTGGCGAGTGTGTGGATGTGTCAGTGGGATGATTGTTACACCTTCCAAGTTCCAACCAATATAAATATAAAGAAAAGCCCCCGAAACATCCAGATGGTTCAGAGGTTGTGTTCTAATAGAACTACCTCACCCCACACCTGCTCTCGACAGTGATCCAACTCATCTACAGTACTACGGTACACAAGCTTTATATCTGATATTGCTTTGTAACTTGTTCTAAAGCACCATCACAGGTCTGCTTCAGTCATAGCTCTGAGTGATGTAGTGCTTGAAAATGCTAACCACCATGACTTCATGTACCCCTGCTGACTTCACCCATCCTCTCTTCTCCAACATACTGTCTCACTCTCAGCTATCCTACTGTCTGTCAGCATACAGGTACTTGTACTGTACTGTCTTACTCTCAGCTACCCTACCTTCTGTCAACATGCTGTCTCACTCTCAGCTACCTCGCTCTCTGTCAACATAATGTCTCGATCTCAGGTCTGTCATTGCAGAAAATATACAAACTTACAAAGGAAGTGGACAGCATGTATTAAAAAATTACACCAAAAGGGGTTCCCGTCCTGAATGGGTTAAGTCAAGATACTGTATACCTTAGTGCTCGTATAACTCAGAAAGAGTGCACTCTTCACTCCTCAAAGTGAAATCAACCCTGAGGATTTTACTGTGTGGGGCTGGGGTGTGTTGGTACTTGGTAGTGGAGACATGGGTAACAGTGTTATCACAGAGATATCCAGTGTGTCCATACTAACCACATGTCAGGCTTAGATTCCCAGTCTAAGAATTTATTCCGTCTGGCCGGTCGTAAATTCTTGGCGAGACCTGATGGATGGCAACAGTCTGCTACCAATCCAAGCTGGGAAAATGGAAACCTCGAACAAAACAACACACCGTAGCGAGAAGGAAAACATTTCATGCGACTTCAGACTCACAATTTTACGTTGGACACTGTTAATCTATGTATTTTCCCTTTAGCCTTTATCCGTTTATTCATGAGTTCCCAGAAACCCCGTTACAAACAGCCAAGCCTGGGAGATACCAAACACGATCACAGTCTGCCACTTGTGGTCGTTGGAGACACTCCAAAAAGGAAATTTAGGTTGAAGTGCCTTGCTCAAGGGGCACATTGATGGTAGTGGTTGATTGGGTGCATTTCCGATTCAATCTTCATACCATGATTTTCCTACACTTTCTGCTGATTAAAGCTGGCATCCTTCGAATCACAAACAGCCTGTTAAATACAAAAATATGCACCTGGGGTCTTTATTTGGCAAAAGACCTGCAGAAAGATTCAGCAGTCACTGAATCTGGTATCACGCTTAATGATGTTTACTAGATGATCCTTAAATTCACAAAAGCTCAGAGTTCAAGGCACTCTGAGCTTTTATGAATTTATTTTCATTTTCAATGCACATCAAAGGCATATGGTGAAGTATAAATCAGGCTTGCATGGTCATAACCTCTACCTGCGTGTGCAGACCTGGCTGCAACATCCTGTGTTTCAGTGTTGCACAGAACCCTCTATTCCTGTCTCTTTCCACTGACCTACATAATAATTTAAACAAGACTGTTAACAACACTGCTGCTCGTAAGTAAAGTAACAGATCAATCGGTTGGCTTTAATATATATGAAGTCATTTAGGATTCATATTTTTAAACAGCCGGGACTATATCATATACAGTGCAAAGTGTGCATGATATATGATATCGTAATTGTGTTATAACAAAACACAAAAATAACTTGATAACTATTAAATAATTATTACTACTCCGTGTATGCACAATTGCACAGATCATATACACACACACACACACGCTCACTCACAGACACACACACATGCGGCTGACACACTTTTGCTCCAAAGAGTGGTCCAATAATGAGTTGGTGTAATTATCTGCAGTGATTCAGAATAGATGCAAGATAATTGCTTGAAGTGGGATTCTATAAGGTCCACCACTGCAGCATAACAAGTCAGGTCAATGAATTCCTCCAGCACACAGAGAAGACTGAACAAAGCTTTCAAGCTTCTGTGATTCAGCCACTGTGGCTGAATCTGATGATGAGAAGTATAGTAAAGTCCAGATAATAACGAGCACGGACAGCAGTAAACAAAGATAGAAACATGCAATCACTAAAATAGGATACAGCCCATTACAATGTTGTGGGATGACAGGTGTGTGTGTGTGTGTGTGTGTGTGTGTGTGTGTGTGTGTGTGTGTGTGTGTGTGTGTGTGTTGTTGTTGACTAATATGACCAGCAATCACAGTGATATTTCTGATGTCTCAGTGTGGGGTGTTTTTCTGTAGTATTTGAGTGAGTGAGTGAGTGAGTGAGTGAGTGAGTGAGTGAGTGAGTGCGATGATAAGTTCTCACCAGGTCTGTCCTGGGCATGTCTTGGTAGTCGGAGGCGTAGTACATTGGCAGCTTTGTGAAAGTACTGTCAGCGGCTGCTTTAGGTGGTTGGGCGTGCTGCCGGTATGTAGCACTCCTCGGTGTCCAGCAGAACAGAGTGATGGAGTCACGGACACATTTCTCAATGTCAATCTCTGGGAAACAAGGGGACATGGAGATGAGAATATTTACATTTATTAATCTCAGTCGTGAACGATTTCCCCCCAGACAGTGGCTGTGACTTTCATACTGAAGAAGGTTGCTGTGGAATATATCCCTTGTTGACCTTTGCGGCGAGGTGACTTGGTTTTCATCTCAGCCAAATACTGAAATACATTTGTCTTGTTTTTTTATTCAATGCGTTTCATCACTATGATTGCAAGGCTTCGATAAGAACACAATCACTGGCTTATGTTTGTTTTCTTAAGAAGGATATTTTTTATATTTTTAGTTTTTTCAGTATCTCATCTGCAACAAACAATTTCTTTCTTCTTTCTGTGTTGTCATCCATCATACTATATTTTACCACTGTGGTTTGCTTAATTTGTATATTATCTTGGTTGGAACTTACACTAAACTAAAACTCACGTCTCAATGACACCAAACCCATGAACAACTCACTAACACAACCTAATTATGCCATGGAGAGAAAACAAAACAAACTAAATAAATAAACATTGCATAGACATTAGTACATTACAGTAATATAACAATGAAGTACACAAACATTACTTAAACATACAATAATTCAGCATTTAGCTTCCCTCAGTCTTTTGGTAAAATCTTTCAATGTTCTTGTAGGATTTAGGCTGATATCTGCTCTTTTGTCCGATCAGGCTGTGCGTGTGCATGGATGACCAAATTAATAAATATTGAACTCATTAACCCTCTAACACCCGCATTAATTTCTACTTGCAAAAAATTGATTTCAACCTTACTACTACTTTGTACTACTATGACTAAGACAAAAAATATGTTAAAAAAAATAAACAATAAAAGTTTGATGAAAAATGTATAATAATTATATAATAATATAATAAATTAATAATTTACATTTTGGGGATATCTTTCACAATAATGAATAAAACATGTTCTAGACATTCTAATGATCACAAAAAAACATATATTACAATTATTTTACCTACTTTTATTAGGGTTAAAGGTCAAAAGTCATAGTCATTTTTAATTTGTGTGAATTTCAGCCTCTGTGGGGGGTATTTATATGCAAATATCATGACCAATGGCATTGAAATGGCATTGCAATGAACATCACTGATGACGTTTAGGTGAAAAAAGAACAGAAAAAATTAGTAATTAAATAAAATAAAATTGTTGCTAAAAAGCAACGCTGGGTCTTAGAGGGTTAATGAGTACACACTGCACAGTAAAGTTACGACATGAGGGCAAAATTGCAACCTTTCTGTAAACGTTTGCCACTAGTTCATCTCCTTGGGCACAAAACATGGGAGCTTATGCAAATGTGAAAGGCAGGTTTCGCAGGTCGAACGTGACATGCTCACACGCAATTCCTGCAAACAGCACATTGACCATGGCAATGAATAGTCATGAATACTCTCAGTCTCAAAGTAGTGTCTCGAACACCTTGACTGAGCACCACCTCGCTCCATTTCAGTTATGTACAGACTCGTTAGATTCCAAAGAGTGGACCCTCCCTCCATCCTGAGTGCATGCTCCAAAATAGAGGCTTAGAGAGAAAACTTTCATGCTCTCTCTCTTTTACTTTCCTTTGCTTCTAAAGCCTCTGGGCTAGCATCCCTCCTCATTCTCCTTCCACTCACGTTGGGTACAGAGGAGGATTAGGGGAAAAGGGGACTCACTGGATTAGCTGAGGATTTGGGGGTGAATTGAAAATTCTCCCCTCCAACTAGGTTGTTCACTCTCTAGCGCCTTTCTCCTTTAGTAGCCTCTTTTCTGTTTGCAATGCACATTAACGACCGGCCTGGCTAATGAGAGTCCCGTGACATGACCTAGCACCTGGCTGGGGCTCAAATGAAACTAAATAGAAGATGTATCATTTCCCTTTCTCTCCTCCAAGGCCCCACAGTGGTGTCATGGATAGGCAGGGGTCCGGGGTACTCCCATGGGTTAGGACCGCACAGATTCAGTTTCAGTGGGGTTCATTCCAGTGCCAAACACAGCGGTGGTGGTCTGAGATTCTTCACCCACTTGCAGAAAGGTTTCAGGGAGAAGCACATTGTCCCTCCCTGGGGCGATGAATGCCTCATGTAATCACTCCTTCCAGTGAAACAGAGGCAGGGATATAGGAAAGTAGATTGATAGCTGCTTTAACAAGGCAGCCCCAGGCTCAGCTGGGCATTCCAATGTAACCAGACAACTCTTTTTTGCAGGAATGGTTTCTGTTTTTTTGTGGGGTCTTTTCTTTCTCTGTTAGACTTGACCAATATGCGGTCATTTTGTACTGAAGGCATTTGTGAGCCACAACCTGTGGCCACAAATCAAGCATTGGACAGACAATAACAACTGTCTGCAAAATGGTAACTGCTAGGGGGTGGATGGTGTGGTTCTGCATCTTTGACAGAAATGGAAGTGAAAATGAAGATTTCTTTTATCAAAAAGAGAAGCATTCACATTAGTTTGAATACATTTTTATGTTATCAATTAATTCCATTCATGAAACTGAATTCTCAGCAAGCTACCATAAAGAGCTCATTGAATTTACCTTTGAAAAGGTCAAGGGCCAATATCACAATCAAGGTCAAGGTTAAAATTGAGAATGGATGGATGAATTGTCTAACACTTGGTGGGAGTGATCAGTAGCCTTCTTGGGATTATCCCAAGAGGATGAAAATCCAAAAAAGGGCATAGTTAACAAACAGAGTCAAAATTACACAATTAGCCTTCGGGCTGGCAGAGACTTGGCTGCTCCTAAGAAATGTATTGTACTCATAGATTTTTAATAGTACTGTGAAATCATACAGATAGTCTTTCAAACTCAATATTCCATTTCTGCAAATCGAATTCCTGGTGTTCCAGTTTGTGTCATGTGTGCATAAATGTGAATGTTGCGGTGCTGTGAGTAGTTTCGGCAGCTTGCGGTTGTTTTTCCTCAGCGTTAAGTGTCTATAACTACAGCTCATCAGTTCCCTGCCGAGGCACACTCATTGAGACGGATGCTAATGTCCCGTGAAGCCAAATGCTGCTACATCATCAGTAAACACACTGCTCCTGCCAACACACCAGATAGCCAGTCAGCCAGCCATCCAGCCGGCTGGCCACATTGAACCAAATTGTGTTTCACTGCAGTCTCCAAAGAGAAGAAAGTTAAAGTCTACCTTAGGCAACGGTTTTGGGGGAGAATCACAAAAGGAGACAAGTCATTAAAAAATGTCAGGTTGAGATGAATGTCTGGCTCCGAGGTAAAACACTGTAGTGCTGAGCCCTTCCCCATTTTCATGTTCCATTACTGCAGTCTTTGATATTCTGAGGGTGTTATCCCTCACTAACCTTTACATAAAGTTGTAAGGCAGAGAAAGAAATATGAACTAATGTGGACACATGCCACTAGGTTTAGGAGGTTAAGTCTTCTGAATGGGGCAATACATTAATTTGGTCCAGATATTAGATTTGGATTGGAAGTGGGTGGGCAATTACTTGTATTTGATGTGCAGAATTTGAGTTTGAGCAAACATAAATTAATAAGGATTCTTATAATGAACAACGAATAAGGATTCTTATAATGAACGCTTTTCACAGTGTGAACAATAAACCAATGCCTATTTACTGTACAGCACTACAGTCAGACCATCTGTCCATCACGCCTCGTGACACGCTCCACACTGTACTGTATATGGCCATCAGTCCATCACGTACTGTATATGAAGATCACGACACTGACCTCATCAAACCCTGGATAGCCATGCATGGAAAAGACTGGATCATCACCTAGATCTGCATCTCTACATCTGACCTCAAACCCTTAGATCTCCATTATATGGAGCTGACCTGTTCTGACATTCCATAATGTAGATCCCTCCCCACCCGTCCATCCTCTTCAATGTCTCCCTTTTGACTGATACCTGTCCATTAAAACTCTAGACGGGCCCGCCCCAAAGTTATTAGCGCATCCGCACCCGGCAGCCGGAAAACTAGAGTTCTCAACAGGCCTGAAAATGAAGGCCCGGCACTACAGGGCCCTAACAGGGCTGGCCCAAGGCCTTCACCGAGGCAAATCAACAAAACAATAATGTATCAAGGGCACAACAAAAAGACAGCCAAGAAACATTATTCAGGCAGCAGCTTGATGTCCCTAACTAAGTAGCCATCAGCATTTCCCTCCTAACTCTAGACCTCTCCCTAGCACATCGTCCTGGGTGGATTGGACTCTATGCCCTCCCTGGTGTTATATGTAATAGCCTTGTCAATGAGAATTATTGTCACTGGCAACATTTACTGTCCAGGAGAACGGGAAGGAGATGAGTGTCTGAATCATTTAAGGTCTGCTGTCTTGTAACTTTATCTTGAGCCATTAACTTTTATTCAGACGGTCGACAGACAGGAATAGAAAGAGGTTAGGATGTGTTTTGACTCCTGACAATCCCAAGTAGACACTAGTCTTTCAAATTAGGGACACACAATGGTACGTATGGCTAATCATGCTTGATTCCACAATATTTCAAATTTCTGACTGGATCTCAATTTCTGCCAAAAATCCATAACCAAATGTGGTGTGATAACTATGCTTGTGAATGCAATGAGCCTACAGTATATGGAAGATAGATGGAATATGACAGGTACACAGTATAGTTTCCTGAAATGCCATCAACTTAAACAGTCAATCAAATGGGGTGGGCGCTGACACTCCAAGCTGCGGTTCAGAAATACTGACGTAAACATTGAAGCCTTCTTAGTTTAATGTTAAAGGTATATTCAGTGATTTCACTTAATTCAAATATCACTTATTTTTTTGTTTTGTTGTGATAATCCTCTCTACTATAGAGTGTGCTGACCATATAAGGAGTTCCTCCCTGTCCCCAGTTAACCCCTGGGGGTCAAAAAACCTTAGGTTTCGTTTTTGACTCTCTATCCTGATTGGACGAAAGGCTTAGGTCCCAGCCAAAAACGAAACCTAGGGTTTTTTTAGTGAAATCACTGAATATACCTTTAAGAATTAACATCTTCAAATGTAATAACTTAAGCCAACATAGTCAGAGGGGGTCAACCCATGCTACCACTGCATGAGTAGAATAAAAAATGTAAACAATACTATGTATGTATTAATTTTATACAAAAAGTATAAAGTTTATACATACAAAAAACTATCAATGAAATACAAAGACAATGTGTAGTTAAGGATGCACATAATTGTTAGGGACATTGACCACCCTACAAATAGAATCCAAAGGGAAAGCACGCACATCTCAAAACAATCTACATTCTAGGCACCCTAGCCATAGCCTGTTGACAACACTGCTGTATCCATGGCCAGGCAAACTACACAGGAGTATCAGGAGAAAGAACACCAGACTCCTTGAACGGTTTCATCTAGCAACAATCCTGCCGTCTTCTCGTTTGCTCTAACTCTTTATCCATCTTTAAGTACACTGATGAGCTTGCACAATACAATTGTAATGGGATCAGGATGTGACAATAAAAATGTATTCTGAAATCAATTAATGACTCAATCAATTAATATAAATTACCGTAATATAAATGTCAAAAGTTCATAGATGATCCCGGACTAATCAGAGTCACTAGATTTATTTGAAGATGTGGATGGGGGAAGTTAAGAATTCAGAATCTCGACAAAAGTACAATAGCGGTTAAAAACTGTATTGACAGGGAGAGGAGAAAACAATATAATCAGCTGGGTCAGTGTGGGCGGGGCTTCAAGGATACTATGGCCTCAAGTCTTTTTCTTTTTGAGGAGCAGAAGGTCAAAATGGATCTTCATGACCTCCATCAAATTCCTGCCCTGCTACACACATTAGGAAATCTAACTGTGTTGTCTAATGGTTACATTGTGGTTTTGGAAAGATGTTTGTGGTATGTTTCCTTCACTCACTGTGCCACGTTCACATGATTCTTCCATTAGTTGCCAAATGGTGATGTCACTAAAGCGTCTGAGCATTGCCTCAAGATAGTTTGGGAAACGTTGAAAACAATAGTGGCTATAAACGTTGCATTAGTTGGCTGGGGGAAAAAGGCTGTGAGTGGGTGGGTGGGTGATGGTCTGAGTTACAAATCTCATTATTTTATTATTATTTATTATCATGTCTAAAGCCTGATTCGCACAAAATATTCACACTCCCGGCCGCACTTGCCTTGACATCCGTACATAAATAAATCTCCCTTACCGAGTGTGTCGACAAAACGTCACCCACCAACAGAATAGTAATTTATGGTTCAGCAACAACTGTTGGCTCTGGAAGAGTCTTGTTTATTGTTTTTAAAGGAAAAATAATAATAATAATAATAATAAAACATTGAATTATTTGCTTTGTTTGTGTCTCAGATGTCAAGGACATTTATTTTTTATTTTTTAGAAAGTCTACACATCGTTTTAAACAAGTGCACAGTGCACACCATTTCTTCCTTTGTTTCACACCCAACCAATCATTGTCACATTGCACAATGGAAGAAATGAACACGGTCTAATGCTGTGTTCCCATTGTGGCAACAAAGCTACAAAACGGCCAAGAGTGGCCAGCTAAATTGATGTCAAGTTACAATGTTGCTCAATCCACATGGTAAGAATGAAAAGGGTTTGGAATAGCACACATGAATATGTTTTTCTTCTACGAATGGAGCAGGAATTATGCTGTGAGAGAGGGTAGTGGAAAGGGTGAAACAAAAACACGATTGATTGATTGATGCTCCAATGCATGGTGAGATGGAAAAAGTTGAGGTCAGGTCAACTTTGATTTGTAGTGCATCATGCTAGTCACGCATCGAAGTGTCAGGCATCACTGTAGATTTATGTTGATGGCTTCCTTTGAAAAGGACTTGTAGCCTGTCAGCTTCTCGCCGCTAGTGTGAAGTGAACGCAGCATTAAAGGACATCTGAACCTTTTCACTGAAAATTGTTTTCAATTTTTTATTTGTATTCATTAAAATGAATTATCTTCACCAGAATAACAGATAACAGGTGATGGTTATTATTATTCAACTACTACACCGATAATGTTTTGTTGTACAAGCTTCTAGTACACCAATTGCTGAATATGTTTCAAATCGGTAAACGATAACTGTCATTTATTGAAATTATAAGCAGCAGTATCGTCCCATCACTCTATGGGATAAATGTCCAGTGAGGCAATGGACTAGAACTAGTCAATCGGTCGCAAGCTGTCCCACATAGTGTCTGGGATGTATACATTTTGTCAATTATAATGCTACTGTCCCTCTGCCACAAGTTAGGAGGCTCACAACTGAAATGTCCACTTGATATGTAATTGATATGTGACCAGTGCCAGTGATTTCAACCACAAGTCGGCAACTCTGTTATGTCACAATATAACGAAATACATTCTTTCTTTCTTTTTGGTGGTTTTCGTTTTTAGCCACATTAACACAGTTGGAATGTTAAAGAATGTTTTTATTCCATCAGAAAGTCGTTTTAGTGTCATTAAGTCGTTGAAATGACGTTGCAAAAATGTCTCTATAATGAAAGATTATTTTCCGTATTTTGGGGGTGTGAACATTCCTGCACGTATTTACATAGAGCTGTTTCGATTGGCCATACCTACAGTATGTATTGTTCTCCAGTTTCACGTAGCCGATCACCGCCGGGCCATAAGTAGCAACGTGTTCAGGCTGTCAGTAAAAACAACATCATTCTTGTTGTTTATTTGTGATCATGGCTAGTAACTTTGAATTGGAACGCTTGCTTAACGCTTTAAATGGACAGGCACAAGACGATCTCCTGGGAACATTTATTTCAGATTTCATACACGGTGGCAGTGACCCGGGTTTAGAGCTCACGGATGAATCTGACACGGATGATGAAGACCATGGCGTTGTTTTCGATCAAATCAACAGGAGTTTGTGTTGTGATAACGACGAGGAAGACGAGTCTGGAGGGACAGCTGGGCCGGGTGGTGTACAGGTCGGCATCGCCTCGCTTTTACTTGTACCAGAAGTTAATAATGTAGCAGTGGACACCGACCGACCAGCAGAAATGGAGAAAATAATAAACTTTGATTGCGGATGTCATAAAAGATCAAAAAAGAACGTAGAACAGCCGCATTCGTCTTGCAGTAAACAACTCGATCCAGACATGGTCATATCTTCTTCATTTCCCCCCCAATTTCAATGAGCAATACATCATATGAAAGGTTACAGTGTGCAGTTTCATAATATGTAAAGAACTGAAAAATGACCATGGCCCCCTTGTATATTAAACCACTGTCCCCGGTCACATATGTGTGCCGAAAATGTGTTTTTCAGTGAATCCCTAAAGTCACTCTAACTTTGCTTTTTAGTAGTTTTGTTCTAATTGGTCCTATTGCTAGTCAAGTGCAAGTTGAAAGCACATAAAGCTCATTACATTTGCCAAGTATAAAGGTAGAACAGCTGCAATACCTTTTCACTGTGATAGTGCATGTCTTTGCAGTCTCATGCCGAGCCATGTCCAGTCAGACATAATGCTGAGGTCCACTATTACATTGTTGCAGTGAGTGCTGGACTGTGTGAGCTATGTCTGGACTATGAATTTAGGACTTTAGGCTATAACACGGTAACGTCATGTTTGTCCTCTTGCTTGCCTCGATGCAAGAAAGATGTATTTGGCGCTGCACTGCGGCGACATGGACATAAGGGCTACACATGCGGGCCCTTTGTCTAAGACCAATTTCTTCCTCAGGAGACAAATAATAAAGAACCTTGAACCTTGAACTCCTGGTGATGAAAACATCATTCCACACAGATAAAGAGAAGTAGCGCACACAGCTTCCAATCTTTTAAACTCCACTATATCGGGTACACGGTTGAGGCAAGTAACAAAACAAATACCTCCATATATTTGTTATGGGCATAAACAAATGTGCTCGTGCTCTAAGCCATCACCAGTGTGATCACAACCAATAGAAATTGTGTTTTACAGAAAATACTGTAGGTCAGAACTACATGCCGAATAAGCACAGAGAATGAAAGGGTCCATTAAGTAAATGAACAACCCAGGGGCGGACACTCCTGATCTGACGACAACAATCAGCAAAACAATGACAGAATGACTGAATGCCAAAGACTGTACACTGTCATATTATTGGCCTATTGGATCCTGTATACAGACCCAGTATACACAGTACACACAAAACTGGGGTCCGTGAAATTAAAACGTTTGATAACCATTGCTTTAGCGGCCTATTGGGTTCGAGCCGGATGTGACGCAGATTACCAAGACGCCATTGTGGCTGGCACACTGACTGATATGAAGTGGTTTACCAGGATGCCAGTAATAACTCTGGACTTGTCATGCAATTTATATGGCCAATCATAATGTTCATTAATAAATGAATGTGCTATAAAATGTAATGCCAGGAATATATTTTAGGTTGCTAAGATAATAAAGATCTTACAGCTCCTTGTTCTATCATGCTTAACATGAAGTAGCTCTGCGCATTTGGAATTCCTGAAATTAAGCCGAGCATGACACGTGCGTGCCTGTGTCGCACACTGAAAGTAGCAGATCTACAAGCTCACAACGTG
Source organism: Protomyctophum parallelum (assembly GCF_964188405.1). NCBI lineage: Eukaryota > Metazoa > Chordata > Actinopteri > Myctophiformes > Myctophidae > Protomyctophum > Protomyctophum parallelum. The sequence goes on along the minus strand of NC_139702.1, from coordinate 54,862,597 downwards.
TCGCACCGGGACGGATTGTGAGCTTGTAGATCTTTTTTTTCCGAAGCACGACCTAGTATGAATTAGGCATGAGGATATCAATCCTGCATGCCTGACAGTGAAAAAAGGCAGGTGCAAACCACAAATCACTGAGTATCTGTTATATTTTATGCGTGTGTGCGCCTGTGTGTGCATGCATGCATGCATGCATGAGTGTGTCTGTGTGTGTGTGTGTGTGTGTGTAAATCCACAAATTACAAACACGCCCAGACAGCACATATTGACTAACCCACAAAACCTTCAAACAGGCACATTACTGCCAAAAATAAGAACTATTGGCAAAACTACATAACCCCTCCACATGATCAGGGTCTGATGCATTGTATTGCATGTGATCATAGTGTGATTTAAAGTGTTACATATTTATTATGCTCAGTCTACTATATCTATATTCCCTTATTGATAAGTTATATAGAGTTCTTCCCCTTATTTCCAACTCTTCAGTAAACAAGAAATGTATTTTCAAGCCAGCAAATCAATTGTATCAAATCAATCAAATTTGAAAATGAATTTTCTGCTTACTATAGAGATGGAGAGAGTCACACTACTGTAGCTCAATTACAGTAGCCCAGTGAATCCAAGACACTGGAAACAAGGCTAGAAATATTCTGAAGTATTGTGTATAGTAGGTGTACAGTAACTGTCACAGTAAGCGTCACATTCTGTACTAGTCAAATTCCTATACTGTGTCTGTGGTGAATGAAAGATGTTCTGATTCAGCAGAGTTTATTATTTAGTAATGGTGCTGTGTAGTTGAATACTGTGTGTCCAAGGCAGGGTATGAAGGAAATCTTAATATTTGACCAAAGTATAGCAGCGTAAGTAAACAGCCCCTCTCTCTGAGGCCACTTTGCCGTATATAAATCCATGTAGATCAGAAGTAGCCAGACACTCTACTGTAACTACCCAGGTATACACAAACCCTGATAATGATAGATACAAAAAAGAGCTGGCAGTGGCAGCTCCTCTCAGGCGGCCGTGCCAGTGAAGTTGGCTGCAGAATCAGGCTAGCATATTTTACCTTTATAAGGAGAAGCGACTATTTGCTTCTACTCCTCCTCCTCCTCACCCTCCTGCTTCTCATGAAATCTGCTGGACTTGGTCAATAAAACACAGTGAAGTATGGCGTAATATGAAGCGGACAGGGCACACAGAATAAGTGAAGGCAGAGTGCACATGCATTCTGAGAAATAATATTCGTCTCCACGGCCTGTTATTTAAGCTTTAATGTCATTCTGCCTTTCAGCCAGAAAAAGAGAGAGGGCTACGCAGCATTTGGAAATGGGGGTTTAAGGGAAACTGATTGAGCTATCCCTCAGGCGAGAGGAGTTTCGTAGGGACATACAGTACATTATGAATGTGGTGCTCTGAGTTTGTGTCACGGATACTTTGTTGAAGTAATCACTTTGTTGGCAGTAAAAGTGGGCAAGTATTCACTCTTCACAGGAACCACTATTAAGAGAACTTGTGGTGTTGTTAGAAACATCAAAAGGGGCCCTGGGGGCAAAATGTCTACTGTACAGTACTGTGTGTATCACACAGATACCACTTATCAAAGCCTCCTCACCTGCAGTTGGTATCTAAAGGACCATACCGGTGTCACTGTGTCGTTTCTTTACAACATCGTTCAAATTGCCTTTGTCTGGCAACTTTCAAGTTGCCAGACAAAGGCAACTTGAATGACAGTGAAAGGCTTTTGGTAAGGACAAAGCAGCTGGTGAGTGTCTTCCTTCCAAATGACTTGCTTTTAAGAAATAATTTACAGAAACAATGCACTGCCAATCTTCTGGTACACGGAAAAAGGTGCTAATATTACATAATACATAATATTACGATTATATTTATATTTATATAATTGGTTTTGTTGAAACTCCTGCAATACAACATGGTGGCTCACTAGTCTTTCTGTGACAGGCTGTTACCCAATAGTTAACTATTCCTTCATATAATTACTCTTCCCCTTTAACCTGAGGTTCCCTCCCTGTGAAGTCTTCTTCCAGGAAACAAAGACATACTGTACATTCAAGTAAACAACACTGTTGGCACAGTGCTGCATTGCGTAGGAGGAAGCTTACAGTACATATATATATAAAATATTGATACAGTACTCACTAGTCAATATTTCTGCTAGGAAGGAGGTAAACTAGCTTCATCAGAAAGCTCGCCACTTGTGTTAATGCTTTAATGTGCAGTATTACATTTATTCTAACATTTAAAAATTTTATTTAATTACCAGGCTGGATTTGATCTTAATCCTTCCTGGTCATAAATGTTCTCTGCCATTCCTAACCATCTGCACCACAATGCTTTCACCTGGTTTGAGGGATAGGGTTGTCACAACTTTTCACACACATCTCCCATCGTATTTACCGGGTAAAAACAGGCACTGTTCTTGCCCGAGGCAGTGTGCTAACCTCCTGCTTCCATGGGAGCATGAGGTTTCACTTTTCTGCTTGACTCTAATACTCTAGTACTTCTGCCATGAGCTAATCTATGGACATTGAGTATACAGTACAGTATAAGATATAGAAATATCCCTATGGCTGCTCTGATAGAGTAAAGGCCTATTCATAGTCTGGTTTTTCGGTGGTGAGGTGACCACCGCTCCGGTGGTGAGCTGACCACCGGAGCTGAAATAACGTTGAGCGGTGGTGAGTAAAAACAGAGAGAAGGGCTGGAGCGGTGGCGGTGGTTTGCTCTTCACCGCGGCTCGTGATGTCATGTTGTAGTTCGGTGGTCACTTAACCACCGAAAATACAGACTATGTATGAGCCTTAAGTTTTTACCTTCATTGACACCCATCACTGGTAATGTCTGGGAAGAGAACAGCAATTATTCACATCCAGCTACCCGAACCCTAACCCTGGACGCTGACTAATACAAACTGACAAAACAACCTACTGTATACAGAATGAAGGAGAAATCAGGGCATGTACTGTACTGTTTGAAATGGATGGCACAGAGGACAATCCCAAAATGGAAGAGGTCCTAGGGGTTCAACACCATTGTCTTTGCAAAGAATAATGTCATTGACACTGAACCGGCCTACTTGCTGTAAGGCACTCTGGTCTCTGGGTAAGTGAGAGTGTCAGTAGAATATCTAGAAACTTAAATGCAGTATGATGTGTATCATATCTATGCGCTGACACCCGTCTGTATATCTGATAATGCAAGAAGTCCGTTTTCTGCATATGCTTTGCCTTTATTAATGTAAATCTAAAATGTAGGCCCAACCATGTAGATTGAATCCATATCCTGTTCCTTGGCACTACACCCACTTTCTCTCCTACGATCAAAAGAGGTTTTCTGATCTGTATACTGTTCAGAATGGAAATCATTCTCTATTGTATTTACTCTCAGATAAACATTACCATATATTGTGTATAAAAAAGAGTTGCTGCAATTACTGGAGGTAATAGCAAATAATGTTTACTGTGGTATTTGTAAGCAGCAGGCAGCCCTCTGGAGCTCAGGAGCTTGACAGCTGCAGAGCACATCAAGTAGAGGGGGGTTGTATATACGCAGGAGCACACAGATGCTTACTTTGGGCTTTGGGGATATCTTGAAGAGACATCAGCACACAGTAGGCCTTCCAAAGAACAAAACACATCATGGCAAGTAGACAACCCTCTCGTGTTAGGGAAGGGCAGCAATTACTGTATATTATGTTAGTAGTCTAATATGGTGTCTGTCTGCCACCCTTTTTAACCACTGGGGGCGCCACTGAGTCAATTAATGCATAAATTATGCAAATGAGTAATTAATTTATGCATTCAATTATTTACATTCCTTGAATTCCATACATTCCATAAATCATAAATCATATTGTATATATATATCATAAATATAATTAGCATAGTGTTATTATTAAATAAAGAAAGCTGATAATAGTTTTTTTTTTCATGACAGTGTGTGTGGGTGTGTGTGTGTGTGAGTGCGTTCCCTCCCTCGCTCATCTCCCTGTGACATGCCCCAAGCCTACAGCCGTGCCAGGTGCAGAGATTCCGCATACAGGTGTGAAACGGAGAACAATAGGGCTCTCCATTCCTTTGAACTGACATCTGGCAGTTTTCAAAGGGTGTGATAAGGAAAACAAACAGAAAACAGAAATGCGAGGATTCCCGCTCTGGTGGGGGTGGGGGGCTCTCTCCATTCCTTTCAAGTGCCAGGTGTCTATTGAGAATGTGTAAACCCCCCCTCAAAACACGGGTGTTGTGTAAACAGGGGTGGGGGTCCTTATCTTTGATGTAGCTTGTATGCATCATGCATGAGGGGGACAGGGGGGGTGGGGTTCCTTATCTTTTGAAATTTGCATGTGACATGTGACAGGTGACAGGTGACAGTTGACAGTTGACAGGTGACAATTGCCAGCTGACAGCTGACAGGTGACAGGGGAAACACATGGCTTTTGTTATGTGTCATCATCATCATTTATTTAACTCACAACCATGATCACATGGTTTGGAGCACAGATTCATAAAAAGTATACAATCGAAAGTATACAATACATTACAGATTACACGATATACATATACATATCGTAAGGCTTTCCCTATTTATACAGTGGGAGAACATTTTTCATATGGCTGTCTGGATGGATGGTTCGGAGGGTGCACACTAGACTGACTTTTGTTTATTTATTGGGTAAGTCATGGATACCCCGCCTAGTAGTCAATTTCTATATATATATATAAATTACACTGCAGTACCAACTATGTCCTGATGTGATTTTAATGGTTCGTGTTTTGTTTTGTGACTGGAGAAGGTAAGTGTGGTCCTAATGTTGGTGGTTAACGTAGGTATTGTATTATTTTTGGGTTTTGTGTTGTGTTTTTAGAATTTTGCAGGTTTCATGTTGTCCTAATGTTTTGGTCAGCGTAGGTCTTGTATTATTTTTGGTATTTTGTGTTCTGTTTCTAGAATTTTGCAGGCTTCATGCTGTCCTAATGTTGGTGGTTAACGTAGGTCTTGTATTATTTTGGTGTGTGGGGATGGTGTTTTGTGAATTCTGCAGGCTTCATGTTTTTCCTAATGTTTGTGGTTAAAGTAGGTCTTGTATTATTTTTGTGTTTTGTGTTGTGTTTTGTGAATTTTGCAGGCTTCATGTTTTTTCCTAATGTTTGTGGTTAAAGTAGGTCTTGTATTATTTTGGTGTTTTGTGTTGTGTTTCTAGAATTTTGCAGGTTTCATGTTTGTCCTAATGTTTGTGGTCAACGTAGGACTTGTATTATTTTTGTGTTTTGTGTTATGCTTTGTGAATTTTGCAGGTTTCATGTTTGTCCTAATGTTTTGTTCAACGTAGGTCTTGTATTATTTTTGTGTTTTGTGTTGTGTTTTGTGAATTTTGCAGGCTTCATGCTGTCCTAATGTTGGTGGTTAACGTAGGTCTTGTATTATTTTGGTATGTGGGGTGGTGTTTTGTGAATTCTGCAGGCTTCATGTTTTTCCTAATGTTTGTGGTTAAAGTAGGTCTTGTATTATTTTTGTGTGTTGTGTTTTGTGAATTTTGCAGGCTTCATGTTTGTCCTAATGCTGGTGGTTAACGTAGGTCTTGTATTATTTTTGTGTTTTGTGTTGTGTTTTGTGAATTTTGTAGGCTTCATGTTTGTCCTAATGTTTTGTTCAACGTAGATCTTTTATTATTTTTGTGTTTTGTGGTGTGTTTTGTGAATTTTGCAGGCTTCATGTTTTTCCTAATGTTGGTGGTTAAAGTAGGTCTTGTATTATTTTTGTGTTTTGTGTTGTTTTGTGAATTTTGCAGGATTCATGTGTCCTAATGTTTTGTTCAACGTAGGTCTTGTATTATTTTTGTGTTTTGTGTGTTGTGTTTTGTGAATTTTGCAGGCTTCATGCTGTCCTAATGTTGGTGGTTAACGTAGGTCTTGTATTATTTTGGTGGGTGGGGTGGTGTTTTGTGAATTTTGCAGGCTTCATGTTTGTCCTAATGTTGGTGGTTAACGTAGATCTTGTATTATTTTGGTGGGTGGGGTGGTGTTTTTGTGAATTTTGCAGGCTTCATGTTTTTCCTAATGTTGGTGGTTAAAGTAGGTCTTGTATTATTTTTGTGTTTTGTGGTGTGTTTTGTGAATTATGCAGGCTTCATGTTTTTTCCTAATGTTGGTGGTTAAAGTAGGTCTTGTATTATTTTTGTGTTTTGTGTTGTGTGAATTTTGCAGGCTTCATGTTTGTCCTAATGTTGGTGGTTAACGTAGATCTTGTATTATTTTTGTGTTTTGTGTTGTGTTTTGTGAATTTTACAGGCTTCATGTTTGTCCTAATGTTTTGTTCAACGTAGATCTTGTATTATTTTTGTGTGTCGGGTGGTGTTTTGTGAATTTTGCAGGCTTCATGTTTTTCCTAATGTTTGTGGTTAAAGTAGGTCTTGTATTATTTTTGTGTTTTGTGTTGTGTTTTGTGAATTTTGCAGGCTTCATGCTGTCCTAATGTTGGTGGTTAACGTAGATCTTGTATTATTTTGGGGTTTTGTGTTGTGTTTTTAGAATTCTGTAGGTTTCATGTTGTCCTAATGTTTTGGTCATCGTAGGTCTTGTATTATTTTTGTGTTTTGTGTTGTGTTTTGTGAATTTTTCAGGCTTCATGCTGTCCTAATGTTGGTGGTTAACGTAGGTCTTGTATTATTTTGGTGTGTGGGGTGGTGTTTTGTGAATTCTGCAGGCTTCATGTTTTTCCTAATGTTTGTGGTTAAAGTAGGTCTTGTATTATTTTTGTGTTTTGTGTTGTGTTTTGTGAATTGTGCAGGCTTCATGTGTCCTAATGCTGGTGGTTAACGTAGGTCTTGTATTATTTTTGTGTTTTGTGTTGTGTTTTGTGAATTTTGCAGGCTTCATGTTTGTCCTAATGTTTTGTTCAACGTAGATCTTGTATTATTTTTGTGTTTTGTGTTGTGTTTTGTGAATTTTGCAGGCTTCATGTTTGTCTTAATGTTTTGTTCAACGTAGATCTTGTATTATTTTGGTGTGTTGGGTGGTGTTTTGTGAATTTTACAGGATTCATGTGTCCTAATGTTTTGCTCAACGTAGGTCTTGTATTATTTTTGTGTTTTGTGCTGTGTTTTGTGAATTTTGCAGGCTTCATGCTGTCCTAATGTTGGTGGTTAAAGTAGGTCTTGTATTATTTTTGTGTTTTTGTGTTGTGTTTTGTGAATTGTGCAGGATTCATGTGTCCTAATGTTGGTGGTTAACGTAGGTCTTGTATTATTTTTGTGTTTTGTGTTGTGTTTTGTGAATTTTGCATGCTTCATGTTTGTCCTAATGTTTTGTTCAACGTAGATCTTGTATTATTTTTGTGTTTTGTGTTGTGTTTTGTGAATTTTGCAGGCTTCATGTTTGTCTTAATGTTTTGTTCAACGTAGATCTTGTATTATTTTGGTGTGTTGGGTGGTGTTTTGTGAATTTTACAGGATTCATGTGTCCTAATGTTTTGTTCAACGTAGGTCTTGTATTATTTTTGTGTTTTGTGTTGTGTTTTGTGAATTTTGCAGGCTTCATGCTGTCCTAATGTTGGTGGTTAACGTAGGTCTTGTATTATTTTGGTGTGTGGGGTGGTGTTTTGTGAATTCTGCAGGCTTCATGTTTTTCCTAATGTTTGTGGTTAAAGTAGGTCTTGTATTATTTTTGTGTTTTGTGTTGTGTTTTGTGAATTGTGCAGGCTTCATGTGTCCTAATGTTTTGGTCAATGTGGGACTTGTATTATTTTTGGGGTTTTGTGTTGTGTTTTAGAATTTTGCAGGTTTCATGTCGTCCTAATGTTTGTAGTTAACGTAGGTCGTGTATTATTTTCGGTGTTTTGGGTTGTGTTTCTAGAATTTTGTAGGTTTCATGTTGTCCTAATGTTTGTGGTCAATGTAGGACTTGTATTATTTTTAGTGTGTTGGGTGATGTTTTGGGAATTTTGCAGGTTTCATGTTGTCCTAATGTTGGTGGTTAACGTAGGTCTTATTTTTGGTGTTTTGTGTTGTGTTTTTAGAATTTTGTAGGTTTCATGTTGTCCTAATGTTTTGGTCAATGTGGGACTTGTATTATTTTTGGTGTGTTGGGTGGTGTTTTAGAATTTTACAGGATTCATGTGTCCTAATGTTTTGCTCAACGTAGGTCTTGTATTATTTTTGTGTTTTGTGCTGTGTTTTGTGAATTTTGCAGGCTTCATGCTGTCCTAATGTTGGTGGTTAACGTAGGTCTTGTATTATTTTTAGCGGGTTGGGTGGTGTTTTGTGAATTTTGCAGGCTTCATGTTTTTTCCTAATGTTTGTGGTTAAAGTAGGTCTTGTATTATTTTTGTGTTTTGTGTTATGTTTTGTGAATTTTGCAGGCTTCATGTTTTCCTAAGGTTTTGTTCAACGTAGATCTTGTATTATTTTTGTGTTTTGTGTTGTGTTTTGTGAATTTTACAGGCTTCATGTTTGTCCTAATGTTTGTGGTTAACGTAGGTCTTGTATTATTTTGGTGTGTTGGGTGGTGTTTTGTTAATTTTACAGGCTTCATGTTTGTCCTAATGTTTGTGGTTAACGTAGGTCTTGTATTATTTTTGTTTTTTTGTGTTGTGTTTTGTGAATTTTGCAGGCTTCATGCTGTCCTAATGTTGGTAGTTAACGTAGGTCTTGTATTATTTTGGGGTTTTGTGTTGTGTTTTTAGAATTTTGTAGGTTTCATGTTGTCCTAATGTTTTGGTCAGCGTAGGTCTTGTATTATTTTTGGTATTTTGTGTTGTGTTTCTAGAATTTTGCAGGCTTCATGCTGTCCTAATGTTGGTGGTTAACATAGGGCTTGTATTATTTTGGTGTGTGGGGATGGTGTTTTGTGAATTCTGCAGGCTTCATGTTTTTCCTAATGTTTGTGGTTAAAGTAGGTCTTGTATTATTTTTGTGTTTTGTGTTGTGTTTTGTGAATTTTGCAGGCTTCATGTTTTTCCTAATGTTTGTGGTTAAAGTAGGTCTTGTATTATTTTTGTCTTTTGTGTTGTGTTTTGTGAATTTTGCAGGCTTCATGTTTGTCCTAATGTTTTGTTCAACGTAGATCTTGTATTATTTTTGTGTTTTGTGTTATGTTTTGTGAATTTTGCAGGCTTCATGTTTGTCTTAATGTTTTGTTCAACGTAGATCTTGTATTATTTTGGTGTGTTGGGTGGTGTTTTGTGAATTTTATAGGATTCATGTGTCCTAATGTTTTGTTCAACGTAGGTCTTGTATTATTTTTGTGTATTGTGTTGTGTTTGAGTTTTTGCAGGCTGCATGTTGGCCTAATGTTGGTGGTTAACGTAGGTCTTGTATTATTTTTGGTGGGTTGTGTAGTGTTTGAGTTTTTGCAGGCTTCATGTTGGCCTAATGTTGGTGGTTAACGTAGGTCTTGTATTATTTTGGTGTGTTTGGTGGTGTTTTGTGAATTTTGCAGGCTTCATGTTTTCCTAATGTTGGTGGTTAACGTATGTCTTGTATTATTTTTGTGTTTTGTGTTGTGTTTTGTGAATTTTGCAGGCTTCATGTTTGTCCTAATGTTTTGTTCAACGTAGATCTTGTATTATTTTGGTGTGTTGGGTGGTGTTTTGTGAATTTTACAGGATTCATGTGTCCTAATGTTTTGTTCAACGTAGGTCTTGTATTATTTTTGTGTTTTGTGTTGTGTTCTGTGAATTTTGCAGACTTCATGCTGTCCTAATGTTGGTGGTTAACGTAGGTCTTGTATTATTTTTGTGTTTTGTGTTGTGTTTTGTAGAATTTTATAGGATTCATGGTGTCCTAATGTTTTGTTCAACGTAGGTCTTGTATTATTTTTGTGTTTTGTGTTGTGTTTGAGTTTTTGCAGGCTTCATGTTGGCCTAATGTTTTGTTCAACGTAGGTCTTGTATTATTTTATGGTGGGTTGTGTAGTGTTTGAGTTTTTGCAGGCTTTCATGTTGGCCTAATGTTGGTGGTTAATGTATGTCTTGTATTATTTTTGGTGTGTTGTGTGGGGTTTTGTGAATCTTGTAGGATTCATGTTGTCCTAATGTTTTTGTATAACGTATGTCTTGTATTATTTTGGGGTATGAGAGAGAATATTATATTGTAATAATATAATATTCTCTCTCATACCCCTAAAATAATACAATACATACGTTATACAAAAACATTAGGACAACATGAAGCCTGTAAATTCACAAAACACCACACAATCCCACAAAAATAATACAAGACCCTACGTTAACCACAAACATTAGGCCAACATGAAGCCTGCAAAATTCACAAAACACACCACAACACACCAAAAATAATACAAGACCCTACGTTAACCACAAACATTAGGACAACATGAAACCTGCAAAATTCATAAAACACACAACACCACACTCCAAAAATAATACAAGACATACAATGACCACAAACATTATGACAACATGAAACCTACATAAAACTCAAACACACCACCCAACACACCAAAAAATAATACAAGTCATACGTTGACCAAAACATTAGGATAACATGAAGCCTGCAAAACTCAAAACACACCACAACACCTCAAAAATAATACAAGACCTACATTAACCAACAACATTAGGACAACATGAAGCATACAAAATTCTAAAAACACAACACAACACCTCAAAAATAATACAAGACCTACGCTGACCAAAACATTAGGACAACATGAAGCATACAAAATTCTAAAAACACCCCACAATACACCAAAATAAATACAAGACCTGCGTTGAACAAAACATAGGACTACATGAATCCTGTAAAATTCTAAAAACACAACACAAAACACCAAAATAATACAAGACCTATGTTAACCCCAAAACCTTAGGAAAACATGAATCCTGCAAAATTCACAAAACACAACACAAAACACCAAAATAATACAAGACCCTACGTTAACCACAAACATTAGGCCAACATGAAACCTGCAAAATTCTAAAAACACAACACAAAACACAAAAATAATACAAGACCTACGTTGAACAAAACATTAGGACACCATGAATCCTGTAAAATTCTAAAAACACAACACAAAACACAAAAATAATACAAGACCTACGTTGACCAAAACATTAGGACAACATGAGTCCTACAAAATTCTAAAAACACAACACAAAACACAAAAAATAATACAAGACCCTACGTTAACCACAAACATTAGGAAAACATGAAGCCTGCAGAATTCACAAAACACCACCCCACCCACCAAAATAATACAAGACCTACGTTAACCACCAACATTAGGACACATGAAGCCTGCACAATTCACAAAACACAAAAATAATACAAGACCTACTTTAACCACCAACATTAGGACAGCATGAAGCCTGCAAAATTCACAAAACACAACACAAAACACAAAAATAATACAAGACCTACGTTGAACAAAACATTAGGACACATGAATCCTGTAAAATTCACAAAACACCACCCAACACACCAAAATAATACAAGATCTACGTTGAACAAAACATTAAGACAAACATGAAGCCTACAAAATTCTAGAAACACAACCCAAAACACCGAAAATAATACAAGACCTACGTTAACTACAAACATTAGGACGACATGAAACCTGCAAAATTCTAAAACACAACACAAAACCCCAAAAATAATACAAGTCCCACATTGACCAAAACATTAGGACACATGAAGCCTGCACAATTCACAAAACACAACACAAAACACAAAAATAATACAAGACCTACTTTAACCACAAACATTAGGAAAAACATGAAGCCTGCAGAATTCACAAAACACCACCCCACACACCAAAATAATACAAGACCTACGTTAACCACCAACATTAGGACAGCATGAAGCCTGCAAAATTCACAAAACACAACACAAAACACAAAAATAATACAAGATCTACGTTGAACAAAACATTAGGACAAACATGAAGCCTGCAAAATTCACAAAACACAACACAAAACACAAAAATAATACAAGACCTACTTTAACCACCAACATTAGGACACATGAAGCCTGCACAATTCACAAAACACAACACAAAACACAAAAATAATACAAGATCTACGTTGAACAAAACATTAAGACAAACATGAAGCCTGCAAAATTCACAAAACACAACACAACACACAAAAATAATACAAGATCTACGTTGAACAAAACATTAAGACAAACATGAAGCCTGCAAAATTCACAAAACACAACACAACACACAAAAATAATACAAGATCTACGTTGAACAAAACATTAGGACAAACATGAAGCCTGCAAAATTCACAAAACCCAACACAAAACACAAAAATAATACAAGACCTACTTTAACCACCAACATTAGGACAGCATGAAGCCTGCAAAATTCACAAACCACAACACAAAACACAAAAATAATACAAGACCTACGTTGAACAAAACATTAGGACACATGAATCCTGTAAAATTCACAAAACACCACCCAACACACCAAAATAATACAAGATCTACGTTGAACAAAACATTAAGACAAACATGAAGCCTGTAAAATTCACAAAACACAACACAATACACAAAAATAATACAAGATCTACGTTGAACAAAACATTAGGACAAACATGAAGCCTGCAAAATTCACAAAACACAACACAAAACACAAAAATAATACAAGACCTACGTTAACCACCAACATTAGGACACATGAAGCCTGCACAATTCACAAAACACAACACAAAACACAAAAATAATACAAGACCTACGTTGAACAAAACATTAGGACACATGAATCCTGTAAAATTCACAAAACACCACCCAACACACCAAAATAATACAAGATCTACGTTGAACAAAACATTAAGACAAACATGAAGCCTACAAAATTCTAGAAACACAACCCAAAACACCTAAAATAATACAAGACCTACGTTAACTACAAACATTAGGACGACATGAAACCTGCAAAATTCTAAAACACAACACAAAACCACAAAAATAATACAAGTCCCACATTGACCAAAACATTAGGACACATGAAGCCTGCACAATTCACAAAACACAACACAAAACACAAAAATAATACAAGACCTACTTTAACCACAAACATTAGGAAAAACATGAAGCCTGCAGAATTCACAAAACACCACCCCACACACCAAAATAATATAAGACCTACGTTAACCACCAACATTAGGACAGCATGAAGCCTGCAAAATTCACAAAACACACCACAAAACACAAAAATAATACAAGCCCTACGTTGAACAAAACATTAGGACACATGAATCCTGTAAAATTCACAAAACACCACCCAACACACCAAAATAATACAAGATCTACGTTGAACAAAACATTAAGACAAACATGAAGCCTGCAAAATTCACAAAACACAACACAAAACACAAAAATAATACAAGATCTACGTTGAACAAAACATTAGGACAAACATGAAGCCTGCAAAATTCACAAACACAACACAAAACACAAAAATAATACAAGATCTACGTTGAACAAAACATTAGGACAAACATGAAGCCTGCAAAATTCACAAAACACAACACAAAACACAAAAATAATACAAGACCTACGTTAACCACCAACATTAGGACACATGAAGCCTGCACAATTCACAAAACACAAAAATAATACAAGACCTACTTTAACCACCAACATTAGGACAGCATGAAGCCTGCAAAATTCACAAAACACAACACAAAACACAAAAATAATACAAGACCTACGTTGAACAAAACATTAGGACACATGAATCCTGTAAAATTCACAAAACACCACCCAACACACCAAAATAATACAAGATCTACGTTGAACAAAACATTAAGACAAACATGAAGCCTACAAAATTCTAGAAACACAACCCAAAACACCGAAAATAATACAAGACCTACGTTAACTACAAACATTAGGACGACATGAAACCTGCAAAATTCTAAAACACAACACAAAACCCCAAAAATAATACAAGTCCCACATTGACCAAAACATTAGGACACATGAAGCCTGCACAATTCACAAAACACAACACAAAACACAAAAATAATACAAGACCTACTTTAACCACAAACATTAGGAAAAACATGAAGCCTGCAGAATTCACAAAACACCACCCCACACACCAAAATAATACAAGACCTACGTTAACCACCAACATTAGGACAGCATGAAGCCTGCAAAATTCACAAAACACAACACAAAACACAAAAATAATACAAGATCTACGTTGAACAAAACATTAGGACAAACATGAAGCCTGCAAAATTCACAAAACACAACACAAAACACAAAAATAATACAAGACCTACTTTAACCACCAACATTAGGACACATGAAGCCTGCACAATTCACAAAACACAACACAAAACACAAAAATAATACAAGATCTACGTTGAACAAAACATTAAGACAAACATGAAGCCTGCAAAATTCACAAAACACAACACAACACACAAAAATAATACAAGATCTACGTTGAACAAAACATTAGGACAAACATGAAGCCTGCAAAATTCACAAAACCCAGCACAAAACACAAAAATAATACAAGACCTACTTTAACCACCAACATTAGGACCGCATGAAGCCTGCAAAATTCACAAACCACAACACAAAACACAAAAATAATACAAGACCTACGTTGAACAAAACATTAGGACACATGAATCCTGTAAAATTCACAAAACACCACCCAACACACCAAAATAATACAAGATCTACGTTGAACAAAACATTAAGACAAACATGAAGCCTGCAAAATTCACAAAACACAACACAACACACAAAAATAATACAAGATCTACGTTGAACAAAACATTAGGACAAACATGAAGCCTGCAAAATTCACAAAACCCAACACAAAACACAAAAATAATACAAGACCTACGTTAACCACCAACATTAGGACACATGAAGCCTGCACAATTCACAAAACACAACACAAAACCCCAAAAATAATACAAGTCCCCCATTGACCAAAACATTAGGACACATGAAGCCTGCACAATTCACAAAACACAACACAAAACACAAAAATAATACAAGACCTACTTTAACCACAAACATTAGGAAAAACATGAAGCCTGCAGAATTCACAAAACACCACCCCACACACCAAAATAATACAAGACCTACGTTAACCACCAACATTAGGACAGCATGAAGCCTGCAAAATTCACAAAACAAAACACAAAAATAATACAAGATCTACGTTGAACAAAACATTAGGACAAACATGAAGCCTGCAAAATTCACAAAACACAACACAAAACACAAAAATAATACAAGACCTACTTTAACCACCAACATTAGGACAACATGAAGCCTGCACAATTCACAAAACACAACACAAAACACAAAAATAATACAAGACCTACTTTAACCACCAACATTAGGACAGCATGAAGCCTGCAAAATTCACAAACCACAACACAAAACACAAAAATAATACAAGACCTACGTTGAACAAAACATTAGGACACATGAATCCTGTAAAATTCACAAAACACCACCCAACACACCAAAATAATACAAGACCTACGTTGAACAAAACATTAAGACAAACATGAAGCCTGCAAAATTCACAAAACACAACACAAAACACAAAAATAATACAAGATCTACGTTGAACAAAACATTAGGACAAACATGAAGCCTGCAGAATTCACAAAACACCACCCCACACACCAAAATAATACAAGACCTACGTTAACCACCAACATTAGGACAGCATGAAGCCTGCAAAATTCACAAAACACAACACAAAACACAAAAATAATACAAGACCTACGTTGAACAAAACATTAGGGCACATGAAGCCTGCACAATTCACAAAACACAACACAAAACACAAAAATAATACAAGACCTACTTTAACCACAAACATTAGGAAAAACATGAAGCCTGCAGAATTCACAAAACACAACACAAAACACCAACAATAATACAAAGACCTACGCTGACCAAAACATTAGGACAACATGAAACCTACAAAATTCTAAAAACACAACACAAAACCCCAAAATAATACAATACCTACGTTAACCACCAACATTAGGACCACACTTACCTTCTCCAGTCACAAAACAAAACACGAACCATTAAAATCACATCAGGGCATAGCTGGTACTGCAGTGTAATTATATATATAGAAATTGACCACTAGGTGGGGGTATCCTTGACTTACCCAAGAAATAAACAAAAGTCTGGCTAGAGTGTACCCTCCGAACCAGCCATACGGACAGTCATACATACAGCCATATACATATAGATAAGCAGAAAACACATAAAATGGACTCACCCCTAGCTGTCTAGCCTACACTACACCTACTGTACATCCCATTACACTGACGTATATATGCACATGGAAAATGTAATGCTGGGGGTTAAACATAACAAAAGCCATGTGTTTTCCCTGTCAACTATCAGCTGTTGTCAGCTGTCAGCTGTCATCTGTCACCTGTCAACTGTCACCTGTCACATGTCACATACCACTTTCAATGATAAGGGACCCCCCATCCCTGTGTCCCCCTCATGTATTATGCATACAAGCCACATCAAAGATAAGGACCCCCACCCCCCCTGGTGTTAATCTAATTAACACATACTAACACAGCGACTGTGTTTTGACGGGGGTTTACAAGTTACAATAGACACCTGGCACTTGAAAGGAGTGGAGAGAGCCCCCACCCTTGTTTACACAACACCCCTGTTTTTTAAAATCTAATTAACACATTCTGATGTCCACCTGGCACATGAAACGGATTCTCAATAGCCACCTGGCACTTGAAAGGAGTGGAGAGAGCCCCCACCCTTGTTTACACAACACCCATGTTTTTTAAAATCTAATTAACACATTCTGATGTCCACCTGGCACTTGAAACGGATTCTCAATAGCCACCTGGCACTTGAAAGGAGTGGAGAGACCCCCCACCCCTGTTTACACAACACCCTTTGAAAACTGCCAGATGTCAGTTCAAAGGAATGGAGAGCCCCCACCCTCACCAGAGTGCATCATTTACATCTCTATTGTTTCCTTTTCACACCTGTATGCGGAATCTCTGCACCTGGCCCCGGTTGCCGGCAAGGCAGGGACATGTCACAGGAACATGAGCGAGGGAGGATTGATGATCAACTTTTTTTAAAACATCACACACACACACACACACACACACACACACACACACACACACACTGTCATGAAAAAAAAAAAAACTATTATTAGCTTTCATTATTTAATAACACTATGGTAATTATATTTATGATATATATATATAATATGATTTATGATTTATGGAATGTATGGAATTCAAGGAATGTAAATAATTGAATGCATAAATTAATTACTCATTTGCATAATTTATGCATTAATTGACTCAGTGGCGCCCCCAGTGGTCAAAAGTTGTAGCAAACACACATCATACTATACTACTTATGTTGGAATATTATTTAAACCAGCAGGTGTTTTTATCCCCACTAGTGGCAGGGCTCTAAGGATTGCGATGTCACTGTTCGGTTGCCATAGAATTTGCTATTTGAGGATAATCCTTCCTGTTTTTGGTGACCCAATGGCTTTTCCTCTAACCATTAGAGTCTAACGCCGCCATTAAGCTAAAATGTTCACTTGCAAACACGATATCTTATATATAGCATAAGGTTTGAATGTATTGAAATGCCTTTTTTGGTTTTTAAATCCCTTGACAACAAGGCAGGCATGTGTACAGTGAGGCCTTCATGCTCATGAGAGACTCAGAGCAATATGTTGGGCGAGCGAGTTGCCACAACAAGCAGCATGTTTTTATTTGATCAGCAATAGCCTACTTTGGACAGTTCAAGCCTTCAAGAGCGGCTAACAAGTAATCCAGCAGCAGTGGTATTTGTGGGGTCAGAGATGTTATTTGTTAGCGCCTTGACATTAGAATTAATGTTTTTATTTATTTTTCGCAGAGTCTGAGTCTCACTGTTCATCTGCTATCTGCAATCTAATAAATTAATCACTGTCATTATATAACAGGCAATATTACTGCCTTTACAACAGCAACTAATCTAGTATTTAGTATGTACATGATTAAAAAGTCCAACTGAGCAGCAAAACATGGCATTCTGTCATTGCAAGGAAGTTCCTCAGCCAAGTGTCTTAATTGTTATGATGTAATCTTTCCAGTTCAAAACTTGTTAATGGCACCCCTGACTTCCAGAAACGAATACACCAGGAGATCACGAGATCCCCCAAAAACATCAGCCCATCCAGAATAAATGCTTCTATCTCTAATGTATTTTCCCAGATTGCATTTTTGGTGAAAACAATCCATATTGAACTTCCGATAACTAAATACCAGAAGGTCTAGAGTTCTCAAATTCTGCCTGAACATGACCCTACCCGACCCAAAAATGTACTAGTAAAAATGTACTATTAGTCAGGCTAATTAACATTACATGAAAAAAGAAAACTAAAAACTAAAATAATTCATGTTTATTTTCTGTTTATTTTGGGGTTTTTAAGATTATGCTAATTAGCATTAGGGGTAATATTTTTCTCCGGCGGAAAGAAGAGACACTCTCCAACGTGACATCCTTTGTGTACATCCACGTTGAAAAAGTAAATACGCTGGCAGTAAAGCAGGTAAATAATGGCATAATACATGGCAGTTAATGTTCAAATTCAGAAAACATGGCATCATTGACAGCCCCTAGCCGTCAGACCAGGGTCTAACTCTTTACCCTACCTCCACCGCTGTCACTTAGGTCGGAGAAACGCAGGACGCACACACGCACACACACTCTCTCTCTCACCTGGCAGGTCAGAGAAGAGCAGGATGCACTCGTTGAAGCCATTAGCCTTCGTTAGCAGGCGGTCTCTGAGCTGCTGCAGTATGGCCACACCAATGCAGAAGGGAAACGATGAGTTGCCCAGGAGAAGAGTATCCCACAGGTGGAAGATCTTGTGGAGCGGAAACACATCTGTATGGAAGGGTGACATTGAACTCTTAAGACATAATCTAAATCCTGAACATAACCTGTAAAGGTGACGAACCTTAACCCTCAACTATACGCTTAACCTTGAGCCTTAACCCAACCTTGACCTAACCCTAATGCTAATCCTGTCCCTACATAACCCTTTGCAAAATCAATCAAATCAAAAAAATAAATGGTTGTGGTTCTTTCCTCCCACACACAGGATAAGTGAGTGATTCTCCACACGGTATTGAGGGGTTGCAGTTAGAGACATTACTTTTGGCTGAGAAAAAAATGACCAGGAGCTGTGGAAATTGCTCCAGGCAATGTCAGACAGACACACGCACGCACGCACACACACAAAAGCACGCACGCAGGCAGGCACGCACACACTCGCACACATGCACACACACACACACACACACACACACACACACACACACACACACACACACACACACACACACACACACACACACACACACACACACACACACACACACACACACACACACGTATGATACTGAGGTTGAAGGACTATTTTCTGTGCATGCGTGCATACATAGCAATTATGCTATTATAACTTGAATTATTCATTTAATTTTAGGTGATACCCTTAATCAAAGAAACGTATAATAAGTGAGAACGAGTAGACATGGACATGAATGTTGTGCATGTGCACACTTTGGGCAGAACAATACATGCTGACGGCAACTGGGGATCTATTCTGACCTCGGAAACCAACATGGCAACCTATCAGACTGTCAGCTTCCAACCCAGAGAGGACTTTACAAAGACAGTGAACACACACACAGCTGCAACGCAACACACAACTGCCTGCAGGAAGACTGTCTTTGGAGGGATGGGGATGCAAGGGAAAACAAGGACCCAGTAGCACATAATAACGTGCATGATTTCCATGTGCATAATACATTTTCCGCAAGGCAGCATTTTTCTAAAATGGGGGAGCTCATTAGGTGTTTGAAGCTGTGGATCGGTTCAGGTAGCCTGGAATGATATTTGAAGTGTGTGTGTGTGTGTGTGTGTGTGTGTGTGTGTGTGTGTGTTTCTGTGCAAATGTATGCATGTGTTTTAGTCTGGAGGCTGGGTGGGGGGCATGTGTGAAAGTGCTTAATGAGTGGGTGGTGCTGCAGACAAGAACAGGGACCGTAAAACCGGAGGAGTTGTTGGATGAACGGACGCTGAGCAGCTTTGGAGCAGGAGGCCGACTGTATGGTACGAGCCAAAATAAAACAGCACTGCGTAAAATGTACTACCTTCTTTCTCCCTGTTGGGATTGTTATGTTATTAGTCATGAGTTGCCCATGTCTGTGTACTTGAACGTGAGACACAGTGTACTTGATATGTATTGTGTACTGACTGATCTGTAGCATACTTTATAGTTAGGCTACGAGAGACATCTCAGCGAGAGCAAGGTAGACACGTTTATTATGTCTCATATCTTGTTGTCACGTGATTATGATCCAGCACTATACATGTTCCTGTTTGTGTAATAAACTTTGTGAACCTTTAGCGTGATCTCTTGTCGCGTTATTGTTCTCCCGGGCCCGCCGCCACAGTCGCCGTACAAAAGGAATACTTCAACCGGATTATCACACAACACCCAGCCTGCACACACTGATTAGAGTTTACAATAGGGATGATGTGTGAAAACTTATCATCCACCTGTAAATGTTGTTACGGAAGCAGAAGACATGTGTGAGCTAACATGTATGAGAGAATGAAGACATTTTCAGAGAGAGAGAGAGACAGACAGACAGAGGAAGGGTGATGCCTTGTTGAGTCTTTAACTCATTAGTAGTCAGCTGCGCAAACTGAGTGACAGGCATATTGTGTCTGTAGTACCTCCTTCTCTGTGATGAATGTGTGTGCGCTGTGTTGTTCATGGATTTAGTTAATGTGTGTAAATTTGCATATAGACATCCACTCGCATGTACATATAGTATATGCACGGCACGCATACTGTATACATTATATTTGTGTGCCTGTATGTACACTGTACTGTGCATGCATGTGGCCATATGTTGTACTGTGTGTGCATACTGTACTGTGTGTATGTGGCCTGATTAGTGATTATCAGACTGAAGCTTCCTACAAAGAATGAGGGGAGGGCCAAATATTTCGTCTTGAAACGGGCCTCCAGAACCCTAAGGCCGTCCCTGTACTCCTGTACTGTACTGTACTGTACTGTACTGTCCAAGGGGCAAACCCTCTCTTCCTCTAGGGAATAATGGGGTAAAAGAGTTGCATCTGAGCGCCACATGTCATGCATGCATGAACATGTATGGCTATGAGTTTAGATGTCTGACTCTGTACCGATGAGCTAGCGTGCGTGTGAGTAGGGGGGGGGGGGGGGGGGGTTGGGGGTGCAAGAAAGACTGGAAATAAATCAAAAGATGAGATGAGACCCTCACTGATTCAATTGAGCTTTTAAATCAAAACGACACGCTTGCATCAATGAATATTATTATTGAAAGAGTATTAAAAAAGGTCAACTGAATGGAACTTGAGGGACTTTCAGATAAACTTTGGAGGAAGTGAAATATACACTTTGAAAGGGTTGTGTGATGAAAGATACATTTTGCGTTTAATAACATTCTAGGGATCAAATCAATATTGTCTAGGCACAATGTTACTGTTTTGACTGATAACAAGCATGATCAAGGAACAGAATCCTACAGAATACTACAATAGATCTAAGACACTTGAGATCAGTTCAGTAATGGCCCCTACACACTGCACGATATTTGCTCTGATTATGCTGTCGGGGAGCATATTTGATCTGATTTGATTAAACCCATGATCTGACGCAAGATCTGGCTTTGATCGCAGAGGTTTTGCTCGCTGTGTGTGAAAGGCTCTGCGAGGAGATCCAGTGGCCGACCATTTCTGAATATATAGCAGGTTTGATATTTGACTGTCGCAGACTGGACATCATACAGTATGAACTGGGTTGTGACCACAGCCCGAGAAGGTCTATATTACAGCCAATGAGAGCACAGGACCAATTGGAAAATGGAAATTACAGTCATCCTTTCAATTATTTTAGATATTTCTGAAGCCAATGAATTTAAAACGGCTACAAAACAAACAGGCAAAGGTGAAAGTCAGCATTGTGCTGACTGAGTTGTTAAGTCCGTTCCGGTTAGGACTAGAATCAATTAGCAGCTGAAATAAAAGGTCAGGATCGTTTTGGAAAGCTCTTAATCCACACAGTAGCCACTGCCCTTTACAATCTGCTCTCTCATGAAACTCAAATGTCACAAACTGACTCACTGAACTGACTGAAATTGAAGAATAAGCTCACTTCTGTACGAGTAAATAATTCACTGCATGCCGCAGCACTGTTTCTCCACAAGATCCAATATTATTCCACTCTTATTGGCTCTCAGCAGAACAACCCTAGAATGATGTCCTCTGCCATTAATCGCCTCCTACACCCCCCCCCCAAGTGTCACTAACGCCTCATGCGCTCCCGACCTCTGCTCCAGGTTCTTGGGCTTCTTCCAAGTAAAAGTATACTCCGTCCACCATCCAGGCACCTGCCTCCCCGTCCCCCACTCCACACACACCTCAGCATCACAACATCGCTCCCGTCGCTGCCTGCCTGCCAACGCGCAGTCTCTCCTTGTCTCTCCTCCTTCACCCTGCAGGTGGATGCGTCTATGGCCACTGAGTTGGTCACCAAGGCAAACTCATCCACCTGTTCTCTGGACGGCTTGCCCAGCACTAGTGAATACATGCCTACCCACACTCTGCCCTATCTTCATTGATATCATTAACTCCTCATTGCAATCTAGCACAGTCATTTCCAACCTCAAAATCGCCTCAATCACCCCTTCTCAAGAAGCCTTTCCTCAACAAAATCTAGGAAAGCGTAATTGATGCCCAAATTGTACAAACACATGTACAAACATGAACTTTATGAATCACGTCATGCTGTTATTTGTATTCGTAAAAGAAATGTGCGCATCCGTGAAAATATACAAATTTGTATTGATTTTTTATGTTTTCACATAAAGACGAATCAAATGTATACAGATAAAGTGAGACAAACTAGAATAATGTCACTTTACATCTTGGCACAGGTAGTACCCAAAAACGTAACCAAATGTGACGTTTATGGGCGTTCCATTCAGAGTAATCTAGTAGTAATCTTACTAGATTACTCTGAATGGAACACCCATAAACCTCACATCCTGTTTTAGGCTGCCCATGTCTTGATAACACAATGTATGAGAGAGTGAGCAAGACATACAGCGCCACCCTGTGGTGAAATTATATAATGCCTTACATAATGTCAGAACAAAAATAAGGCAGAGGCCTTTTTGGGCGGTTCTGGACAACCATTGGTCTGACTGACTCGACACCGGGCACTGCACCCCCTGTGGTGGCGTGGAATAGCATGGAACGCGTGTGTCGAATTTGAAGTCGGTGGGGCGAACGGTTCTCGAGTTACGTGGATTACACACAGATGTACTTGGATAAAAAATAAAAAATATTTACGAATACAAATAATAACGGCATGAAAATGACCCCATAATCACTCCAATCTGCCTACAGAACTCATCACGGTGCAGAGACCACCCTATTAAAGATCACCAATGACCTTCTAATTTCTGCTGATTCTGACCAAAAGGTTGGAATCAGGACCACAATGGAAACAAGTCTCCTTGCACTGGCTTCCTGTTGAATTCTGCATCAATTTCAAATTCAAGCTATTATTATAATACAATTATTATTGTTATTCTACCTTTTTCTCTTCTTCTGCAACTTTTTACAGTTACGCTTGGCAGTTCTGGAATTATATATGGTCTTTATTATTATAAAGAGCAAAAAGTATTGTAGGTTGTTGTAGCTGCAGACTCTCTTTTCCCAGTCTTTCACCAAGGTGGGCAATTGTTTGGATGTAATGTTTATGCATAGTTTTACTGAGGTTAGGGTTAAGGTTAGGTTTAGCATAGTTTTACTGAGGTTAGGGTTAAGGTTAGGTTAGGTATAGTTTTACTGAGGTTAGGGTTAAGGTTAGATTTAGGTATAGTTTTACTGAGGTTAGGTTAGGGTAAGTCATTAAATAATAGCCATAAAATGCTCATTTGTTAATTGCATGGTCTTCTTTCTTTCAAGTTCAGTCTTCTATGTTTCTATGGCTTATTGTGCATATTGCATATACATTTTCTTATTGGTGCATTCCTGGGGCCCTGTAGTCTTATCGCTGTTTGCAGCTATATTTATTATTATTATTCATTGTTCAGAGAATACATGGGCCATACATGTATGGCCTGTTTGAATTATTTGAGTTTGGACTTTGGGGCTACAAATACTGACCCTATTCATATCTACCATAAAGCATTTCAGTTAGAATAGGCTGTAATGGCTCTTGCAAAATATGGAGAATGGATGAAGAAAAAAGCCAATAGCTACAAACTACTTACGTGTAAACATGGTCAGGAACCAGGGAATGGCGTAGAGCTGTGTGAGGAACACACATTAATCAATTAATTAAGCGCACATTAATTGATTTATGTTATGAAATGTCACAAAATAAATAAATAAAAATGTACCTCTCTTCATAATCATTTGTGGTGCTTTTATACTGAATCCTTTTGTGTACGTGGAATAGTGACCTAAGTGCATTTGTGTATTACTCATGCAATATTCACCATCAGTGATATAGCCTTAAGCCTGAAACATACAGTACACAAGTACGCAAACACAGGACAGGAGCTTCAAGCTATGTGATATCGATTTCACACATCGCATTCGGTAATGCAACACCTGAATATTGTAACGCAAGACAAGCATGCAGCAAGGTTTGTGATCTATTCTGCTCCATCTTTCATAATATACGTAGCAGCAAGCAGGGTATAGTTTGAAATGTAATTCCATAGGGTTTTATATTCTAAAAAGGTGCATATTTAGCCCATTCTGACCGGGCACCCATTTTGGTGTCAGCATCATGTTATGCTTTAGCTATTGAAAAATAGCAGATCTACAAGCTCATATCGCGCCACCGAGTGGCGCGATACGAGCTTGTAGGTCTGCTATTTTTTGAAAAATCGAAGAACGACTGACATTTTTAGAATCTGATCTCAGGTCAGAATGGGTTAATCAGACCAGTGTGTGTCCAGTGGAAAGCTTGTATGAATCTGATCTCAGGTCAGAATGGGTTAGTATGCACACCAGGGACGTGCATGTCTGTCGACTGGGCAAGGCATTGTCCTTTTTGTTTGTATACTTGCATGGGATATGTTTCAGGCTTCATAATGACACGTACGGTATACAGTATGGAATTCAAATTCAATGTTTCCAACGTTGCCTGTGAGTATCGACAACCTCTAAAAGAAAAGGAAATGGCAATGAACAAACTGCTGAGTTGCGGTCTTGGCCAGTGTGGGAAAAAGCCAAATCTCATTACACCAATCTTTCCATCCCGCCTTCACTCCTCTCCCTAGCCTCCCTCCTTTCACTCTCTCAATTCCCAAAAGGGAGGAAATGCATAGATTGAAATTAAGGAATGCATGCATGATTTATAGTATACTGTGGATGCGCGCGCGCACACACACACACACACACACACACACACACACACACACACACACACACACACACACACACACACACACACACACACACACACACACACACACACACACACACACACACACACACACACACACACACACACACACACACAGCTTCCACCAACTGTAAATCCCTGTCCCATAGCCCCAATTAGTTGACAACGGACAGCAATGCCAGGTTCAGGAGCAACAAAGGGATGAGGGGAGGTCAAGTCTATTTTGTCCAGTTAAATGGTAGATATGGGAGGTAAAGTGATGTGTGAGTGGTAGAGGTGTGTGTGTGTGTGTGTGTGTGTGTGTGTGTGTGTGTGTGTGTGTGTGTGTGTGTGTGTGTGTGTGTGTGTGTGTGTGTGTGTCCTCAATTTGAGGAACAGCTCTGCAGCAGTAGGGGGGCTGTGAGTCAGTCGAGCCACATTGGATTAGCCCCGGTATAAATGGCAGAGACAGGAGATACAGTAAGAGGTGGTGAGAGGAGAGCTGTGTGTGTGTGTGTGTGTGTGTGTGTGTGTGTGTGTGTGTGTGTGTGTGTGTGTGTGTGTGTGTGTGTGTGTGTGTGTGTGTGTTCCTGCGTGCGTGCGTGCGTGCATGCGTTTGTGCACAAAATCCATTCCCAGCCTTCCTCGAATCATAGAGGATTCCTTGTTGGTTTGTAAAGACACATTCCTGGATTATCATTAAATACTGGGGGTGCAGCCACAGAGCTTGTTCCAATAGTATCATGGTGTAACAGGGATGGAGTGTTTCACTTTGAAACAACTTTACACAAGTGAAAGCTCTGAAGTCACAAGTGTTGTCTTCTTGTTCAACTACTTCTGTTACTGAGACATAAGGAGAGCCAAGAGGGGGAGGGCCATTCCCAGTCTCACTCAAAGACGGCACAGATTGAAGTCCCTGGTGGGAATCCCAGACCAGCAGGAGCACGGATGGCCATGGAAATGAGCAGCCCCGCTGCTATGCCATCAATGGGCATACACACTGTGACGTTACAACACACACACGCACGCACGCACGCGCACACACACACACACACACACACACACACACACACACACACACACACACACACACACACACACACACACACACACACACACACATGCTTCTTCTGAGAAGTATCAGTAAAAAAAAAAAAAAAGACCACAAGACATCTGTTGGAGCTAATGCTTTGGCTGATTAAAATCTCAGTGCAGAATATATAGGCATAAACAGCTTAACTACACCCAGAGGTAATATGTATGCAAGTAGAACATCTTACAGGAACACCTAAGGGTCCATCTCTCCCTCTTTGTTACTCCACAGTTTCAAAGCACGAAACAATTGCCTGTTGCCTATTGTTTTGAGAGGTTAGTTAGGGACTTCATTAATCAATCTTGCCACACTAGACCATGGCAATTTGCATATCGCCAAAACATATCTACTATGTTTTTGTACACTTAGAGTGTGTTAGGGTGAAATTTAAATCGAAAAATAAAATATATTAATATAAAACATTAAATTAATGAATAAGTGTAGTGAAAATATTAAATACAGTCCAGGCCCTTTAAAATCATGACTCCTCATGTCCAGTATGTCACGGTAACTCACAGTAAAATCCTTAGTTTTAATTTATCCTTTTGTATCTCTGAGAATTTACAAATGTAAATTTGTAAATTTGCGGGTCCATTTGTTTCCATTTGTACATTCTCAATGTTCAATTAACCTACAGGATTGTATGGTGTGATAATATTCCACCATCTCTGCCCAGACATAGGACTAAACTGTCCATCTCTTTCTGCTTCAGCATCAGCTTCCTTCCAGCAGTCTGTGTGAAAATGCTAAGGAGAGTGGATTTCCCACAACCAACTTTTTTCATGCCCT
Organism: Protomyctophum parallelum; assembly: GCF_964188405.1. Taxonomy (NCBI): domain Eukaryota; kingdom Metazoa; phylum Chordata; class Actinopteri; order Myctophiformes; family Myctophidae; genus Protomyctophum; species Protomyctophum parallelum. The sequence continues at coordinate 54,835,222 of NC_139702.1, read as the reverse complement.
TTGGAAACTGCTGGATCTGCTGAGGAGTGAGGACACACACATCCATCAGCACTCTAACACAAGCCCTGGAGAGACGGAGCACAGTTTAACCTTGGCTTCACATCTGATCAGAGACCAAGAAGAGGACGAGGAGGACCCTGGGAGGGTAAGGGGGGACAGAGGTGAGAGAGAGAGAGAGAGAGAGAGAGAGAGAGAGAGAGAGAGAGAGAGAGAGAGAGAGAGAGAGAGAGAGAGAGAGAGAGAGAGAGAGAGAGAGAGAGAGAGAGAGAGAGAGAGAGAGAGAGAGAGAGAGAGAGACAGAGAGAGAGACAGAGAGAGAGAGAGAGAGAGAGAGACAGAGAGACAGAGAGAGAGACAGAGAGACAGAGACAGAGACAGAGACAGAGAGAGAGAGACAGAGAGAGAGAGAGAGAGAGAGACAGAGAGAGAGACAGAGACAGAGACAGAGACAGAGACAGAGACAGAGACAGAGACAGAGACAGAGACAGAGACAGAGACAGAGACAGAGACAGAGACAGAGACAGAGACAGAGACAGAGACAGAGACAGAGACAGAGACAGAGACAGAGACAGAGAGACAGAGAGACAGAGAGACAGAGAAAGAGAAAGAGACAGAGACAGAGACAGAGACAGAGACAGAGACAGAGACAGAGACAGAGACAGAGACAGAAAGGAGAGTGAGATGATGAGAGACATCCAGAAAGAACAGAAATAATTTAACCACATTAACCCTGACACCCGTTTTGAGCCCGGAGTCACCCCTACAATTCCAAAATACCAAAAATAGAAGATGTACACGTGCACAGTGCATCACATAGCGTCTATTCTCACCATGTGATACATATAACTGTAGGGCTGAAACAAATAATCAGACAAAGCGATAGAGAAAGACAGAGAAATGGAACAGTGTAAGAGGTTAAAGGGGGGTGGGTAGAGGACGATCATTAGGCGCGGCTGGCAGACATTACATACTGTATAAATTATGGCCAGTGGGCTACGGGGAGGATTTGTCCCATGCTCAAAAACTCTGGAGAGAAGGAAGGGGGCAAAAAAAAAAGTTCAATGACAAGAACTATACATGGTGAGCTGGGGATGGTAATTCCTTTCTGGAACCCTCTGGCTGGCATCATGCCAGAAAACAGACTTATCTGTCTCCCCCAGTAGCCCTCACTCTCTCTAGCAATGGGTAAACTATTAAACAGGAGAGAAAAAATGTTGTAAGCCTAATATGTCCTCTACTGCTGTGTCTTGTCTCTTGTCAGTTTGTCCGGGAGCACAGTGCTGCTGGTATAGGCAAGGGTTCTATTTATTTTAAAAAGGGAGAGCAATCCATTTCCCTTCCTTTTTGTTCTGGGAGAGACAGCAACAGAGTTGGATAGGTTCACCTGGACAACCTGCTTATAGAGCATCCCACATAAATCTTCAACAGTGTTTAAACTCGCAGCAGGAGAGGAACGTGACCTTAATGTGCCCTCCACTGCCGTTTCTTGTTTAACCGTCTTGTGTGTGATAAGTCGTATTGTAAATTGTTTGCCTTAACGATACTGCTGTTTATTTTTTACCAGCCAGTGCAGTGAATGAATGACGACAAGAAAGAGAAGAGACAGGTGTGAACTTCGAGACACTGGATGGCATGCCGTACACTCGTACAGGTTATGAGGCAGATTCACACCAGGGGGGCAGTCAGCCAGATATTTCGTGAAGCCTCATTTGAAATCGGTAGTTCATATAATGGCCTGTTGTGGCGCTGGACTGGACCCAAAAAGCCCCATAGCTCCATAGAGGCCCATGTATTTTGGCCCAACTTCACCTAGACTGTATTACCTTAATAAACATGGTCATGAATACTTTCTTCTTCCAGTCACTAGTTTAAAGTCTCATTTCTAATGTCATAATATTCTTTTTGGAAAATTATGGTCCCATTAATTAAAATAATGACCATAAAGTCGTGTATGTTCTGAGGGGCGTGGCTACCGTTACCGTCTATGATCGGGATTCCCCTCCCACTCAAGAGTCTTCTCCTCCCACTCGAGTCAAAATAAAAACCAACGGAGAAGAAGGGGGGAAGTCCCGCCTCGTTGTCTGGGCAGCCAATGGCCAGCTGGACCCAAACGGAGCCAGCCAATGGCCAGCTGGTCCAAAACGGATCTAGAAAGATGGCGATTTACATGCAAGGGATTTCAGGCTTCATTTTACGTTCATGTTAGACCCGGGGAACGCTTTGTCCATATTTTTTACAGTCTATGATTCACACCCATGAAGTTCATGAGTGGGTTTGTGTTTATGAGGAAGGCATCAGGCGAAGGCATTTTGCACTACAGCATCTCACCCTCCCCTCTCCCTACAACAGCAGGTAAACTAGGAGGAGAAGATAACGGCTCTCCTAACATATCCACTGCAGCAGTATCTTGCCTCTTGTCAGTTTGTTGGGGGAGTGGGATGCTCTGGGATGATGTGAGGTACTTACATCTGGGATGAAGCCAATCTCATTGAGGTGGTTGCTCAACTCCGGATCGTGAAATGTGATCATCTGGGAGAAAACTGTGAGGTACTCTGAAATATAAACGATGAACAGAGAACTGAGAAAACCTGGATTGAAACAGGGTTTTTATAAAGGTTAAGCTTGGCATTCAGGTAGCATGAAACAAGTGGAAAAGAGTTAAAATGGTTAAAAACAAAGAATGGTTCAAAACAAAGCAGTATGAAATGCATACTGCAGATGAAATACAAACCCCGCTTTATACATTTATCTTACACACAATATATACTGCAGATGAAATACAAACCCTGCTTTATACATTTATCTTAACATAATTATGTATTGTATAAACAAATCCACAGTTGGGGTGCCCAAGGGTACTAATCTATGGAGCAGTGCCCTGTAAGCTAATGGTACACCTCAGTAATGGCCGCGCCCATGGGGGCACACCAGACAGCTAAACATAGCCAGCTCTCCATGGCATCTAGCAGCGGACAGGAGAGAATAATAACTAAATTCCCCGTTCAGGAGGTGGATTGTTGTCTCAGTTTATCAGTAAAGTCCAAATGGATTCTGACATATCTCCGCAGGCATTTTTGCCATTTCATTTGTTTCCGTCTCCTTTAAATGGCCTTTCTTCTCAGCTGTAATCTTCATTAGGACCAGAGAGAATATTTAAATGAGAGGCCCAAGAAATGATGTGAAGCACAAATGTAATCATTGTTGAGCTGTCAGGGCTGCCTGGTGGCTCCGCTTGAATTTGATTCCCGTCTTGTCTTGTCTCTCCTCTCCCTGCCCTTGGATTACTGTCTCACTACACACAAAGTATAAAATGCCAACAAATAAATCTAAACAAAAACAAAAAAGTATTGAGCCTGTTGGTCATTACTGGTTGTGTTAATTTATTTTTGACCTGCTGAATGCATTGCTCACCACGTTTACTGTTGATTACTAAACTAAATTAAGTGGCAAAAGTACAAAACATCAATTATTTCCACACGTTTTGACACATATTTCTGGCATTTTAACGTTAAATATGAAAAGGCTGTGGTTTAGGTTTAACCCATTTAGGACAGGAACCTTTTTGGGGGTTTTCACCCTTTGAAACCCATTTTTGTGTTCTTGTTGCTATGTACAGTAACATATAGCAACATAAAAAACGTGTTTCAGGTCATTTATAGAAGGCATTTTTATTAGAGTCCTAATAAATGGGTTAATTTGTGTGATTGCCGCTAGGTAGCAAAACATTTTTTAACAATCACTGATTGCAATCTCCTGCAGTCAGTCAATCAGCATACTGCTGTGTAGGAAAAAGTATATGTGGGGGATGGCATTTCCGACAAATAGAACATAATGACCCAGTTGTTGCTGTTGATATAGTCATCATTTTGGAATGAATGAGCAGAAGACACGTGAGGGATAATGACCAGCGTCACGTCATACATGTCAAGGTCCTGCATCACCCTGTCAGGGTTTATTTAGAAATAATGACCGGATCGCTGTTCATTATCTGCTTATTGTACAGCTACTTCATAAAGGGTGAAGAAGTAGCCAGCACACATTATGAATGTCCATTTCACTTGCATTTATTAATCTCTCACGGACAGAAACAATTGACGTGTTTCAACCAAACGGGTCTTCCTCAGATACTGTACTTCTTCACCTTCATGATATTATTGAGCCGTGCACCTTAAAGACTTAAAGATTTAATCTGGATTCTGGAGTGTTGCAGGCCTTCTGCTTTTCTCATGTACTTTATGAAGAAATCCATAGAAAATGAAAATGTTATATTGTAAACATATTTAGATTGATATGATCCAGAACCTCTTATGGTCTACTATTCAAATGTTATTCAAAGCAGTGGACTACAGCAGTACCACATATGGGGAACCCCTATCAACAATGTATTTAGGGTTTAACCACTTGAACCCTAGCATCCCTATTCTGGGCAGGTCATAATAAGGAATAGATTTGGTGTATTGGGAAAAAGGTCTAAAGACCCTGGCGGGTCAGCTTGGTCTATTTAAGCCTTACTTACTGATAATTACCACAACAGCTGTATGGTACACTTTTCACCACAAAACTCCCACAAAACTGTGTGTGTGTGACTGTGTGTGTGTGTGTGTGTGTGTGTGTGTGTGTGTGTGTGTGTGTGTGTGTGTGTGTGTGTGTGTGTGTGTGTGTGTGTGTGTGTGTGTGTGTGTGTGTGTGTGTGTGTATAAATAATGTTTGTTCCTTTTAGTAAAGCTCACCTTGAATAACATGAGAGTTGTCCTTTAGGAAGAAGTTGTACAAATACTTGGGGATGAAGGCAGACATGCAGGCGTATGCCAGTGCTGTGGAGCAGATGGAGCAAGACGGGAGCGATTGAAGAAAGAAAGAAAGAAATAAAGAAAGAAAGACTGTTATTGCTTTTATATCTGTCATACAGCAACAGCTATCTGGAAATGTTAATTCAGAATGTATTCTTTAGGATTAGAATGCTTACGTTCGTTGTTGAAATTCAAATAAAGGAACGGAGCACAAAGTGAATCCAAACCTGAAATGTATTTGACATATTTAACAACATACATTCATTCATTACAAAATACACAAGAACACAAAAATCCAGGAGATCAAACGATATGACATGACTGCCATCTTGTGGCTGGCCAATGACAGCACAAGCATCTAGATAGAGAGAGACAGTTCAGTAATGGAGAGAAAGGAAAGGAGAAATAAAGCGAGAAGAGGGTAAATAAATGTAGACAGAGAGACAGCCAGATTGACAGAGAGACACACAGGTCAACTGACCCCGCGAGTAGGAAAAGGCAGATACACAAACAGAAAGATAGATTGACAGAAAGTCAGACACACAGGTCAACTGACCCTGTCAGTAGACCAGGGAGAAAGACAGATAGTCTAACAGATAGAAAGATAGATAGGCAGACAGATCAACATACCCTGCCAGTAAACCAGGTCAGGGTGTGAGACCACCCAGGCTTTGAGGACACGTCTGAACTTGACATGACCCTGAGGAGATGACAGTAACTCATCGTACTGGTGGCACCGTGGAATGTCCACCTCAATCTGAAAACACATATTAGGTATTATAGCATTTGCATGCTACATTTGCCACCCTGTATTGCAGAGCTATAATCCAGAGTGCCTTGGAGTTCTCGTCTCTCTCACGTACCTGTCTATCAGTGGGGATGGGAGTGTCCTTGTCAATGCTGTCATATTTGGCTTGAATATCCCCCTACAACAAAGACATTCTTTCAACCACATGCCTACAACAAAGACCATTACATTCTTTCAACCATATGCCTACAACAAAGACCATTACACTCTTTGAACCATATGCCTACAACAAAAACCATGACAGTCTTTCATCCATGGCCATAGCTGAATGGGTAGAGAGAGGCCCCCCTGAAAACTGAATTTAATAAGGTCTATATTATTATCGTTATTATTCTACACATGCCTACAAAAAAAACACATATTAAGACTCTTTGAACCACATGCGTAGTGTAAATCAGCCACTTTTTGATCCATGTGAAAATGACAGTTTTTGTTCCCACCTCAATGGCAAGCAATGTAGCCCAAGTCAGTCCACGTACAAGAGGCGGGACATCCACCCGGGCCTCTTTCCACACTAAGTTCTTCCTGAAAGGGTAGGCCTGAGGAAGAAACACAGATATGCATGTTTAAAACCAAAAATAAAAAAGGAACAGTGACATTCACAGTCACACTGTAAAATCTTGAGGGTTAATTGTCTCCACCAGGCCGAAGGCATGGGGAGAGAGTATGTTTTGCACTCCGTCCGTCCGTGTGTCCGTCCGTGTGTGTGTGTGTGTGTGTGTCCGTCCGTCCGTGAGCAGCTCATCTCGGCCACCGTTAACCCGGTCGATGCCAAATTTTGCACACACACTCCCTGGATGCCAACGATGAACCTCTGCCCCAAACCTTCCAGAACGGCCTGTTATAGCGCCACCAGGAGGCCGCTTTGTGCAAAACAAGTTTTTGCACAGCACACCTACAGATTTTGTCCAAACATCACGCAAATTGGTACACAGTCTCTCTAGAGCCATTCAACCAAACCGGTCTTTCAGATTTCTCACACTCCATCCTGATTGGTTAAGATTGGCTTCCAAAGTTCACAGGAGTGCTCAGTTTCAAACAAAATGCTGCAAATCATGAACACATCGCGTGATTTCTGTGAAATTGTGCACCCACATTCCCACTAGGCCGAGGACAAAATGCCACATGAACAATTTCAACTCAACCTCAAGGTGGCGCTATAACTGGCCGAAAAGTGTTTTTACCTCTAACTGCACGGATCTGTGGATAACCTGGTGGAGACCTGTGCCCAGAAGGGCACTTTTTCTAGTTTATCTCTGAGACTGTACAAATGTAACAAAATTGACCCATAAAGATACATTACAAAGTGGACAAATCAACACTGAAAATGTCACTGTGTATGTACTTCCTTTCAGTTCAAATATACTGAAGGACCAAAGTCGATAAAAACGATCACAACGTTTGCACACCTGCGTGTGTGTGCTGCTGTGTTACAGTACATGTGCACAGGTGATTTGTTGTGGAACAGAGAGAGAGAGAGAGAGAGAGACGGACCTTGAGAAGCCTGTCAAACAGGATGATGCGGAGAAGCTGGTACTCGGTGTCCCTCTCTCTGATGATGAGTGGGAGAGCGACGGTGGTCGACAGCTCGTTACTGCTGTTGGACTGAGGCAGATTGGACTGTCTGAGAGCAAAAGGAGCAAAGAGAACATGAGTCTGTCAAGCTGTCGACTTGTCAAGTCAAATGGTCGTTGGGTGGGGTGTACAGAGGCGGTACTCTACTTGAAGGGGAGTGAGCGATGGGGTACGTTTCTAATATTCTGAACTCTCATCACCAAAATCACCAAAAACAAAATGCTAAAATTGTTTAAATGGCAGATCAACAAGCTCACAACTTGCAATGCAACACATTGTGAGCTTGTATATTGGATATGTTCTGCATTAAAAAGCCAGTTCACTTTGGACATCCCCTCCCTTAATGCCTACTTGAGACAAAAAAATAATGTACAGTATTCCCTCACATGTGTGGAACAGTAATAACTCATTTTCACACAGCCATTTTTGGCATAATTTTCCCCAAATGTACAGTCACATCTGGGGGGGGGGGGGGGGGTTGTATGTGTTTTATATGGTATTTTGCATGTTATGTACATGTCTATAATAATATAAAAACTGTTGAATAAAGCTGTAAAAAAAAAAGAAAGAAAGAAAGAAATCCATTTCACAACAGGAGGTTCTGCAGCCAGAGGCTATGGCAATTTGGAGGTCCTTTTCATGGAAACGTTTAGGAAACTCTGATTGGGAAATTAAATGGATTGCAGTTGCATTAGTGTCTCTTACTCATCTTCCAGCAGAGGGTAATACACTTCTCCCAATACATCCTTCAGTCTCTGAAAAAGAGAAAAGTACTTATACAACTTATAAATATGGACCAATATGTACAAATGTAATGTACATGCATATCATTAGGACAATATCAAACATTATCTGGTGACACTTTACCTTGTGAGAAACATTGTTAAGTGTTGAAAATACACAGACACTTTGGAAGGGTGAATCCTGCACACTGTCTTCACTTCACAGACTCTTTTTTTTGGTGATACTGACCTTCATCAGGAACTAATTGGGTCAGTAAGGACAGTGTCCTTGAGGGACACTGTCCCCTGCAATATCAATAGGGATCCCAGATAGAAATGGCATTGGGGTCCGTAGCCTAATGCATGCCAAACTGGGGGTCCTTGAAATCCCTGGCTGGCATATCTTTTCAATTGGGGGTCCGCGGGCTAATAAGTGTCAATTTGGGGATCCTTGACATGACAAGGTTTGGGAACCACTGCTGTATGGGAATCGTTTTTGTGTGTGCTGGCTTCTTCACTCTTACTCACCTGTTCGAGTAGGTGTGCAAAAGGACTTTTTCTTTTTGATTTTTCATTATTTATAAAGGGTAACAAGACAATGTAAATACTATAATCATTTGGTATGGACAGTGTTGTTACACTTTAAATACATTACTACTGTACATATCCATAGGTTAATACACCTGAATGCCATTTTGTATGATTCTCCACACATTCTGGTATTAATGGCATGTAATGTAAAGTGTTACCACATTTATATACACACACACATACACATATATATATATACACACACACACACACACACATTTAGATTCTCCACATGACTCATATATTGTTTACTGTCTAACATTTCGGAGCTGGCAGAGGGACAGGGTCACTGTGGTGTCATCTAGAAGGAAGCTGCGGTCTCTCCCCTGACCGAATGACTCACCGTCCTCCAGGAGAAAGCTGACAGAGGGAGACAGGAAGGTAAGACACGTGTTAACAAGCCACTTCATGAAACAATAGTCTGATGTAGGCCTCTAAGTCTACTCATTAAATATGACATCTGCCATGTCTCTTTGGCCACTCAGAATAGCCAAATGGCATTGATCACGCCTCCAGGTCTTTAGTTTACTCAAGTTAGGGAATAAGACCTGGTACTTAAGACACGCAAAATACAGCCCAATGTGTGCAAGGTCTCTACCAGGGGTCACCAACATGTCCGTTATGTACTTGGGAAACCTGTATCTACAGCATTTGTTACTGTGTGTGTGTGTGTGTGTGTGTGTGTGTGTGTGCATGCAATAGTATTTTTTACTGCATAATTCAATATTGACATTGTGATGATATTGTTTTGTGGCGATATTAAACATCTTATTTGTGTCATAGATTCTCAAAAATTCCTTTAGTGTTGAAACTTGAAAGTATAAAATACGGCTAAAGTGATTACAACCAGGAAAAGACAACACTTATGCAATATCACAACAGAACAAAAACTTGCATTGCATGCATTCATGCGCGTTAGTAGTCTTTTGATGTACTGTACTTGGGAAGGGTGCAGACTGGAGGTTTGGATTGGATGATCTCCTTATTGGTGAGTTCTTTCTCAAGGTCTCCTCCAGCCAGACACCATAGGTGGTAAACCTCATCTATGGACCGCTCTGCAAGGTAGTCCTCATCATCATCTAGCGCACGTGTGCATGCACGCACACACGCGCACACACACACGCACACACACACACACACACACACACACACACACACACACACACACACACACACACACGCACACACACACACACACACACACACAAATATCAAATATCTGTACAGTATCTAATGCATTTGCCTGATGATAAAAGCTGAATCCAATGGAAATATCACAGAGTTAAATGGTTTGTTGGCAAATCAATAGGGCTCATCATGACCATGAAGGTGCATCGCAAATTCCATGGCAATCCAGCCAGTATTTATGATATTTCTTGTCTGGCACGAAGGTTTTGGACAGACAGACTGAAGGACTGACCATCTTTAGAGCCCCACCTCTAGCGGCTAGCTCAAGTATGGATGCAAGTATACTTAATCAACGCTAAACTCAGGTGTGTGTGTGTGTGTGTGTGTGTGTGTGTGTGTGTGTGCAGTACATGCCTATGCATTGAACCACAACACTCAAATCACTAGCACAAGTGTCTTATCCAACCATGAACTTGACAACGGCCGATAGATGGTTTCAACATGTGTTTTATATATAGGCCGTGTTAAAACTCTGAGCTGGTGATAATGCCTACAGAATCTAAATTTGGGGGATGTTTCTTGTAAGATAAGTAGCTACAGTAATCGGCGTTCCCCAGAGCAATGGTTGCAGATTAAACACGGAACATGCTTATTTTTCAATAAAAAAGGTATTTTAATCCACTCTGTCTCGGAATCTGGCGGCCATCTTGCTTTTCTCTCCATTGTAAATGCGCAAGAGAACCCTGGCCGCTAGGGGCGCGGGCAATATTCTGTTGCGCCGTTTACCGCATTTACAATGGAGGATTCAGAAACAGAGTGGATTAAAATAGCTTTTTTATTGAAACATAAGCATGTTCCGTGTTTAATCTGAATCCGTACACCTCACAAACAAGTGGGGCAACATTAAAAGCAGCTTAGATTTTGCATTTGTACAAGGTAAGAGTGATTTTGAGGCACAAACGTTCAACTTTCGACGGTAAATGGGGGGGTTATGTTTTAGACTCTCGTAGAGAGATTCGTCAGAATCGAAAAAAACCCTCTACGAGATTCTAAATGTTTGGGCTAGGTATATACCACAGCCCAGCCCTGGGGGAAACAGTCGAATAAATATATAATAAAGCATGTATTGAAATGTAACATTTAAGAACAGTCTTTTTATAATGTTAAATGTTATCTGTATGTTTCCGTTACCGTTATTGCTATTATTACTACTACTATTATGATATATATTACGGTAGTTCGTTTTGGCATTTGTGCGTAGATTTTTAGTTCAGACCTTTGCAGAGGTCACTGATGTCGTCTGGGAGCTCCAGGTGTGCACAGCGAAGAGAGGAGGAAAATAAATGAACAGGCTTCTGGAACGGAGTGTACAGACAGGATATCCCATCAAAAACAGGGTCCCTCAGCAGCACTGCAGGGGTAGGCCTGGATGGGATACAACACACAGACGTTTGTAATCTCATACTCTCTAGTGATTTCTAGATGGCTAAAATCAGGCAAAAGATCATTTCTGCATGAATGGAAATGTCTTGTTTCCCTTTTTGCTCTTTTGTTATTGCTGCACTTGTGGTCACTTTGCGTAGACATTGTCCTTTAACGGTTACGGCTTTGGTTTCGTTATGCAGCTTTGGAATCACCTGGGACAAATGGATTGATTCCAACCATCAGAATTTATTCTATGATAGATGCTTGTCATGGAACGTTTGAGGAATGATTACCAATGATTATAAAGGACATGTTATCAGGACAAAGATACAGAACCTTACCCTGGAAAAAGGTTCGTTTCAGTAGGAGTTTTGTCCCCTCAGCCATCGCGGCATTAAACAAACTGCCCCGCCGATAGGAGGGTTTCTGTACACAGTGGGGAACTCATGTTTTTGTATATTGTCTTGGTGTAATGTTTTTCTGTACTATGTGCTGCTTTTGTTGTTGGTGTTGAACAGACCTGTGAAGATGAATATCCTTCGGGACAATAAAGATTATTATTATTATTACCATGTTGGTTGAGTGACAGCGAAAGGAGCGATTATAACATTTTCACTTGGCCTTCCCAGACAAAAGACAAAATCCTACATTTGTGTTGGAAATTATACGTTAAGAATAGGGTAGAAGAAAGATCAAGCATCGCTAGAATCTATAATGCCACAGCTTACATAGCCAGTCATTCTAAACAGAACAAGATATACCAGTGTAGTTACATCGTTTGCAGTTTGCACTGGTCATTATTTAGTTGTCACTCCTTCAACATGGGACAATGTGCCTCATAACCACTGGTGACAACTCCCCAGACTGAAATGAAATAGTGGAGCCAAAGACTCACAATGTACGGTAGAGATAGCTGAAATGTGAATAACAGATTTGCAACTTTCAAAAAAGCTTTTATAAAGATGGCTGTCCAGAAAATTCAACTTTTAGTGGTTATAAACCAGTTATCCACCACAAAGAATGTTTTTTATTTTGGCAGATACTTAACATACTAACATCTGCTCATTTTGGTATCGTTTAACCAGCTGGCTTCAGTATTCAGGAATCTTGCTTTCCTGTTCCATGCTGCGAATAGTTCATAGTTAATCTCCGTGACAAAAGTATCTTGAAGAGAAAAATGCTAAATGTCGGCCAACAGGATATGATGTCCAGTGGAGTCAGAGTTTGTTTACCTTTTGGATGGAAGAAAGGTCAAGCATTTCCTTAATAACTCAAGAACCTTCTCAGGCAGCTCCTGTATAGAGGCACAAGGACAGCCATATTAGTTACGCCACAGTATACAGTCAATCCCCTTTCATGCCTTTGTAATGCTCCAACTGAAAACATACCATTTCTTTTTACAAAGAACCACAAATGGATGTGAATAGGACACTAACACAAGTATGAATTCAAACCTACCTTGATGGTGTCCAGGCAACCATGCTCCTCCGCAAGGACAGTGACAATGTCATCTATGCAACCTGAGAATCCAGACAAATCAAGTCATGTCCATAAGCCTGATTGAGGCCTAGGCTACATGAGTACGGGTTTTTCTTTTTGAGTGGTGCAACCACTCCTATAGACAGCTATTGAGTGGTGCAACCACTCCTATAGAGGCTATGTGTGTGGCTGTGTCTCTGGGTCTGTCCCTGTGTCCGAGCACGGAAATAGCGTTATAGCGTTTGTTCACCACCAAGTGTCACTGTTGCACAGCCTAACACACAGACACAGACACACACAGGCCAGGGAGGAGGGCTTGTACAGACGGGTCTGATTTATTTTTATTTTTTATCCCTGCCCACATGACAAAGTAATCTGTGTTCACACATGAATACAGAATGAATTATGAAGTGCCAAATACATCATAGGTCATTAGGCCCATCATATTTTTTATGAAGGAATAAGTACTGCATTTTAAAAGCCACTTAAATTGTGAGTGGAAGTGGAACATGTTTCTTGCATTGCCTGTCAGCATGTCACACTGCATACATCTCTGCCTCCAAATCCCGACACTCAATCTTCTATCTCCATATCATTTAAAAATATGATTCTGATTCATACACCCAATGATAGACCATAGAGAACTTTGAATTATAATTATAAAAATCGGTTGAAAAATAATTTTGGGCTGCACCAAAAATATTAGCAGACCTACAGAAGTGTCGCATCCACTACCAGTTGTGAGCTTGTAATACAAACTAAATCATCTGACGGCCATCGCGGACTGGAGTAGTAGGCTGATATTATTTATTATTGAATGCAGCAGAGCCTTTGCTCGTTGGTGAGTCAATGGTGACGTGGTGCAGTTGATGCAACAACAATACTAAGTTATTAACAGTGAATTTAAAACATGAACAATTGGATAGATATCCGTGTAGTTTCCAGGCGCAAGGTGCATTTCTGACCTAATTATAGTCAATGATATGCGCTAATGAGTGGTGACATCATCTTTTCTCATAAGCTCGCATGACTACACAGATCCACTAATATTTTGGAAAATCTTCACTTATTTATCAGTTTCCAAAAATCTCAGTTTTAGTGGCCAAAAACGCTGTTTGCGTGTGGCTGAAAGGCCCAAACCCACAAAAAAATCGTTTCCATATACATTATGGGTAGCCTAGGCCTAAGCTAAACAGCATCAAAGTACTCTAGAAATTACAACCTTCTCACTCACCCAAGGTTAAGATGAATTTCAATCTCTCACTGATATCAATATTGTGCAGCAGTCGTCTGCCCTGTAACAATAGGTTCACAGCATTGTATTAATCTGTTTAAATGGGAACAATAATCATTTAACCACAGCACTATATATATATTTTGTAGTTTGACAAAGGTCACAATTAGCCCATCTATAAACTCAGTGTGAACATGTAGATTGGTTTTTCTCTATTTTGGATAAAACATTTATTTTATTCACATTAAAATTGACAGTTTTTCTTCAAAATAGACACTCCAGGTTAAATGTAAATCAAAACATTGTCATGCTGTCAGTACAATATGAGAGGGGACAATGGCCTTGGTAGAGAAAACAAAAGCAATCCAATGTGTGTGCAACACATTGCCAATGGCAGTTCCCTACTGAACTGTCCTTGAGGAAGCCTTGCTCACGTATTGTGAGCACGTCAGCTGAAATGCCTAAAATAACATTTTAACAAAAATGTCTTAAGGATTCTTACTGCACAGATCTCAAACAGCAGAACTCCCAGAGACCAGATGTCAGATTTGGGTCCTGAGGGTAGAGGAACGGGAACCTCATTATGGGAAGGGTCGCTGGGATGAAAGGAACCCTGGGCGATCACCTCGGGAGCAAGGTATGATGGGTAACTGTGGGTGTGACAATAAGATAACTAGTGTTACCGAACCCCATTGGTCTGAAATACAAACTGAGAAGGTGCTATAATATATTAAACTTGATGTATACATTATGGCACTAAACTACTGCATATTTAATAGAGACAATAGCATACTAAGCTTTAATGTCAAGAAGATATCACAGTGAATATAAGCTTACCCAATAGGAAAGTCCACATCAGCCCCATGATCAGTCATGTGATAGAGACCAAACTTTGCAAGCTTGACATTCCCCTACAAAGACAAATGTATTGATATTAATGTAATAAAAAAAACTTTACACCACCCACATGTGTTCTGGATATGTACAGTATGTAAAATACACTTAAATGTGTTGTGATATGACGGTAGAAATTGCACCTGCGACGCGAGTTACTGAGTGTGTGTCGGTGTGTGTGTGTGTGTGTGTGTGTGTGTGTGGGGGGGGTGCATTGTACTCAAGCACAGTTGTTGATTTAAGCAGCTGCAGGGGTCAATAGGTCCCCAATAGGTCAGACACTTAATCCCACTCAAATGTGTTGTAGAGATGAATACAAAGGAGTTCGTACCTTACAGTCCAGGACGACATTGTGGGCACTGAGGGCTCTGTGCACCATGCCATGATTGTTCATGAAATCCAGACCTTCAAGGACCTCATATGCGATCTGCAGAACCTTCTCTGGACTAAAACACACAAAACAATTATCAATAATGGGGGAAAGGGCCGGGGTGAACTTGATGGAGTATTCATAAATGGATCACAGTGCAAACATCTCTCCCATTTGGTATGTTACACCTACCTACTAAGTAGAAGTGACGATATCATTTGAAACTTTAATTAATCTATTGCTGTATCCTTTTACTTTCAAAGTATCAGTAGCATTTGAACGTATGAAAACTTGTTTCTCAACTACTGAGAAATGAACAGCAAGCCAAGTAGCCATGTTTACTAAAGATAGTGAGGTTGTAACTTCAAACCCAGAGCAGCGCAGAAAATTACGAGGGACAAATCTCTACACAGTCATTCAAGATTATTTATTATTATTATTATTATGTACACATATAAGAGAACAAATATTGACCGTATACTCAACCGTACAGCAACGGGACAAATAATAATATAATTATATCAACAAAATCATCTGCATTCTGCAGTAAAAAGAAGAATACTATACAATAGCAATTCCACAATTCACAATGTAAGGCGCCTTCATTTAGGTGCTATGTGCATCGTCCTACCTGTAGCTATTATTTATCAGTCAGTCAGTCTGTGTAGTTTCAAGTCAAACAGTGATGTTTAACAAAACAAACCCACAAGAGTAATGTCAGCCATAGTTTTGGCAGTAAATTATACTTTGTTATAAAATATCATAATGTTGTGTTATTGTACACGTCTACCAGTAGATGGCAAGAGTAAAACATATAGTAGTGGTTTCACCCAATGTACTTTATCAACAATGCATTTACACATTAAGACTTCATCGCCTGTCATTAGGCTGGCCTAGGACTTTTCTTTCCATTGTACTATGTGGAAGTTATGTACGCCCAACATAGGCTAGACATGCATGAACTTTGCTTTTCCTGTGCATTTTTACCTAAGAAAGTTACAGCTCTTTGTAGACTGTGGTTGAACACTCTGTTTCCACTTTATCTCATATAGAATGTGCCACTGACACGCTTTTGCACCTTAATGTCTAATCTCATCATGTACAAGAAGAAGAAGAAGTTGCTGCTTTGTGGACCTACGAGGTGCTACCACCTTTGTGCCTAATCTTATACAGCTTAGGTATAACACTGGGTTCATCATAAGGCCTTCTCACCGGCTAAAGAAATACAAATTTAAAATTAAATTAAAATCTTACCTGACTGTGTTCCCTTGTTTTTGGACATCACTTAAACTGTTCTCATAATGCTCAGCAACAACCACTAACCGTTCTGTAGATGAACAGAACAGAACAGATCAGCATAGACCGCAGGGGAAATTCAGCAGTTAACAGAAACAGAGTAATTCAACGTATTTAAAGGTATCATTGCTGTCAGGCAGAAACCTCATATCTCCAAATTCCAACTTCATCTTCATCATGCAAGTGTCACACAAAAAGTGTGACCTACAAGCATTGGGAGCTTGTAGTTTGTCTAATTTCACTATTTTAGTGTTTTGTAAATAATAACCCGACAGTGATGGTATAGCAGATAAAGGAATACCATCTCAAAAAGCACCATCAATAACAGCCATTAGTTGCAAAATAAATAATTTGGTGACCCCCCCCCCCCCCCCCCCGGCCCGAGGGGTCACGACCCATGGGTTGAGAACGCCTGATTTAAATCATCTTCTCCATCTCTGCCCTTGAAAACAATGTTACATAACATAACATGTATTCAACACGGGCTGCAGACCATTAACCAAACAAAACATCTGGACATTAATACAGAGTGAAGCAACTCAAGCAAGACGGCTTTCAACACCTCGGGATGTCGATAAATGAATGTCCACCACGTGTCGTGCATGCTTACCAGACAAACAAACATTCACAATGAAAGCACTCTGCCTAAAATCACTTACTTTATAGGTTTATTTGTTTATTTTATTTTCTCATTAAGTTTGATTATATGTTTGATTGATGCCACAAATGAAAGACAAATTAGACTTTAGTGAAAGTGCTACAGTACAAGATACAAGTGAAGCAAAAGCAGAATCAACGGGGTAAAGAGGATTAAGTAAAGAAAATCAAGTTCCCACAGGCGCTGCCAACACAGCACCCACTGCTCCTGATGCTTATAGGATGGGTTAAATGCAGATACCATTTGCAAAGGTGTGGACTATATTAGAGATCAAGCACGAAGAGAAGACCCCTTATTGTTTTTGTACATTTTTTTCTTATTTATTCCGCCATTTTACTGAGTTGTGGCAGTTCTGACGTCATGTGGCAACTAAGTCAATGGACTTTCTTGCTCCCTGGACTTTTAATGTTTGAAAATAATCACACTTGTGTGAAGTCAGGGGAGCTCTTATCATCATACATCACAATCCGTAGGAGGGGCCCTCAAAAACAGAACCCCACTTGTGACGTCATGTCGCTGCCCGCACAGAATACAAAACTCTGATGCTGGCATTCAAAGCAACCAAAGGTATGGCTCCCCCATATCTTGCAAGTATGATCGAACCCTACAAACCCTCCCGCACACTCAGATCAGCCAACGCAGGGAAGCTGGAAGTACCCTCACTAAAAACGCCGGGACAACGCTCCACACGTCCCAAACTCTTCTCCCTTCTGGCTCCAAAACTGTGGAATGCACTTCCCATTGCAGTCAGAACTGCAGCATCACTCCCAATCTTCCGCCGTAGTCTGAAAACCCACCTTTTCAGACTCCATCATGGCCCATAGCACTTACCCCACCCCCTTAGATAGCATTTCTGTAGACTTAGATAGCATTTGATACAGACTTATAGCATATTATGTAGACAGCACTATAATTGCATTGTATGTAGTCATAGCACGTCATAGTACATATGTATAGCATAGTAGTATAGATGTATAGTTTATATGTATAGCTTCATTATATAGATATGCCACTGTTACTTTCTTAGCTTACGCATGTTTCTTGATAAATGTTTTTATGTGATGTATTCCCATGCTTTTTTGTTCTTGCTTAATGTAAATCGCTCTGGATTAAGAGCGTCTGCTAAATGCCTAAATTGTAAATTGTAAATTGATGTGGCAGCCACACATTTTTGAGGGGCGCTAGCCCCTCCAATGCATGGCTTTTGGAGATTACATCATATGTTGGCAGCCAAGTCTATGGGATTTTTGAGTGGTACAGCCACTCCAAGGAACAGCAATGTGTGCCAGGTGTCTCTGTCTGTGTCCCTATGTCTGTTTAGGGTACCAACAGGTGACAAAGTGGCGCTGTTGAGCTTCACACTGTGCACAGGTGCATGATGGGAGGTTATCTTAGTTATGTACTCAATCTATTGGTTTTATACCTGCATATATGTTGTTTGTATGTCTGGCCTCGTGCATGGGGAAGGTGGTGGGTGGATGGGGAGGATTGGGAAGGCATTTGTGGGAGAAAATATAAAAACAAAGAGTTGTATTTTGTTTTCTTTTTGTGAAACTTGCAAAGTCCAGAGCAACGATTACTATCACAATATTAAACCTTATTTTAACCCTTACCCTACCCACTGTATAAAATCATATTTTTACCAATTATTTCTGGCCCACATTATCCTTACTGCCCAATTTAGTTTTAGTCATTAGATTTGTTTTAGTCTTAGTCTAGTTATTATTTTTGTTGATTATAAAAAATCTACTAGATATTTTTTCTCGTGGAAAGTTGATATAAGAAAAACCCCTTCTTATCAGGTATTCGATTAACATACAGCAAGATTAAGTCAATAATTGGTTCAAAATATAGTTTTATATTTTCACTTTTTCAGTTAATTGATATATTTTGGATTCATTGACCTGTCCTACAATACAATTCATACATCATACCATACAATATGGGAGTTATAGACAAAGAGAGACGTACCATGCTTCCCTCTAGTGAGTTCCACATATTGGCAGAGCCTGGGATGGGTGATGGTCTTGAGGATCTGGAAGCGTCCCAGGATCTTGATGGAGTTTGGGGTGAGGGGGAGACCATTGCTCCCACAGACATCATGGGGGAGGGCAGAGGCAAAGAAAGTGAAGGCCCCCAGCTGGGCATCTCTGAGGGGCCGCATGGTTTCTCTGGTTCAGGCCGTTCAGCCTATAATTCTCAGACTGTTCAGACAAGATATAGTTGACAGTGCGAAGCAAACTGACAGTTTATCTAATACTAATAATAACCTTTTTTTTTCTGTGTGAGGGATTAGTTTTATACTAAGGAGGAGTAATTAATGAATAAAGATGGCACGCAGATGCCTCAGTAACTGTTTATGTTAAAGGTAACAGAATAAAAAATGCAAATGTAATATGAATCATCAGGGACATGCTGTTTCCATTACTGTTTCTGTATGGCCATTCTAGTGGGCTAAATATGCAAACTAAATAAGGGGGTTGACATTAAAAAAATTATTATACAAACAAGCAAAACAATGCCTTTTTCAGGGTTTCAACATTTCTTTGCATACGATTATTTTCTTATTTCCTGATACGCACAATTTGCCATCACCGAAATAATGTATAAAAACAAAAAGACATATCTTGTTGCTTCTGTTTTGTATGAACTGTTCCGAATTCCGATTCTAGCGTTAGTTACAAATGGCTAACCAGTATAAGTCTACTCACGTTCAATGACAGTGGCACATTATCATGAAGAATAAACAATGTTTAATCGTAGGAATGAATAGAGTTATATGGAATGAATGCTTTCTTCTGTTTTGCGGAACAGCTGAGTGAGCGTGACTATGACGTTTATTTTGTGCGACCAACTGAACGGTGTGTGAAAAGCGTGAGTACAGAACAAACTCGAACTAATCATTAATCAATATGTTTTGTCATTGTTTTATTTTTTGATCTAAAAATATATATCATCGCCACTTCTCGCGTCGGTCGATGCTGGACATAAACCACCACAAACCGTCTGTTGACATAGTTTACATACAGGCGGTTGCTAATGTCTCCTAAAAAGTCATGTAACCGCCCGATCTATAGAACATCCGCATAGTGGATGTGAATCCCCCGTGAATGATCCATGTAGTCTATAGATCCACACACAGGGACTCTGGTGGGCTGCCTTTCCTGCGCCTGGCTGACAACAGATGCTAAGCTAGCACGGCTATACTTAACTGCACGTCTCATGTTCTTCAGTCTCCTCTTTCTACGTGTGTTAGGGCCAGGCTGGAACTGAGTTCATGTAAGTTTAATAAACATTGTTTTATAGTGTATATACGCATTATAGCACATTACAGCCTCTATGTATATACTGTCTTTACTCTTAACTTATCCTACATCGACATTTGAAAAATGAGCTGCCAGCCAGATCCTCTTATAGCTATACACACGTTACTGACTGTAGTAAGCTATAGCATTTCAAAGTGATTTGACTGTGTAATTATATTCTGAATGGCTAAATATAGCGAATTTCGAGTACCACATCCATACACCATGTAGTTTCAATCCCTGATTCATGTACTGAAATCAGTTAAATGTACGTAGTAATAAACAGTTTATTCAAATATGTTCTCTGGTTGAAGCAATTATAGATTAACAGTGAGCAAACCTGGAGCAAACATGTCAAAAGCCTATCAAAAGCTCCCCCCCCCCTTTTTGCATATGTCAATATTATATTAGTCAACATAATTAGCACAAATATTATATATAGCACTGAAATAAAATGATGCTCAGGCGTGTCCACATTGATGTAGCCTTCGATCAAGGAAGGCTAGGCGGCTCACTGCATCATTCTTAGATAGCCTTATCAAGAGTCTCTCCTCATATGTATTTTATCGATGTTGACTTTTTAATATCTACGTAGATATAAATCTATGGGAGTCTTGAGGCTAGGTCTCAGCCTGTGTTTCAGAATTACAATCTGAAATAATAATCATTTATTACTATTATTATTATTATGCTGCTAATTGTAATAATTCTAAATATGCAGATTAATTGTGGATTTAAGAAAAGAAAAAATAATTAAACTGCACTGTTTGGCCACATTTCCACACGCTTAATCTATATCTATACATTGGAGAAAGTTGAACTTATTTTTGATAGGCTGCAGTATGTACAGCATGTGTGCCTGACCTGGGCATAACTTGGGCACAGTCCGACCAAATGATCTAAAAAATGGTATGCATGTCCGACCTAGATGACCCGGGGGTCGGACTCAGTGCCTACCGAATGGGAACTTGATCAGACCTTGATGTGTGCGTGCGTGCGTGCGTGCGTGCGTGCGTGTGTGTGTGTGTGTGTGTGTGTGTGAGTCTGTGGAGGGCGCACCGAATCTGTGTGTATTGGCGGTCGTGTGTAGGCATCGGCGTCCCTGATTGGCCAGCCAAACGCATCGACTGCACGAATTGTGTTTGTGGTACTGTGCCAATATAACGTATACGTGGTTGCATATACAATGGAACTCGAGTAACGTATGTTTATGTCCATCATCAACATGACATCAGCAGTTTGTGATGACATCAGGGATCCCTGTAACTACAGTCGATCAGACTTAAATAAGGCAGTGCAGAGTGCACAGTGCAGCACTGGGTAGTACTCTGAGAACGGGTACAACGGGTATTATAACACTAAGAATAAGATCATCATATGGTATTGCATAACGTGTGGGGCAATCAGGGGAATACATTCCTAACTTGCATCCTTGCCGACCTGCATAATTCCAGAATGCCCGTATGGTACTGAAATGTACTACTTGTAAATGGTGCATTTATATAGCAATTTTATCTAAAGCGCTTTACATGGATTGTGCATTACATTCACCCATTAACACAAACATTTATACACCCATGGCGAAGGAAACCATGCAAAGCACCAACCTGCACATCGGGAGCAATTAGGAGTTCACTTCAGAGTCTTGCTCAAGGACAGTTCGACACTAACTAACTTCACTCCTGACTCGGGTGATTCCCAAATAGGCTGGTGCCTGTCTAGTTATAATACATAACAAAAAACTGGTTGTGATCACATCACAAACATTAAAAGAAAGCAAATGATGAGGCGTTGCTTTTCATAGCAATAGAAGACTGTAGCGGATCCCCGAGCCTAAGTAAGTAAAGTAAGTAGCCTTGCCGAGCCATGAGGCCCATAGGGCAAGAGCCTATCTCCTGTTTCTGTAGCATGAGGCAGCTTGATGTACAAGTACACCTCCTGGACATGACGCTAGTATGTCGCAGGGACTTACCCCCAATCCAACCCTTGATGCCGAGTGTCAAGCAGGGAGGCACTGGGTCCCATCTTTAGGGTCTTTGGTATGACCCGGCCGGGGATCGAACCCAGACCTCCCAGTCTCAGGGCGGACACTCTAACCACAAGGCCACTAACCTCGCCCACCAGGCTTTCCACCACCTCGGAGGAAAGCCTGGTCTCTGTTTCATTTCGGTATATGATCCGCTCGGGAGCAGATGATATCGTTACGTCATGTTGTAGTATTGTTTTGTAGTCGACAGGCAGGAACAACAAACACGAACTTCCTTTTCCCTCAAACCGGAATAATAATAATAAAAGCTCTCGTAGCCTGCAGCTTTTATTGAGAAAAATTGGTTTGAGGGAAAAGGAAGTTCGGGTTTGTTGTTCCTGCCTGTCGACTACAAAACAATACTACAACATGACATAACGATATCATCCGCTCCAGCCCGGATCATATACCGAAATGAAATGGTGCCCAGGCTACAAGGCCACTGAGCCTACAATACTATTATTCAGTAAATATCTCCGTGCTGTTGGCTTGCTGCATAAAAAAGCAAGGTCATTGGAAATGTTTGGAAAACCCAAACATATTAGCTACTGAAATATGTACCATTGCTTTAGCCTGGAAAACAGACAAATCTGCAGACTGCCATTGAAAAAAATCTTTACCCTCTGCAAATCTCAGTTGTGAACTGGATTTCACTCCTTCCGAAGTAATGAGGGACCAATCAGGGCCCAGTGTATGCAAATATGGGGCAGGTTTCTCACCAGAGGCATTTCTTTTAATCCAGCGCAGGTCCTAAGACCACCATCATTGCTTTGACTGGTTGGCAGGTACTGTAGTGGAAGAAGTTTCCAATTTTCCTCTTCTATGGGGACTTAACCAGTCACAGCAGGCTGAAGGGGAAGCATTTTTGTACCCTGTTAGGTTTTGTTCACACACCACTGCCACCGCATTTGGAGAAAGTTAGCGATAAAATTGAAAAGAAACAGATTTAGTTGTACCACAGAATGCTGCAGTCTTCAAAGGCAATCATGCTTCTGTTATTCTGTCATGACTAAATCCCTAAACTGAGAGACAGGAGAAGGAAAACATACCCATAGAATGAGACAGCAAATTATTTTGAATTTGTACTGTTCTGGCCAAATAAAATATTGAATCATATTTTCAGTTGGTAGTAAATAATAATGTATTCAATTGATATTACATCTCTTTTCAGGCATGGGTCATTTGTCAGTATTCTGTACTATTAAGTAAATGATCAGAGGCGGACTTACCGTTGGGCTAGGGGGGGAAAAAAAAATATATATTATTATTATTATTATTATTATTAATTATTTTTTTTATAAAATTGTAAAGTATTGAAATCCAATTCAAGTGAAATGTGGGCCTGCCTCTCTTTTTAGGGGCCTGGGTACCCCAAAATGAAAACGAAATAGCTCAAACTTTTCGCGACCGAGCGGGGAGCCCTCAAATTTGCTCCAGCCCGGGGGCCCTCAGCAAGGTAAATCCGGCTCTGTAAATGATGATGCATCTTCTAGTCTATGCAGTCCTTACTATTTTTTAGGGGACTGATCTATATGGGTTTAGCCAGCTGACTGCTGTCATGTAAGTTGATTACAATATCTCCCCATGTCTGAATTCCTGATTCACTTCAATTGACTCAGAGCACCGAAGTCTGATGTGATTTCACATCCTACCCGGTTAGCGTATTTTTCCCCCATTCTGAATTCCCATAGACGTTTTTTTCAATCACGCCAAATAAGAACTGTGTTCCAAAAATAAACAAATGATCCCGGCAGTTTCACTCATGACTGCGAGAAAATGCTAATGTTACTACCGCCAAATTTGTAAAAGTGAGTAAACATGTCGACAGCATTTTTGCATATGTCAGTGAGTACACATGAGTGACTGATTGTCGTAAACGATACAGAGACACCTCCCGACAATACCGCAGAGACTGTTTGTTTACTTTTGGACCACAATGCTCACATGAGACGATTTTTAGATGCCACCCAATGTTATTCTCCATAGAGAAATTACTTCCACAAATCAGAGGATGAGCGAGTGACATCAGGACTTCTGTAGTCTATTTGTCTGATAGCTTTGCCTGACTACTAAGTTTATACAGACATAGTGAGTAGAGACAAAACTACAATTGAGCCAAAGCCCTGCATTCTGAAGTGCACATGAAGTTGATACATCTTGCTTTTGAATGCATGTTTGCTTTACTGAGCCACCTGATGCAGGAAGGAAGATTATTATATTATTTTATATGTAATAATGTTCACTGTATACATTGCAATCTTAATGAAGAGCAGTAGTTGCATGATTGAATATTGGCCGCCACTTTAAGTCAGTTGTGAGTCTTTTTCCATTGAGCAGGTCTTGACTCATTTGATCCACTTCCAGGTCATATATTGACAGATGCTTTAACAGTGTTAACACATCCAACTTGTCTGTGTGTAATAGAAAGCTCCTCGAGCCTCTCTGCTGTGGGTCCTACCCCAGTCGCTGCACTCATTCTCAGAGAGGTTATCCAAATGAGAGAGGCCTTTTTGTGGCTCTTGTTATTGCTCCACCACTGGTCCCGTTTAAATCAATTCAGCTCTTCGAAACGAAAAAAAAACAATGCTTTGATCCTCGATATTATCAACTCCAGCTCTTATTGTGTTTCTAATTTCCTCGTTCCCCAACATTTTGTTTTCATCCTGGTCCAGCTGTTGTTTTCCAGCGCCTCCCTGTACTATGTGTCAGAAGTTTTCCTCTCCGTGCTTCAGCCTTGTAAAAATCCCTCTTTCCTCTTTGTCAGAAGAAGTAATTTGCCAAGCTCAACATGTCCGAGGCACATTATAGCCAAACCCAAACTGGTGTCCAGCTGCATTGCAGTTGAGTGGCACGAGACCGTTTGATCCCCTTTGAACTTAAAGCTCTAAAACCCGAAATGCACACAAGGCTGATGCCAAGTAGGTTTACAGGCTAGACTACTTGTGCCTATAAAATACAGATAGACAACATATTTCATTGACTGTCAACTGGTCTGCCCTCTTTTCGCTGCATCTTTGGAGAATTTGGTACGACTGGCCTGACCTGGAACTTGTCAAGTTAATTTAATGATTCCCTGCGTCAACCTTTTGAAATTCCCAAACTCAAAACCGTGTGTGTGTGAGTCTCGGGTAAATGAATTTGGGGATTTAGCCTATTTTTATCCCATTCTGAACGGGCACCCATTTTGGTGTCAGCATCATGTTATGCTTTAGCTATTGAAAAATAGCAGATCTACAAGCTCGTATCGCGCCACCGAGTGGCGCGATACGAGCTTGTAGGTCTGCTATTTTTGAAAAATCGAAGAGCGACTGACATTTTTTTAATCTGATCTCAGGTCAGAATGGGTTTAATCAGACCAGTGTGTGTCCGGTGGAAACCTCGTATGAATCTGATCTCAGGTCAGAATGGGTTATACAGCAATCAATATATTATCCTATGATTGATCTCGGCATGTCTTGGGAAGGGATCCCCTACTTAGACACTTGACAACCAGCCACCTCAAGTGTGACAGCCAGCATCATGAATAGTCCTGCAGCATGAATGTACTATGTTTGAATTTAAATTAACCCATTCTGACCTGAGATCAGATTCATACGAGGTTTCCGCCGGACACACACTGGGTCTGATTAAACCCATTCTGACCTGAGATCAGATTCTAAAAATGTCAGTCGTTCTTCGATTTTTCAAAAAATAGCAGACCTACAAGCTCGTATCGCGCCACTCGGTGGCGCGATATGAGCTTGTAGATCTGCTATTTTTCAATAGCTAAAGCATAACATGATGCCGACACCAAAATGGGTGCCCGGTCAGAATGGGTTAAATTAATAGCTTCTTATATTTCGAACATTATGCACAGTTAATTATATATTATAATTAACTAGTTCATACACAGGGACGTGGAAATGGATGACAGAATTTAATGAAAATTGTAATAAATCGGCTTCATCAGTCCCTGCATATGGCAGTGCTCAATGCTCATGTATGTCAGATCGATTGGTCAACCCACTAATGAGAAAAATGCGTGAGAAAGAATGGACTAAGAACTAACAGAGTTTTCGTCATTTAGAGTAGGATAATCTATCAAAATGATCAGTATTATCATTTTAGTCATGCAACCCTACTGTCAAGAATTCTTTAAGCAATCATTGTTTTGCAAGAGACAGATGTGAGTTCATAGCCTAACTCAACCTTCCCAAGCAGTTCCATGTGAACATACATGTGTATGTACTATACTGTATGTTAAAAAAGTACGGTATAGTACAGATACAGAATGTTGATGATCTGTCTGTCCTCCAGGTTTCTGGCGCGCTCCTTGGTCAAGATGTCAGGCCACAGTCCCCTGATGAGATTGGAGCAAAGGGCAGTCGAGGCGGACCAGATCATTGAGTACCTCAAACAACAGATCCAGCTACTCAAGGACAAAGCCAGTAAGAGATTGCTTCAATCACTGAAAATAGACCGCATAACCCAGCCGAATATTTATTTAATTTCCTTTTTTTTATCGCACCGCTGGTGTTACCAGCACGTACAGAACCCAGTTGTGAACCGTAATCAATATATATAAATAGGCGTCAACAGTCGAACTTGGCGCAGAGGGCGTTTGGACCAGGAGGCGTCAAAGGGCAATATCAGCGGTAAATGAGTTAACCCATTCTGACCGGGCACCCATTTTGGTGTCAGCATCATGTTATGCTTTAGCTATTTAAAAATAGCAGATCTACAAGCTCATATCGCGCCACCGAGTGGCGCGATACGAGCTTGTAGGTCTGCTATTTTTGAAAAATCGAAGAGCGACTGACATTTTTAGAATCTGATCTCAGGTCAGAATGGGTTCATCAGACCAGTGTGTCCCCGGCGGAAACCTCGTATGAATCTGATCTCAGGTCAGAATGGGTTAAATAGGCGTCAAAAGTCGAACTTGGCGCAGAGGGCGTTTGGAACAGGAGGCGTCAAAGGGCAATATCAGCGGTAAATGAGTTAAGCAGCGTTTAGGTTATGGTATCAATTATAAATGAAGCTGTAGGCCAAATTTGCTGGCAAAAGACCAATTGTGTTGCGGTGGAGTGGGTGTCAAATGCTGCTTTGGATATGGTTTTCTGCTCAAATGTTTGGCTACATGATAATTAGATTCATAATTTTGAGACTGAATGACTCTTATTGATGGGAAACATCATGAGAATGAAAGTGCCAAAATAAGTCAATGAGACCATGGCCCTCATTTATCAATCGAGTGTAAAATCTGCCACAGATTCGAGTGCAGGTTTCGTAGTACACCCACGTCGCCACGGCATTTATAAAGTGATCGCAAACAGCTGATCCTTCCTTAATTTTGTTCTCACGTTAATAAATGTCACGGCTGAATTTGATCTGGCACGCCCTAAGAAATCAAGCCTCGCCCTCGTTTTTGCGACATGAACAACGGCAATACGTTTCCTGAAACCATGGTTACATGAAAAAATAGGTTTCTCCCGTGCCTTGCTGCTCGCCTCACCCCCCTCTCTCATACACATGTACAGCACGCACACGCAACTTGCAAGCCCAACTAACTGGTGTGTTGTTAAAGGAGAATTCCATACTAAAAGGCTTTCTTACCTTTCTTTGTAGTTGTTACGTCCCCACCAAAGAGGTCCAGGTGTTATTTTGTGCAAAAGCTCCTTATTGGCTATTTTCCCTACCATAAGCCCTAAATGAATTGCATTGAATTGAATGGGAATTGAATGGGGCTATGGGGTGTTGTGCTAATTCGCTTATTTCCATTGCTCAAATTTATAATTTCTTTGTATATATCCTCTCTTTATAATGTAAATAATATCCCAAGCGGCACACTTTACTACTTCTTTCGATGGAAATAAGCGAACTAGCATAACACCCCATAGCCCCATTCAATTCCCATTCAATGCAATGCAATTCATTGAGGGCTTATGGTAGGGGAAATAGCCAACAAGGAGTTTTTGCACAAAAAAACACCTGGACCTCTTTGGTGGGGACGTAACAATTACAAAGAAAGGTAAGAAAGATAAGAAAGCATTCTAGCATGGAATTCTCCTTTAAACAAATAAAGAACGAACACCTGCATGAATTAAATAAAGCGTGCGTGCGGGGGGTGAGGCGGGCAGCAAGGGAAGCGAAGCGAGAGGAGAAACAGACAACTAAATAAAGTTGTAGGCCTACCCTGTGACAGGGTAGGTCTACAACTTTATTTAATTCATGCAGGGTCCCTGTCTGTTTCCCTCTCACCTCGCTTGCCTTGCTGTCATGCACGCACGCACCTACATGACACATTAAAAAAAGCTGTCTGTTTCTCCTCTCGCTTCGCTTCCCCCTCACCCCCCGCACGCACGCACGCACATATCGCTATTTGCAACTTTAACTGTGTGTTGTTAGTTGTATATTAAATTATTAAAGTATTTTTAATTTAATATACAACAAGATATATTAGTGAACGAAAACCTGAACCTGTGAACCATAATTAAATAACAAATAGGCACACACACGCTGCTGTTTTTCAGGTGCTCCTCCTGTCCTGTCTGTCTGTCTGTCTGTCTGTCTGTCTCTCTCTATCACAGTGGTCCGTCCGTGACCAACTGACCATGCACGTTCCGACGTTCGCCAGTCTATTTAGATTGCCTCGCAGTCGTTAGTCACTGTTATATGAATGTGCAGCCAAAACCATAGCCTCATGTGGCTGGTGCATGGGCTGGCTGGGTAATATACCTATATCTCCGATGCAGTTCCCACTTGCGCTGGGAGCCTGGCACGGTACATTTGGCATTCGAGCGACGCGTCGGGTTTATTATATTGCACATACCGTAAGAAAGACATCGGCCTTCATGCTGTAGATTAGGCTACAGTAGGCTATACCTGCACTGCACGTTGGGACTCTCCGCAGCTGAGCTGCAGCAGCTGCTGCACTATACTCTCCAACGTCCCGTCATGGAAATATTTCAGCACAGACAGCCCAAATCCTCGCATGTATGCGCTCATGCAAAACACTGTTTAAATGGCTTAAGCATCTCTTGCAACATTGTTTTTAATTGCGCGATTTTATCTCCTACTAATTTCATATGACACATGTATTCCTTAACATTTTTATTTATTTATTTTTTACATGTAGCCCATATACATTATACATACCTTTTATATAAACATTTTAGGAGTGAATACATATATCTTTTGATGCCTGTGGCAGCCTCTCAGCAGTTCAGACAAGGCTGCTCCGCTTGTGTAAAACAGAAAAACAGCGTACGCCAGCTCGCGACCAGACGTGACTATTTGTCCTACTCAAGTTCAATTTCAAGCTTTGCCGGAAATGTTAAATGCCGAAAATGTCGGTAATTTCGGCGTGCGCCCATATTTTGGCGTACGCACGGTTGATAAATGAGGGCCCATGTCTCCATGGTATCAAATCGTTGCCCAGAATTTCTTTGTGTTCATTGGAAATTACCGTGCCTTCTAAGAGACGGAGTAAGGTCTAACCATGCCAGACAAAATGTGCCCCACATCAGAATAAATCATTTTTTCTATTTTCAACGTTTTGGCCAATTACACGTATATAGACTATATCAGATTTGAATTTATCTGTGATATCCTTAAAAGATCATATCCCTGTTTTAGGATGCTAATTGTCCTCCTTATGTGCTGGTACTATATGTGGAATGACCCTGACAGGATTGTTTTTGCCTCTAGATGTCCAGGCCACTGTCAGAGAAGAGAAGAAGCTGATGGTGGAAAATGTCAAACTGAAGAAAGATATTGAGGAACTGAAATACCAGCTGCTTGAGAAAGAGAAGAGCAGAGGAGGTATAGTATGTTTTGCCTGGTTTTCCACGAAGGGCATGGTCCCCCACACACCCCACACACACCGACAGAAACGTCAACTTTCCATTCTCAGAGAAAAGGTGTGGAACTTCCCGTTGCAGACATTGGCAGGGTTGATGCATATGGCTATGATGCAATGATGCAATCGCAACTCTCAGCGCTGCTAGTGCAGTGAGTGCAAAAACCGGGAAGTGGGAACAATTAGAAACTAACAAAACAGGTCAACGTGACGTCACTGACGTGACTGGTCAAGTACCTGCAGTGATTCTAAGCTGCTGCCAACTAGTGGTAAGTGGACGACGTACATGATGAGGCTGAATAATTGACGAGGCTGATTGGAAGGCTGCGATGCAATGCAATATTACTACTACTAATGCTACTACAAATTACAAAAAAAATGTATCAGGAGGCCCCTGGAGGCTCGAGGCCTGTTTCAATTGAAACATATATAACATATACCGTACTGTTACTGTGGCTATCAAGGCATCTGAAGTTTGGAGTTCAACATTGGTGGACTTTCATTGGGTGTCTGTCAAGTCAACCAATAGGAAATAAGCACCGTGGTTGACCCCACTTGGGAGGCATTTTGGAAGTTGATTTCATTCAGTGAACAAATCACTCCAAACCTAAGTAAGTTAAACAAATTTCAGAAAACCGGTATTTCCCACAACCTGCAAGACATCATGGAAAATTGACGTGTCCTCTGCATGCATTGGCTACAACAACGTTCTGACGTTAAATGCCTTTTTGCCTCGACAAAGATCTTGAAGATGTTGGCATAAATAGGTCCAGTGTGTCCGACCAGGGAGTATTTGATTTCAGTCACAGCTCGTTATTATATTGTTTGCTTAGCAAAATCTAGGATAATATCTTTATGCGTTCTCGCCTCAGCCTATTGCAACCAGACATCTCATTATAAGCAACCATAAAGCTCCCAACAATGCCCATTAAAGTGATGGACAGCATGTCTTCCGACTCGACCGTTGGTGATATTGTGCCTCTGCCATGCATTAACATACAAGGGCAACAGTGCTCTGATCATTAACACACATGTAATGCTTTCCAGGCAGGAGTTTTATAAAGAAAAATAATTAAAATCAAGGGATTAAAAGAAATAAGCAATTTAGGCCTTTCCCAAAGCGCTCCTCTCAATATGTTAGTTTTGGCGGGCTCTAGGAATGTGCTCGAATACAGCTGGGCTTATGTTTCCACGTATCCAATTGTAATGTTTATTTTTGCCTTTCACTTCAATGCCTTTAAGGTGCCATAAAAAGCTTAATCAAAAGCACAGATAAGTGTGGAGCTATTTGAAGGATATTTCTGTGACTTTAACCGATTTGTAATTGAGATTAAAACGGCAAACTGATGAATACAAGGTCATCAGGGCCTTGTGTAACGATGGCATGGAAAACATTGCATGGAGCAGACTTTCAAAATCACTCGCAGTCGTCTCATACCAACAGCATTTTAAAGGTCAGTGCCTTAGACTGTGTTTTAAAGGTAAACCTTAAAAGTCCATAACCTCAGGCCCTACCATAGAATTAAGGTAATCAAGAGCATTTTGGCTGGCAGTGGTACAGTACGCCTGCAAACCGATGTTTGTCAGACACAGCCACTAAGGTTTTCTGGGAATACAAACATCAGGCGCCTGAAATGATGGGTTTTTTGATTTATTTTCCCCTTCTTTTCAAAAATTGATTGAGAACATTGTTCCCCACTTCATGGCTCCATTTCCTTATTTCCATCTCAGCTTGGACACTGTGTCATTTTCCCATCCAAACTGTTTGCAGGAGGAGACCGGTCCTCCCATTGGGTGTATAAATAAATCTCCCTCTGTATCATTTCACACTGCATTATGCAGCAGAAACCAACACTATGAAGGAGGGAATGAGAGAATTATGAAGTAGCATCATGTCTTTTGTTCACCATGTAAATTATCTCTTCCAATGCAGCATTGCTAGGCAAACTTTCACTCCTTCAGTTTCACACAGTGCATCTAGGAAACCACCTGGTTCCACAAGACATCAGTTAGTCAGCAGAGAAAACGGGGACAAGAAGATCTAATAATAATAATAATAATAATATCCCGATAAGGCCTTTTTCTTTCCTGGTATTGTTGGAACAAAAATGATGCAATAGCTCTAAGGCGCACTCCTGATTACCCGCGACAGCAAAAGTACACATAATTGCAGTGAGGATCATCCTTGTGGTATTTAAACAATGGTTACCAATCCATGTGCTCTCACTGAAATGTTTTCCTCAAAGTAGTAGGAGAAAACGAATAGGAGAAAACAACAAGGTTACAACAAGAGCTGACACAGCAATGTCATATATAGCACTCGAATTTCTTATAATTACGGTAACGTTGTAGTTGGAATGTGTCTTTGACCAGTCCGGTTCTAACTCACTATTCTGTAATGGTCAACAAACTGTTCAGTCAGTATGTGTATGTGAAATGTGTGTGTGAAGGTTAAAGGGAAACTTCACAATGGATTTTACAAGAGGGTTTATAAGTATTCTGTATGGCATGTTAAGATCCAAAACAACTACAGAAGGTTTGGTGTGAAATATTTGAAAATGCCAATGTGTGTAATAGAGCTTGGTCGATTCAGCTAAGAACCATACACCGATTACAGATCTCACCTAGCCTTCGCCATAAAATGAATCCTACTCTATCTCCTGTCTGTCTTAAGTGTAAAACTGAAGAGGGAAATTATATTCACTGTATATGGTCATGTCATAGGATTAAACGATACTGGTTGGTTTGGGTATCGTGCAGCAGTTGAATGAGATCTTCAATATGGAGTTTGAACCCGACCCTATGCGTTTGATTCTTGGGCTGCCTGATGACAAGATTGTTAACAAGTTCCATTCACGTCTGTTTAATCCCTTAATTTATGCTGCTAGGAAAAATATTCTGTTGTCTTGGATTAATGAGAAACCACCAACAAAAAAAGACTGGCACAAAATAATCATGCAGTGCATGCCGTTGGAATTCCTAACCTGCCTGCTACGCTCCACAACAGATGCCTTCTATGAAATATGGGACCCATATTTACGATTTATTGGCCCTCAGTTAGCTACCACCTTGACCATAGGGTTCCTGGACAGAAGCGACCACTAACCTTGATGGATAGAATGTGTTTTATGTATGCATATCTTATTTTATTTTCTTTAATTTTCTGTGGGGAGTTGTGTTAACCCATGTTCTCTGGGGAGTTGTTAACCCATGTAGACTTTCAAGCACCAAACTGAATGTGTCCATATTTGTATATTCTTTTTGTATTTAATTATTTTGGTTCGATGTAAGTAATGGGTATATGTGTCTGAGTTGAGCTGTTTGTGTTTTTTCTTTTTTTTCCTTCTGTCTTGTCTTTGTCATAAAATGTAAAAATCAATTCACCCTTTTTGCAAAAAAATATAATGTTAATGACGTTTAGAAGATTTAGAACACTTTCCTGGGTGTCTTTATATGTGGTTTTAGATTTTAGCAGTGAGCCCAGTGTCTCTGATGTCATCTGGGCTCACTTCCTTCCTGGACTCCTTGTGGATAGGGTGAGGGCTGTCTTAAGGCCTATTCATAGTCTGGATTTTCGGTGGTGAGGTGACCACCGCTCCGGTGGTGAGCTGACCACCGGAGCTGAAATAACGTTGAGCGGTGGTGAGTAAAAACAGAGAGAAGGGCTGGAGCGGTGGCGGTGGTTTGCTCTTCACCGCGGCTCGTGACGTCATGTTGTAGTTCGGTGGTCACCCCACCACCGTAAATCCAGACTATGTATGAGCCTTTACTGAGACAACTCCCTGTGGGGGTGTGGAACGCGCGTGTCGAATTTGAAGTCGGTGGGGTGAACAGTTCTCGAGTTGCGTGGATTACAGACGTATACACAGACAGACATATACAGAGATGTGGTGCATTTATAGATGCAGTAGATGTAGAGGGACATGGATAGTATATACTGTATAGATAGTATCTAAATCTAGCTTTGCCAAAATAATGACAGCTATCCCCTTTGTCCTTCTTGCAGTGATAGACGTGGCTATGCCCTCAGCAGAGGCCAGTGTTGTGTGTGTGTCTAAGACCACCAGTCCTCCTGAACCCATGGCTACCTCTGCCCCCCTGGCTGCTGCACCAACAGACCCCCCTCCGGCTAAAGACGAGGGCAAGAAGAAGAAGCCGGCAGAGAAAAAAGGTAATGGAAACCAATGTGATTAATTTGCCATGGAATCTTGTGTTTTCACAAAATCTTGTGTTTTCACTCAAAATCAACATACAGTACATGGGGGAAGCCCCCATATATTGTGCCCAGGTCTCGTGACATCACTATGACATCATCAGGGATGATAGTAAATCAGAGATCATATCATAGTAAATGCGACCTGCTGTCACAATTAAGCCCGTATATGGAGATCCCTGATGTCATCAATATTAGTATATGGAGAACCTGTTCTGACATTCCATATGTTGATCCTTTCCCCATTCATCCTTCCTTTTCAATGTCTCCCTTTTGACTGATACCTGTCCATTCAAACTCTAGACGGGCCTGCCCCAAAGTTATTTGTGCAGCCACGCCTGGCAGCCGGCGAAAACTAGAGTTCTCAACAGGCCCAAAATTGGCCCGGCCCTACCTGTGCCTTCATCAAACCCTGTACACTTAAGACACTGCCACCCTTAGATCTCGATATATGGTGCTGACTTGTTCTGACATTCCATATGTTGATCTGACCTCATCAAATCCTGTACACTCAAGACACGCTCCATATATGGCCAGTGCATGCCAGTTCTCGCCCTCAGGCGTCTTACTGGTACCAGTGTGTATATATACTGCATTTATGTTTTTTATCTCCAAAAAGTTTGAGTGAGTTCTTAACATGGGATGTAAAACTCGATACAAAGATAATTTTCCACAAAAACCATCAGGACAGTCATGACCAATGATAAGGATTATAAAATCTATAAAAAAAAAATAGAGAATTGGAGATGATTAGTTTAGGCATAACCACACAGCCATGCCTGTATCCTTCATTTTGTACGTGTCAGCAGAGGTGAAATAGAGAGATAATAAAAGAGCCACTGTAGAATGAGTTAGGTGACCAAATATATTTGGTCTTTCCCTTTTGGAACCTGAGATTTAGTTAGAGGTCCAGATTTTCCATCAATGTTTGGCCTGGATGCAGTTCCTTGTGTTTTAAAGGCCAGCTGAGATTCATCTAACAGGTCCCTCCATCTGACTCCTAATACCTGCCGATAATGGATGAAGCACAGGAGAGCTCTGCGCTGTAGTAGTTCCAAGTTTACACTTTGGCTCTGGGTGGAAGCAAGAAACCGCTTTTTCTAACCACTTGATTGTCTCCACCAGGCCGAAGGCATGTGGGGAGAGTATGTTTTGCACTCCGTCCGTCCGCGTGTCCGTCCGTCCGTCCGTCCGTCCGTCCGTGTGTCCGTGAACAGCTAATCTCGGCCACCGTTAACCCGGTCGATGCCATATTTTGCACACACACTCCCTGGATGCCAACGATGAACCTCTGCCCCAAACTTTCCAGAACAGCCTGTTATAGCGCCACCAGGAGGCCGCTTTGTGCAAAACAAGTTTTTGCACAGTACACCTACAGATTTTGTCCAAACATCACGCAAATTGGTACACAGTCTCTCTAGAGCCATTCAACAAAACGGGTCTTTCAGATTTATCAGACTCCATCCTGATTGGTTAAGATTGGCTTCCAAAGTTCACAGGAGTGCTCAGTTTCAAACAAAATGCTGCAAATCATGAACACATCGCGTGATTTCCGTGAAATTGTGCACCCACATTCCCACTAGGCCGAGGACGAAATGCCACATGAACAATTTCAACTCAGCCTCAAGGTGGCGCTATAACTGGCCGAAAAGTGTTTTTACCTCTAACTGCACGGATCTGTGGATAACCTGGTGGAGACCTGTGCCCAGAAGGGCACTTTTTCTAGTTTGTTATGTGTTAACCCATTCTGACCTGAGATCAGATTCTAAAAATGTCAGTCGCTCTTCGATTTTTCAAAAATAGCAGACCTACAAGCTCGTATCGCGCCACTCGGTGGCGCGATATGAGCTTGTAGATCTGCTATTTTTAAATAGCTAAAGCATAACATGATGCTGCCACCAAAATGGGTGCCCGGTCAGAATGGGTTAATGGATATTTTGATTGGTTTTTTAAGATTGTGGACTGGTAATGGTTTTAGGATTCTTGCGTGTTTCTATTGTGTTGATTTAATTGCTGTTTAAATTTGTTTTTATTAAACTGTCTTAAAAGCTAGGGATTTCATTATGAAAAGCAACAAAGCCAAACGACTTGGTTTTAAATGTGAATCAACGTTGCCTAATTAGCTGTCAGAGCACAGCTATTGGGGATAATATTGCTTTGTGTTTATGGGAGTATTAACTCAAGCAGTCTATAATGGAAAAGGTTTGTGACATGGACAAGCCCATCAACCCCCGTCAAAAATAGCCTGGCACAGCCAGACTTCACCCGCCCCTATCTGCATATGCATATGCCCAGCGCAGTGGTATATTAGTATCGCAACGCGAGGCTACGTCAAAAAGCTGTAAATTAACACAAGGCACTAATGTTGCTGTGTTTTCACCAAATACTCTGTCTACAGACTGACAGGTGTCATTTGATTAGTCACGCACTCCAATGGTATGAATGTCTTCAAACCCAAACCTATTCTAAACCAATTGAAAGGTACTTTTGCACGAAACGGTATGCATCTCCCATGTCTTTGGCTTGCTTAAGCACTCGCCTACAAGCCAAAAAACATTTGGGTCTTTGTGTTTGATCCAGGTCCCTTAGATCTCTAGGGAGTTGTGGAAAAAAACAAACTCTGTATTATTGTTTTAATACCTACAGTGATCGCGGTACAAGATTTGCTGCAGGTACTGTAGGCTTTGTTTAAAACTTCATTGAGGAACTGTAATTGGATGACACGCATCTGTCCAGCAGATATTCCATATACTCAGTACTTTAAAATGGATCCTCAACAAGTCCTCTAATAAAGATACCAAATTAATTTGTACACTCTACATCCGCAATTGACACCAACGTTGGTGACTATAGAGCGTCGCAGTCCCGCCCCCCTACCAGGGCCCAGGAAATGATTCCCCGTTCATTTTCCTCAAAGACATTTCAAAAAGTATTTATTTAAAGACCTTTTAAGCCTCGTACAAAGTCAACTCAAATCAGAAATCATGACAACAAACACAATTTTTCGGGCCGAACAAATTATTAGAAAGAAGAAGAAAACTGCACTTTTTCCCTTGTTTTTCTTCTTTGTAATTATTTGTTTGGTCCAAAATTATTTCCTGGGCCTGGCGATGTCATGAAGGGGGGGGGGGGAGGGACTGCGATAGTGCAGATGCACTATGGTTGTAGTTGAACCACAAAACTGTCATAGTAAGACTGTCCGTTTGTCCCAGTTTGTTTGTTAATCTGTGCACAAACTTGTCCACCAGAGGGTGCTTAAAACACCAAAACAAACTTGGACTGAAATACACTACCACACACCCGAACTTTGCACACCTTTAGGTTTTCTTGTTTAAACAAGAACCAGGTTGGAAATGAGTTGAATGCTGTCAGAGCCTTCATCCTGTATTTTGTCTCAAAACGGTAAATTCGAAGACAAGGGCCCACTCTCTAAAATATGACAAAATAGACATTTCTATTTTGTATATTATATTAGATTTATTTATATGTTTACTGTAGGCTATATCTAACTATAAATTATACACATTTCTCTATCTGTGTGTGTGTGTGTGTGTGTGTGTGTGTGTGTGTGTGTGTGTGTGTGTGTGTGTGTGTGTGTGTGTGTGCGTGCGTGCGTGGAATTTCCCCACATTCAATCCTTATTTTGAAAAGCCAAACCTGCGACCGTATGTTTTAAATGTCGGCTTCAGGGAGAAGGCAGAAGTCAAAGCATCCTGGTTTAAGTTCTAACTTAAACCACTGCGGCGGGTCCTAACCTAAGTAATCAGCAATAGAGCCTTGAGCTATTTTATAGGGACGCAGACAGACGGATAGTACTCTGACAATGGGTAAAACGGTTATCACATAACTGGGCGGGACATGCATTCCCAACTTGTATCATTCCCGACTGCCTTGTTCCCGCGTAGACCGGACACCGGCCTAGTATATTTAATTTATTTAATATGAAGCTGACAGTGAAAACAACTACCATCAAGCCTTGATGGTAGTTGTTTTCAAGGTCACTGTGAGTAAGGCCTATACTAATGTTGATCCTGTTGGGATCGACATTTAGCTTAACTTATCTTCTGGCCTGGGCATTTCTCATGTGTGAATGTGTGTAGCCACATGATACATGCGGGTGTATATACAGTAGCACAGATAGAAGATCGACTCGGGTGAGTCGGGTCAACTTAATTTAGGTAAATAATAAATATCAGTTAAATTTAATCTGAAATGACCTTTTTGTTTCTGCCAGGAGGTGAGAAACCGGAGAAGAAACAGGCAGCTCCTCAAGAGGATGCCAAGGTGGATGTGTCGCGCCTGGACTTGCGCGTTGGACGCATCATCGAGGCCACGAAGCACCCAGACGCCGACTCGCTCTACGTGGAGCAAGTGGACGTGGGAGAGGCTGTCCCCAGAACGGTTGTCAGTGGACTGGTGAAGCACATACCTCTGGACCAGGTACAATCACACACACAATACTGGACTGGTGAAGCACATACCTCTGGACCAGGTACAATTACACACAATACTGGACTGGTGAAGCACATACCTCTGGACCAGGTACAATTACAAACACAACTCTTTTTATGATCATCAGGGCTGAACAGTGGTT
The DNA here is from genome assembly GCF_964188405.1 of Protomyctophum parallelum. Lineage (NCBI taxonomy): Eukaryota > Metazoa > Chordata > Actinopteri > Myctophiformes > Myctophidae > Protomyctophum > Protomyctophum parallelum. The sequence continues at coordinate 54,796,277 of NC_139702.1, read as the reverse complement.
TTTGGAAATGCTGGATTAGCATTACTGCTGAGGTTTGAGTGGTTTGTTTCTTTTGGTCGTACCAGAAGTAGTGGTAGTCCGATATACTGTAGATGCAATTGTGGGTTCAACTACTGTACTGTTAGACTAAGTGTATTCTGGACCAGCCAGTCACCAGGGGAACACTGGAGTGTAGCGGGTCAAATGCTCACTGTAGACTGTAATCAACCTCTGCTCTCGACTTGTTCCAACTTCCACCACAGACTACACTTCAGAGCTGTTTTCACGAGATGTGTACCGTTGTAGCTCACTGGATTTATTAGTGTGAAATCACTTGGTGTTTTGTTTTGGTGTGTTGCTTGTAACAACACACGTAATTCTGCAGGCTGATGGATTTGGTTTGATTTGGCTTTATTCCTATACAGTACAAGATATGTTATTTATGACCCCCCCCCCCCCCATGCAAACCAATTTGTACATAGAATTGTTCACCTCTAAAAACAGCATCGGTTCCTTTCATGGTCAGAAGTAATCCTGGATTTGACTCTGAGTTTACTTTAACATTCCTGGGAAACTTCTTTCATTATAACTTTATGTAGACGAATATATACAGTATGCTGTAAATGAAAGCATATGCTTGCTGGAGTCATGTATACACAAACACTGTATAACTGCCAAAAGAAACTAGAATATCAAAGACAAATTAATTGGAAGTGGCAGTCTTCCTCTTCCTTCCTTTTTTTCCTTTTTTTTCCAAAGACAGATATCAGACATTCTGATATTAAATTGGTAGATTGTTTGGATTTGATGTGAGTGTAATTAATTTGTCTCCTACTGCAGTTTACAAGGCCAAGTATTCTCATTAGCAGGCTCTTCATGAAGCTTCTGTTATTTTGCTCTGCTGGTCCATTCAACAGAGAGAGACAATAAAAACAATTAATTTGACTTTCTTGTTTAAAATGCTTTGCCGTTTTAGTGGTTTGTCTGTTCTGTTTAATATGTCACAGGTTCAGTCCCTACAAATTCTGCAAACATCATTCTCCATTCTGTAAACATGCTTTAAATGTAAACTGTAGCTTCCAAATGCTATTTCATGATACCTTTCAGAAATACTGTATAAACTACCTAACAGGGCTGCACAGTTGAAGCTCTGAACACATGTGCTGCAATTTATTGTTTATAAAACATCTACAGCCCTACCACTAAGATAAAAGAGTGTGTAACAATGGGAACATCTGACCTGTAAATCGATTACAAGACATTTAAACCATCCACTGGCTAGCCATAACAGCCTCAAGCTCATCACAGCAACATAAATGTATGCAGATTGATGTAAAATCCAAAAATGATTTTCCAAAAAATGGATGCTTCTCAAAGAAAGGTATGATTAGATTTTCTGAGCATATCATGCCATGTATTGTACCATTGTATTACATTCCTGTTAGATGGAAATGGCCTCTAGACTTGGCTTTGTTTGTGTAAACCAGAGAGGTTCAGAGGCTTAGCAAGCCAGTGTTTTCCTGTTTACTCCCCGTAAGTTTATGAAATGAGGCACACAAAACCATGTGTCGTCGGAACATTTCAAACAACAAGACTGACATGTTAACATTGCGTGGATGGGGTTAGGAGAATGTAAGTACAGTAGTATATATGTATACTGTATAATGTACAGTGTAATGGTAAAACGGCACAATGCAATCACAAAATGTAATTTACAGCGTAAATAGTTATATTTTTATACTACTTTTATACTATTATATTCTTATACTACTTACGTACTGCAATTATAATCCTATACAATATATAAGACTCTTCATGTTGAGTCTATTCCAAAGTAACGTCAACTCCATGCCCGTCGCAGCCCGCGGGTTACAATCACACACTGTCGGCTAAATGCTGTGACTAAGTTGTGCACTAGTACTTCAAAGGTAAATGCCACCAAGGTAGATGTCACTGCTTTCTGTATAAGAAAAGTGGCTCTGCCAAAGCAAAGATGACTATTTCATTAGTGTTAACTCTGTTTCTCCTTCCCCCTTCAGATGCAGAACCGTATGGCCGTGTTGATGTGCAACTTGAAGCCGGCCAAGATGAGAGGCGTGGTGTCCCAAGCCATGGTCATGTGTGCCAGCTCCCCTGACAAAGTGGAGATCTTGGACCCCCCCAGTGGAGCGGTGCCTGGGGATAGGGTCACGTTCCAGGGCTTCCCAGGTACTCCCATCTTTCTCTTAATAGTAGCACTTCTTTCTGATAACTATCAGGCCTTATGGTTTTCTCTCAGTAACTGAAATGTCAAAATGATAGTTTTGGGGTATGTTTTGTGAAAGTCAGCTAGTCATCCCATCAACCTGGTATCCATGTTAGAGTGCGACACCCCCTGGGGTCTTTTAGTGTTATCCTTTTAGCGTAACCTTTGACTGTACTCCTACTACGACTATGTACCGTACTGTTATCAAGCTTATTACGGAAATAAAGTATTCAATCAATCAATCAAAAAAACAAATGGAGGAAAACATACTGGGCCTCAGTGATGAGGGAAATTAAATGGCACCATTGAATTGCCGTCTTGCCAAAAAACCCATTAGAAGTCTGCTTTCATCCCTTTGAAATCACCAGTCCCAAAGCTTTCCCAGGACCCCAGCACTCAGTACTCCCATTAGAGACCTCCCTGTCTCTATTTAGTGAACAGCTAAATGATCTGTGACTGTTAATTGACAACCTAATCAGCACCTCACTAGCAGGGAGTGCAACCTGCCCTTTTCTCACGGTCTACACAGGGAAATCCAGTGTTAATATAATCTGAAAGTGTAAAAAACAAATGCAAATAAGTCAAATTTCAGAGTTAAAATGAAGTGACATTAGAGACAGGAGAGACTTGGGGTAAACAGATCGCCTAATTGTCTCATTTTGTGCAAATGTGAGAGAAACCAGATGCACACTGGCCATTGTAAATCAAGAATTAAGAATCAACTTGCTAAGCAGAAGAGAAGTATTTGCCTTGGTGACATGCATACTGTACTGTAGGTGCATGGATATCATACCACCACCACCACCGTAAAGTCACAACAAGATCCCCTATAATGAATGAATGACAATCAATCATTCCCACTCAAATATCTTCATCTTTTCTATATTCTATATTTTAAATCCTTTTCATTTACCTCCCCACTTTAATCATTATGCCAATTCCCTGCATGTTTTATAGTCCCCGTCACTGCCAACCCCTACATTTGGTATTTTAGCACGGTGTGGAGAACCACGTCTCCTCCGATACACATGGTGTTGACAGAGGACTCTCACTGGGTAACGCATGCAGAGGAACACCCTAAACCTCCCAATTCTGCTCTCTGCTGAACAAGTCCCCCCACCAGCCTCCCACCCACGAATATTGTGTTAACCTATTCTGAACGGGCACCCATTTTGGTGTCAGCATCATGTCATGCTTTAGCTATTGAAAAATAGCAGATCTACAAGCTCATATCGCGCCACCGAGTGGCGCGATACGAGCTTGTAGGTCTGCTATTTTTTGAAAAATCGAAGAGCGACTGACATTTTTAGAATCTGATCTCAGGTCAGAATGGGTTCATCAGACCAGTGTGTGCCCGGCGGAAACCTCGTATGAATCTGATCTCAGGTCAGAATGGGTTAATTGTGTTCATTGGAGCGCCCGGCCATGAGGCCGGAGGCACCACAGAGTAGTCAAACCACAGCCTCCACAGTGGTGGGCAGGATCTTGCAACCAACAGACGCCTTTCTGTCATATATCTTCACGTCATTTAATCTAATGAATGCGTAGCCTGAAAACTGTTAAAAGAAAAAAACATCACTAATTTGTACAGGGGTAAACCCGTTGTCAATGCTATTGATTTACTCATCCCAAAACCCATAAAAAAAATGTCCGGGTTTGGAAGAGCCAATACATTTTGATGGAAGTGGCTGCACAGAGAGAAGAAGTGGACATAATTATGAGAGTCATGTATTCGTTTAAAGAGAGCAATAACTTGAACAGGGAGTTCCCCTCAGAAGAAGAAGAAGAAGAAGAAGAAGAGAAATCATATGATGAGGGAGGGAGGGTCTGTGGTGCGAGCACCCAGGGCTCTGCTGCGTCAGCCTGGGCTTTCATCTACGCCGTGCTCCCTGTCTCATCCCCATACGAAAGCTGTTTGCTTTATGAGGGATCCCCATGGCCAAAACCATTGTTTTACAACTGTTGCCGCAACTGAGAGCCACACTCGAGTGAGACTTTCTGGAGAAGACGAGGACAGCGAGCAGAGGTTCTGGAAGTCTAAAGAGAACTTAATGGATTATAGGAGGCAGGGTGCCAAGCTGAACTGTGGTCATTCAAAAGGCTGGTGGTGATGGCGAGTGCTTCCCCCAAAAAATGTTTACAGCGCTACAGCGAGGGATGAAACGGATTTCTGTCTCTCTCTCTCTCTCTCTCTCTCTCTCTCTCTCTCTCTCTCTCTCTCTCTCTCCCTCCCTCCCTCCCCGTCTGGCTCAAAGTCCTGTTTCTTTTTCATAGTTACTCTACTTATTTCATTATCTCTCTTTACCTGCCTTTCTGCCTCTCCCTCTTCACATCTCCCTTTGTCTCAATAAAATAAATAAATCATGTTTTATTATTATTATTATTATGGGCCTCCCACAGTGTACCATCCTATTCAGGTGAAACCAGTGCCCTGCTGATGTGTAGATGCATTCATAAAGAAGTAATACTCAGTGTGGTAATGCTGAACAATCAATCAAAATAATCGAATGCATGTCAAAGTATCCCTAAGCAATACACTTGACCCCTAACTGCTCCTGATGAGTAGGTGCATGGTTTACTCTGCTGTCAGTGTGTGAATGGGTGAGTGTACTGTAATGCAAAAGTGCTTATTTTTTATTTACTCACACATGCCAGCTGACTAGCCCCAGTATGGCCTCTTAAACTCTCCCGTCAAAACATTTTGCATGCTTTTGATCAAAAGTAATTGATGCCACCCTGCACTCGTAACTTGGGAGGAAGCACAGCCCTACTAAATGAAACACATTTGTATTTTTTCGCACCGTTTCCCAAAATTGCTGTATTTAGACGGACAGAAGGAAAAATAGAACACGCAACAGAAGCAGGCCAACTCCAAGTTATGAATTTGCCCAAATGCCAAGCAACATCAAAACCATCGTGAAATTATGAGGACCTCCCTTTAACCATATTTGGTGGCTGGCATGTTTTGAATTTAATAATAATAATGAATTGCATTTTTATAGCGCTTTTCCAAGTGCTCAAAGCGCTTTACAATGGTTGGTTCATTCATACATTGGGAGGTGAAGCGGCGAACAGTCGACTCCAGTGTCCTCACTTCCCAGTTCATACACCAATGGTGGCAACCAAACTAACTCATTGATGGCAATGTAGGGTTCAGTGTCTTGCCCATGGACAAATGTTTTCTTTGTGTTTCAAATAAATAAACAGAAAATAAATAAAAGCCTAACCTTTTCGAGAAAAGCTTAATTTTATTTTAAGTTTAATATAACAGACACAACCTGAGCATAATAATACAATAATAAGTAACAATTGAGAGCAGAGACGATTCTAATTGATCAAATGTCCTTTTGTCCTCTTCATCCAGGTGAACCAGACAAGGAGCTGAACCCCAAGAAGAAGGTGTGGGAGCAGGTGCAGCCAGACCTGCGTACAGATGCACAGTATGTTGCCACCTATAAAGGTGCTGCCTTTGAGGTCGCTGGCAAAGGAGTGTGCAAAGCACAAACCATGAGCAACAGTGGAATCAAATGAAAAGCAACACAGAGCTGCCTGAGTGCCTCAATTGTTCTGGCTGAGGAAGAAAATGATGTCTAGAAGAGAATGATGTCTAAATGCTGTGAAAGTGATAATTAAAGGAGTTTGAAAGTTTTCCATGGCCTCTAAAATGTATTATTATACATTACATGCTGTATACTGTAATACTCCACATACAGTATTTGTCCAGATTAAGGAAAAGTAATTGTGTAAGTGCGTGCGTGCGTGCGTGCGTGCGTGCGTGCGTGCACGCACGACTGATGGGATTATAGAGATGAGATTTCTTGAACTTGACCACAAAGGTATACATTTTCTGTGAGACGCTCCATGACATAAAAACATGCTGAATACTCAAGTTGTTTATGCTTTAAACCTCTCTGCGTTGTCCCGTCATCCTGTGACGCATTATCTTGATTGTGCTTTGATATTTGAGGTTTCGTTGGGACTCCAAACGACATCGTGGTCCCTGAGTGAGCATCGTTTGGCCTCACTTCAGCTTGTCTTGTTTGGCCGTTTTAATGAGCAGGAGATGAAACGCGTACACTACAAAGCCCCGAGCGAACGGATTGAGTTCTCAAACACTCATCCGATGTTTTCAAATGGCACTGAGCCGCCAGTACACCAGACTCGGTCATTATCTCAGTCTGTGAAGCCAATGTCATTTGCGTTGTTTTATCTTTCTCTTGGAAAAAAAAGTACCTCCATCCCCCACACTTTTGCACCAGGGAAAATAGACCCTTTTTTACCCAAATCAGATTGATTTATGCCGTCTCTGCATGTTGTAGCGTCAACAGTAATTAAGGCCATGTACGTTGCAGAACATTTGTCAGAGGTTAAAGCAGAGCAGTGACAGAAATGGGGAAGATTTTCCACTACATGCTGCTTTCTGATTTGTATTGTGTTGTTAATCAACTAAATTGGTAGTTGCAATAAAGCACTCAGCATGCCCTTGCTAGAATGTCCTGCATGACATTGAGCGCACTTTTTTTTTGCAGGTTTATTTAACAGATCAAATTATGTTGTTTTTTATGCCTGCCTGCCAGACAAACAATACAAAACATATTGTCCACGGGCAGAGCTTGGCTGTTTCCCCCCACATTTACTAGTCCTGAAGACTATTTTCACTGAGTGGTGACAAAGAACTATTACTGTTTGAGACATAGGGGCTGCAGAGTAGACTATACATTCCAATTTGAAATGTCAGCTGCATGTAATGGAATGACATTTCAGAGTTTACAGTCTGCTTAGACTTTGTGTTGACTTGATAATGGCTGTAATATTTAACCTTTTATTTACCCAGGATAAATGACTGCAAAGATGCTCTGACAGCAAACCTTGACTCACACCCATGCAATTATACTCATTTAAACAGGCGCTGCCTAGCGCAACCACAGTCTACTGTTGGCCACGGAGCACCTCCACTGGCATACCGTAATTGGGGGTAATGCCTGACATACGGTTAAGTGCTGTGTTGCTCACCGAAAATGGCAGATCTACAAGATCACAAGGCACCATGGCCTGTAGATCGGCTGTTATTGTGCACAACAGTGCAACTAACACTAAGTATAAATCGCCAATAAAATGAGTGGTGCTTAGAATATGGTGGAGGATGTATAGAGCAAATTTTTCCACATTCCCTTTGCAGAGATTTTCTGGCTCATGTAGTTCAGTCACAACTCACAACATTTCACCTCTCAACTTATACCATGATCAAAGTCTAAACAGGAAGCTCAGTCACAAGTCCCCACAGAAGGGTGTGCAATTTTTTCTGGAATACAACACTTTTCTGAGCCACTGTGGTGGCAGTAGTTCAGCGCCTTTGGATAAAGGGGCTATATAAATTTACCATTTGGCATAAGAAAACTGACTTTATTTGTCGGTTTTTACGACAAGTTTTTGTTTTTTCACTGGCAGATATGTCTGGTTTCCAGGGTAGTAAACGCCCAGTTATACTTGATATGCAGTGTTATAACATGTCAGTGCAACCATGAAACAGTAATTCAGTGCTGAAAACAATACAGTTTAAACTATTTTGTCCAGGTGAAATGAAAAGGTGCAAGCTGCCTACTGTATAAACAGACCTCACCTCAAGACAACAAAAGACGGGAACAAAAGATAAACGAGCACGATGACCAAGAAGCACAACTGCACAACTGAATCGTGCAACAGAATCTAAACAATAGCAGCACGAGTCAGTGGAAAGAAGTAGGACAACACAATGTGAAATTACAAACCACTTTTGTCACAAGCAGTTATCCAGTTGGAGTTTTGTTTTGTCTGATAGAGCATTGTGCACTGAGAGAATATCAGAAGCAGGTGTAGGCCAGTAAGGAGGGAGTTACAATAGTCAAGTTTTGACAAGACTGTTGTCTGCATTAGGAGCTGGGCTGACTCCTGGATGAGGAACGGTCTAATTCGTTGTATGTTATAGATTCCGTGTAAACCTACAGGATCAAGTGACGGCTGTGATGTGTGTTTTGAACGAGAGCTGACTGTCTAGGATAACACCAAGGTTACAGACGTAACCAGGGCGTTGTCTACAGAAATAGTTAGCTCCCGCATGGGGCAGGACTAAGCTGCATGGGAAAAAGAGAAGCTCAGTCTTGTCTCGGTTCAGCTTGAGGTGGTTAGAAGACATCCACTGGGCCTGGGCCATGGCTCAGCGGTCCAGGCGAAAGCCACAAAAAAACAAAAGACATCCACTGTGAGATGTCAGCCAGGCATGCAGTGATGCGCTCTTCCACCTGAGTAGCAGAGGGGGGAAGGATAGGAACAGTTGTGTGTCATCGGCATAGCAGTGATAAGATAGATTGTGAGCAGACATGATAGTGCATGCCAAGAGATTTAGTGTACAGGGAGAAAAGGAGGGGACCAAGTACAGATCCCTGTGGGACCGCAGTTTGGAGGGTTCGGGGGGACGATAGCAAACCTTTCCAAGAAACCCGGTATGGTCCGGTCGGTGACCTACCAGGTTTTACCTATAACTGCACCGATCTGTGTGAAACGTTGCATGCACACTCCCTAGAGGCCAAGGAAAAACCTTTGACCTGCATTTTTCACATGTGCCATTTATAGCCTTTTATAAAAACAAAAAATCCTGCACACCGTAACACAGTATCTCTATAGTCATGTGCACAAGACGGATCGGTCCGGTATTTCATATTCCATCCTAAAAATCTAACATTGGCTTCCAAAGTTTGCAGGATTGGCCCGTTTAGAACAAAAAGCCTCAAATCATGAACGATAGCGTGCACTTTACGTTAAGTTTTCACGCACTTTCTTACTACTGAGGAATAAATCCCACCCTTTTCACATTGGCCTGTTATAGCGCCACCAACAGGTGAATTTTGGCACACTCAAATCATCCAATTGCCATCAAAGGCGTAAGAAAAAATGGCACCCTTTTCCCATTGGCCTATTATAGCACCACCAGGAGGCCAAAATAACCTGACCTGGCCTGGTGGAGACCTGTACCCCGAGGGACACTTTTTCTAGTGTATCATTGTTTTTGTGTGCCTATAGTGAGGAACAGACTTGACTGTAGCCAACAATCAAGCCTGGCTGTAGTGTATCAAATGTATAAAGAAAAATCACAGCCATGTGAACTGAGTGGTGCAACCCCCACCTCCCTCTCTCTCTCTCATTAGCAGGCAACAGTGCAGCACTATCCCTCTCTCTGTTTCTGGCACAACAACGCCCCTACTGGTACTTATAGTCATATACTGGTGCTCATTAACGTCACATAGGTAGGTGAACAACCCACGGACATGGACATTGCTGTTCCTTGGAGTGGTTGCACCACTCAAAAATAGGATTCAGGCTTACACTCACACGTCTGAGCATGAGATGTCAGTGTTGTCCCAATAGTTGAAGTTAGCAGTCACTGGGAAATTTCTAGGGTGAGCGACTTGGGTCAACAAATTATGCATAATTTTCGAAAATGGGGTTTTGGTAAATTTTGTAAAAAACAACACATTTATCAAGTTGACAGGGCTGTACACATCCAAAAGGTCTTGAAGTAATCAAGAAACATATGAAGCATTGACTCACATCAAATCAAACCATGCAAAATTGAAATGCAAGTCATTCTGTCCAGCATGAATCATCACTTTTGTCCCGGAAAAATTATATTCCGTCTGAATAGTCCTGTCATATTTTGGCTTCCACGCTTTGCCTTGGTCCAGGCAAATTGTGCACTTGGCTTCAGAAATGAGAAAATGTATTCCTCATGGCCTTACTGTTTCAGGATGTTCTGGCTTTTGGTCATTATTTGTATAGCCCATAATATTGTTATGGACATCTCTGAGAGGCGAGTTGACACAAAAATAACTCCCTGAAAGGAAAACCGTTGAGGTTGCCTGATACACATACTGTAGCTATACAGTACAACTGCAAGAAACGCAGCTTGGCTTCAGATGGCTGAGTCAGATAAGACATGTTCATTCCGTCACTGCAAGAGGGTTTTTCCAGGTTTTTTCCTCCAAAACATTATCTCACATTCTCCTTGCCCTTCCCCAAGCACAGTCATGATGTGTCAACGTTCTGTAATTTTCATCATCATTAATAAAGAACCACCTTCATCAGGACCTGCCTCGAATATCTGGGAGTTCTCCCTGCTCATGTCACATGAGGACATCACCTTGGAAGATGAGGCGAAAGGGATAGGATTCAAAATTTCCACAGAAGGTCCTATAGATTTATACTTTATCTGGGGCCTGAAAACCAAACCAGGCATCCAAAAAATGGAGGGATGTTTGAAGCAGTGGTTGAATGGATGCATTTAAGCATGACAAGTGCAAAGGACTTTTTAATCTGTGGTTAATCACAGAGCGTGTGTATGTGGTGGGTGAAGCATCTAATCATGAAACCAACAATCATGTCCCCAATTACTGCCTGACGTGACCACATCAAGGCGTGAAAGGCATAGTCTAGAGTCAATACAAGAACTGATCCTGGTTCTAAGTAAGTAGAGACTTCAAACAAAGGCACGCAGATGAGTCTCAAACTTGTGGCTGGAAGGTTGCTGGTTGAAATGTCTGGGGAAAACTTGATGGGGGGGAAAAGTGGAGGAGAAACTCTCTCCACTCACATCAGCTACCATCACAGTGGCCTCGAGGGAGGCACTTGACACATGTGGCATTTTAGTGGTCAGCAGCAGTATAACACAATGGTTGTGGGCTTCCAGGTGTAAAATGCCTGCCACCACCACAGAGACAAGGGGTTTGAATCATCTGTGGTGCATCTGGCTTGGCTAGGCACTACAATGAACACAATAGAATGTGTTCATGGGTGTGAAGCCTGGCTACACAACCTGTAAAAGTAGCAACTCTTACAGGTTGGTCAGGGTGCCTGCCTGGTTCCGTGGAACTGAGAGGAATAGCGTGCCCTGTTCGTCCACATATATTATCCTCTTGGTTAAACTCCTCACTGTCAGGTGAAAAGAAGCAGCTGACGACATCATGTGTGACCATGAACTATAGGGTATAGATGTTTCTTTGTGTTTTAATCTCTTTCTTCATCTTGCGTTTTGTAACTCCTCATAAATACATCAAAGCAGGTCATCATTGAAAACATGTTAACACTGACTTACTTGGAAAAACGTATGGAGTTTTAAATGTGATACTTTAAACTCTTGATTACCACATGTTTGTCTATTTCATATTATTTACTTTATCCTCTTTGTGGAAAGCAGGCATCATTTTGTGTAGAATTCCAGAATGCAAGAAAACACGGCTTTGGTGTTTGTCTAATAAATCCCTTTCAAAGACGTACAAAGTCCAACAACAAACCAATGGAAATAATGTGTTTAAAGTTTTTCATTCAGTCTATGGAATGTAACACTGAACCAGCTCATTAATAACGGTTCTGGAGTATAGATTCAAAGGGATTCCATGTACAAACAAATGCATTTCAAAGCAGACTTGATGTACTTTCCCAACCAGAGACGACAGACACAATTCTCAACATATGGAATTGCTTCAAGATCCTGTCACTCCTCATTTTCAGTCAAGTTCGGACGTGATATTTTATTTCTATAACCAAAAGTCCCATCAGCACTTCATTAGCCTACAGGAAGACCACCGTGTGACCTGAGGCCGATTCTACAAATGTTCTCACACTTTCAAGATAGAAAGAAAATCTGAAATAGCAGATGTACAAGCTGCTGTTTTAATGGGTAACATTGCAAAAGCAAAACTGTATGGCTAACAGTAAAAAAACACATCTCAAATCTCCACAACATTATAACCTACAATACCAACCTGAGATAATAGACTTGAAGTCAATCAATATTCTTTCAGAGCATTATTTTGCAAATTCATATTTTTTGCTCAACCATGGTGTTATAATTATTATAGGCCTACTACTACTTGTAATACAGTACATTCTAATAATTGTATAATGCATTACAATCACTGTTATACTAGCTACATTGTAGTGTGATTATAAGTCACTGTAAGTGCTCATTGGGTAATTTGCGTTCGTATTCTATTTCTTCCTATTTGCACGTTGTGCAAAAATATGTGCTTGCTATTTTCAATGAAAGGATTTGGGGTAACTCCTTTTAAGTAAACTAATGACATTCAAGGAGGTGTAGGCACAAATGTTTTGTGTTCTTGCATAGATTTGATGATTTTATTGTTTTTTTTTCTTCTTAAGAAACCCAATGACAGTCTGGAATGAGATGGGGGCTGTGAGCAGTGGTGTCGAATTTGAAGTTGGTCGGGCGAACGGTTTTAGCGTTACGTGGATTACAGATGAACATATCTGCCCAAATATGGATTCTATGCAGATGTCAGAACATTGTGGTCAGAACTCAGAACAGGCCAGCTCCATATGGAGATCTATAGGGCTGATCAGGTGTGATCAATTGGCTAATTTGCTTTTGTACTTTTTATAGATACATTTATAGATAGATAAAAGATAGATGTACTGACTATGAGAATTATAATACACTGTGATCTTGATCAGTAGAAAGTGCTTGTATCATGATACTTGACCTTAAAAGTAATTATAAATTGCTTTATAATTGTTTTAAACAAGCATTGTGGTTACTTACAAGTCCTTAATACTGTAATTATCACAGTTAACTATATGGAATTGTGCGTTTTCTGTCCGTCAGTGTATCACTCAAAATCCCCATACATGGGGAAAGCCCCCATATATTGTCTCCAGGTCTCATGACATCACTAATGACATCATCAGGGATGATAGTTGTCACACGCCTAGTGTGGGTAGTATGAAAAACAGGAAAATATGTGGAAAATGACCTCCAGCCAGTCTTTGATGCAGAGATGCTGTTTGTCTTTATTCACACAGACCAAAACAAAAGTATTTACAGCGATACTGGCCAGGTGGCCCTATGTAGCTCCTTCCACCTCCACAGTCCTACTTTGACTGCGAGGCCTCCCTACATATAAAGGCTAAGCCCCTCCCACTGGAACATACCACCCTGAATTGATTCCACAATTACACCAGTACTTCATAATGTCCAGGGACAACACATATTATTCATCACATATTATTATACATAACTTATTATTCAATCAATTAACCATATCATACAAACAATGAGAAAGCAGTGTACTCTAAACAAACCCTCATACTGTTGGTAGGTTCCCCACACCCCACAGCTGATAGTTGCTCCCTACCATGGACAACAAGCAATTAACAATCAAGAGTCATCCAATATACATACACAGCCCGAAATAATATAATTCTCTGCAACATACAGTACACAATAAATAATAATTCAAACTTTAACCCATTTGTGTCCCGACCTTCCTGTTAGTCAACCCACAGAGCCTAGTCCCTCCACATGCCAGAATTGTGCCTCCCAGTCCCGGCAGAGTATAGTTCCGGAGTGGTTCCAACGGATTGTGTGGCCCTGGTCTTTCCCTAGTGGGTCTGATCGAGGGTAGCTACTGGGACATAAGTCGGGTCTTGATCACCCCGGTGTCACCCGAGTGAGGGGTATGATGTTCGCGAGACCCAAAACCCCGATGACCTTGTGATACATCACTGAGGATACGTCCCAGGTGCATCCAAGCGATGTATTTTCATTTCGTTCTAACACATCATGAGTATGATTGCTTATAATAGCCTAATTTTACAGTGTTTTAATAAGATTTTAATATAATAAGTATATTTATAATTCATTATAGATTTATGGGCTTCGTAGAAAGTGTTACCATTTATTTTCTTTGATCACATGGCCATTTGACTATGGCATCATAACAAAGTGTAACATAATATCCTCATATGTTGATGAGTCATACAGAAGCCTTGATCAAATAAGGAGTAGGCTATTGCACAATACCCTGACAGCTTACACAACTGTTATGTAATGGAAAAACCATCACATGAGAACAATCATAAATTGTTTATCCGTTACACGGGGAGAAAAGAGAATCACACACAATTATGAAACAAAATTAATCAGCGTTTATTGTTGTCAATACTGGAAGGAGATGGGACAGAAACGTGTTTTGGAGCTGGAAAATGTATACAGCTTTTTTGGTGGGGCCTCCATGGACGTACTTTGGACGCAGTTGAAAGCGCAGCTCGCACAGTCTCCACTGTGTGTGGTTTCATGCGTCGCCAGAGTTCACAGTGAACACAGATTACTCTATAAGGCCCACTCTTCTCTACTGGAAGAAATCTATTAGCCATGTTATGACCCTGCAGGGGCTTGTAAAAGCACTGCTTACCAGCAGCAAACATTTCCGTGTTTTCTCTCAGAAAGCTATTTTTGGTGGTAGTCTTTAATGAGCCAAGCCAAATTGCCCTTGTAACATTGAATTTATAGGAAGCAGTTAATAGCAGATTGTGTCCCGTTTCGGCCAATGGCCCGTTTTTTTGTCTTTGAAATAATGTTTTGTCTTATTTGAAATTTATGTAGAATAGCAAAACAATTAAAGTTTAACTGTGTTTGTATAGTTCATTTGAGTAATTAGTTGACCTCAGCATTTTGTCATTACTGGGTTGAATGAACTTCCTGTTGTTGCACAATTTAAACTTCATTGCATCAATGACGGTGTCGTGCGCCAAAAGTAGCTATATCTACACTGTACATGCTCACGTGTCACAGATATGATGCGTGTCGTATGATGGTGAATAAATTCGGCATGGGTCTTGTTTCTTTCTACATCTAGGGAATCAGTTTGATTCACATAGCAGACATGCAAGCTTGGCCAAATACTGTACCTTTGGGGGTCCTTGACATGACATTTTTTGAGTTTTTCAGAAAACTGTTATAGTATTTAGAAGACCACAGATAATGCATGATTAAAAGCAAAGGCTGACAACTAATATTGATGAGTAACATCTCTTCAAAGGAGATGAAAGATGGCAACAAATGGACAAGAACTCACAGGACATTGTCATTGTTTTTGGGTTACCTTACCTGTGCACCTCAAATTGGTGACACAGGAACTCCAGGTGAATTGACAACGCAATTCAGTGTACACACCTTTTCTAGAGTAACCGTGCTGACCACAGGAGGGCAGAACCCCACCACTAATAGCCACAGCACGCCCACCATGAGCACAGATGAACAGCCTGCTATATTTCACAAAAGACTTAATCATGTGTGATAGAGCTGACCTTTGGTGCGGCAAGTTGTTCTTTTATACTGTCAGTCAGGCCTATCGGTTCGCTCCTTGAGGAAGTTGGGGGAGTGATTGCCTCCTCGTCTGACATGGCTCAGCACGGTAATACGCAAGGGGGGGGGGGGGGGGAGAAGAAGAGGAAGTATAATATGACAATACATATTCTATATTTATATATGATCCATCAGCACAAACTGCCATACTTGTGTTTATGTGATCTGATTTGCAAAACCGACAGACTGTGCTCACGCGAGCGCCGTCTATGGAGCCATTTGTAACGCTGTGCACTTAAGTGATGAAAGGCATATATTGAAAACAGAAAATAAAGTTTTATAAAATATCTATCAGGGCAGACTGAGTAAATAAGGATGTGGTTTAGCCTGACTAATTACCAGACAATGCTGCCAAAGCGAGAAAGAATTGAAAAGAAATGCAGTTTTGACATGTGTTTTGAGTTGCACCCATCATTCTTATAACCTCATCCATCTCAGGGGAGCACTGGGAACCAAGCTGAGTGTAAGCTCTTCATGAGGAATCTCTGGACAGATTACAGATCGTTTTTTCAATGTTGCAATTGCATATTATTTGATCTCACTAGGCTGACCCCTTGACCACTATACAAATATTTGTTTAATACTCTCAGTTAAATTAACACTCCGATTTTTACGGCGTTGTGTTGTGCTTTGTGCTGTTTTCTCTATGGGAGAAGACATCAATTCACTCCCAGTCTCCGACGGGTGGCTGGCATCTTCCTTAGAGATAGGGTGAGAAGTTCAGTCACGCGAGAGAGACTCAGACTAGAGTAGAGTCGCTGCTTCTTCGCCTGGAAAGGAGCCAGCTTAGGTGATTCGGGGCACTGGTTAGGATGCCTCTCGAGCATCTCCCTAGGCCTAGGGAGGTCCTCGATGCACGTCCCACTGGGAGGAGACCCCGGGGCAGACCAATGTGCAGTTGGAGGGATTACATCGACTCACTGGCCTTGGAACGCCTCGGGATCCCCCAGGAGGAAATTACTAATGTTTCTCTGGAAAAGTAAGTCTGGAGCTCTCTGGACACTAAGCATACATTTTCAATACAACATTGACTTTTAAAATGCTCATTATGTATGCTCCCGTGGACAGTATCATGTCGCTGAGAAATATGAATGCATGCGCACATGCATGCATGCCCATATAAATGCTATCCATGTCATGTTCTGCGAGGCATGTGTACATTCAGTACCATCCTAGCCAGATTTATTCATTGTGTTTTGATATTCCCTCCCATAGATTTGTTTGATGCCATTCAAAAGTTGTCTGATTCAAGACCCCACTCTCACCCCATGCACAGTCTAGCTCCTTGATGAGGTCACTTGTCTTTCAGCAGTCGTCTGGACCAGCGGAGGCATTTGAACAGAGTCCACAGTGTGACACCAAAGAAGCTTTACCTTCTCAGACTTGGTTTGTCTTCATTTTCCATTGACACTTAATGAGTCAGCTTGAGTGTGGCTTTAGGTTGCCCCTGGAGGAGGATGGAAGGAGGGTGGGGTGGTGGGGTGTCAGGGGAGCGGGAAACCTTTGGAGGAGGTGAAGGAGGGAACTTCCCAGAGGCAAACATTTGAGGTGAGGACCATAATTACAGCCAAAAACAAGGACAGCACTGTCCCCCTTTTCCACAGCCTCCACCCCTTACCCCTTCTTCCAACATCCAACAGGTGAAACTCAAGACTAGACATGGATGGGTAAGGTGAGATGTGAAAGGGAAGCTTTTTGGACAAATTGAGGCTTAAAGTTTGAAAGGCCTCTGTTTGTTTGTTGTTTTCTTTTTCTTTTTCTACATCTTGTCTGCCAGATTGGGCCTACTTATAAATTAACAATGAACACTGTCTATTTAGCACGCCTCTCATTTAGAGTGATAGATGGACAACTGTCAGAACAGTACTTGCGTAATTTTATACCTTGTTAAGGAAATCTTTGATTTCTGTTGTGAGCCGGACAAGGTGCTCTTGTTTCGTTGAGTTGGTTGTTTTGCGTATAGGGTACTATTTTTTAGTTTTTTTTCTTTTTTCGAATGATATCAGTTTCCTTCTCAAGGCTCTGTCAGGGGAATGGAAGTCGTGACAGATGTACTGCTGTACATGCAGTCAATTACCATAATGTAGGCAACTGTAAGTGATATTGTGATATTAGGGCGACGCACCATGTAATCCAGCTTTTGTCTTGGATAACGTGCGCAGTGCTCAATGGAGCAGCAGTTTCATGTATAAACAATGCAGACAGGGCCCATTATTGGGACCTGAGGTCCTTGGTGTGCCAGGTTAGATATAATGTTCCTCTGCTATTGCTTGTTGATTTTCTTGATTTGCCCCTTGTGTGTGCGTGTGCGTGTGCGCGCGTGTGTGTGTGTGCGCGCGTGCGTGGGGGGGGGGGGGGGGGGGGGGGGGGGGCTCTGCCCATTTATGGACAGGGAGGGGAAAGTGCTGATGGTGGGATTTTACATCCTGGCACTGAATCACTAAAGAACCACATGTGCGCACAATCACACTGTGAGCTGTGAGTGAGAACAGACTAACCTATTGCATCCTGGCAGATTGCCAAGATGTTCTATACAAACTGGTCCGTCGCCTAAATAACTCGGCTTGATCTTGGTTATCCTGGATATATGAGTTAGATTTGACTAACCCTTACTGTATCTTTGTGTTTGTTATATTGCTGTTGTGCTTATTCAGATGTAGAGCAGGTGTAGATCCATGTAAGGGAGTCTTTTTTTATGCATTTAGGGGCTGTGACTAATGCAAGTAAGCCCCTCCAGCAAAATCACACAGCATACACACAAAGACAAAGATACTATGACACACCGTACACATTCTCACAGACCACATACACTTTACAGTATGTACACCACACACACACACACACACACACACACACACACACACACACACACACACACACACACACACACACACACACACACACACACACACACACACACACACACACACACACACACCCCAGCAGACAATGGAAATACTGACTTGAGTGACATCAGTGTCTCTGACAGTAAGACCTAGAGGCTGAACTCCAGACCCCAGACAAATTGACAATATACCTGAGCTTGTTCCATATGTATGTCTCTGACTCAGCCTGGCCTCTGTGTGTGTGTGTGTGTGTGTGTGTGTGTGTGTGTGTGTGTGTGTGTGTGTGTGTGTGTGTGTGTGTGTGTGTGTGTGTGTGTGTTCGCATGCACATGCATGACAGGTGACGGAAGCTTGCCAGACTAAATGTTTGTATGTCTCTAAATGTTT
Source organism: Protomyctophum parallelum (assembly GCF_964188405.1). Taxonomy (NCBI): domain Eukaryota; kingdom Metazoa; phylum Chordata; class Actinopteri; order Myctophiformes; family Myctophidae; genus Protomyctophum; species Protomyctophum parallelum. The sequence continues at coordinate 54,777,625 of NC_139702.1, read as the reverse complement.
TGATGAATTGAACAATGTGGACCCTGTTGTAAACAAGTGTAATGCTTAATTGGGTCGTCCACTCACAGTTAACAGTCTTTGTATTGAGTTTGTGCTTAAAATGTACTGTAAATTCTACAAACTGTTAATAAATATTTCAATCAATCAAAAGACCATATGTCAGTTTAGCGAAGGTTGCTAATCTAGCATTACCCCAATACGTTAGTCCGATGTACCAATAGTCTGACATGCATGGCCGGTTAAAGGAGAATTCTGCAGTAGCCGATTTTTACTGAATTCTGTTGATAATGTGTATAGTACAGTATATGTGAATCACTGTTAGTGGCGAATTCTTTTTATATATAGGCGCTGAGGCTTTAAGAAGGTATAGGTGAGGCCAAACACACCGTACTGAAGAGGGCGGTCGCATGCGGGCCCTTTGTCTAAGACAAATTTCTTCCTCGGGAGACTATAATAAAGTATATCTCATCTCAAACGGCGTATCTGGTCAAAGTGGAAATCCACAGACCGGCGACAACATTGTGTGGACTTATTTTCTGCTCTGAGCAAAAATGCAGGTCTCATTGAAAATGAACTGTAGGCGCGTTTAACCCATTCTGACCGGGCACCCATTTTGGTGTCGGCATCATGTTATGCTTTAGCTATTTAAAAATAGCAGATCTACAAGCTCATATCGCGCCACCGAGTGGCGCGATATGAGCTTGTAGGTCTGCTATTTTTGAAAAAAATCGAAGAACGACTGACATTTTTTTTATCTGATCTCAGGTCAGAATGGGTTAATAATGAAACTGTCAGGATGTAATAGACATTCTTTTAATCTGATCTCAGGTCAGAATGGTTTAATCGCTCCCCGTTTGCAAGGCCCTTTAGGCCCCGGATCCCCATGTAATGGCATTTCTATATGTCTGAGACCCCATGCAATTCGTATTGTAAAATCAATGGTAATTTAACTCTGATTTAACTCTCAGACCCATAAGGGTCCATTTGGTTCCAAACTATCATTTAGCTGGGGACCCCCTGAAACTCCCTCAAGGACCCCTGGGGGTCCCCGGACCCCACTTTTGGGAACCACTGCTATACATAAAGCAAGGAGTAAAAGAGTAAGAGTAAGAGAGGTTTAAACACATTCTGTGCCAGAAACGTTTGGTTACGTTTTAGCAGCACACCCCACCTGTGCCAGAACGTAATATTGTGGAGGGTTTTTTAATTAAAAAAACAACAACAACTGTTTAGTAGCCAAAAACGTCAAGACGTCTAATTGCCTATTCTCTAATCTGGTGTACAGGTGATGACATGCACATTACATGCATAATATAATTCTTTTATAATGGGAGAATTGGCACTCAGAGCCTAAACTGGTGACCACCAGGTGGCGCTGATTAAAACAATATATATATCCGACGTGCACGCAATGTGCACACGGACGCGCCCACTCTTATTTATTATTTTATTTGTCCCTTTTCTCTGGCACATGCACAAGACTTTCTGTCACACCAGGTTGATCTCGCACAAAGGGTGAAATCCCCCAAAAGCAGGAGAAATGCTGGCACAGGAGTCGTGCAGGAGAAATGGTCAAATAAAACGGTGAAATGCAGGAGGGCTGGTAAAAATGTTCAAGTGGCATTTCTTTCTCGTCCTATAGTGGGAATGTGCATGCAAAATCTCACAGAAATCGCAAGCTGCGTTCATGGGTTGAGGCATTCTTTTTTTCAAAACGAACCAATCCTGCAAAGTTTGGAAGCCAATCTTAGCCAATGGGGATAGAATATGAAACATCTGACATATGCGTGTTGATCACATGACTATATAGATACTGTTTCCCGATTTGCGTGATTTTTGGTGTTTTGCAAAAATCTGCCTCATGGTGGCGCTATGACAGGCCCATCTGAAAGTTCTGGGGCAGAGGTTCTGTCATGGCATCCAGGGAGTGTGTTTGCACAGTTTGGCAGCGATAGGGCCAACACTGCCTGAGATTATAGCTGGTAACAGACAGAAGGACAAACGGACGGACGGACAGGGTGCAAAACATAGTCTCCCGCCATGCCTTTGGCCTGGCGGAGACAATGAATGTATTGCAGAAAGGGCTAGCAAATCACACCAAATAGTGGATTTGGAGAGAATTGCTCTTTGATGTTCGCCCAAAAACACAAAAAGGCACACTGGGGGTCTGATGACATCCTCTCTGTGGAAAAATACATGGGCTGTGCTGTGAGACCACAAATGACTAGAGTGGGTCCAGGAAAAACACACCCACGAGTCAGAGAACTGGATCTGATGTCTGCTCAAATGTTGATACTCACTTTTGCCACAATTATCATCACTTGGTAATTACTGTTCTCCTATTATCACTAAAAAATGACTTTAATACACCATAGGATTTTACCATTGTATCCCTTATTCCCTTGAACAGTGTCTGTATTTTTACACTTTTTTGTTTGTTTGCTGGTGATGAAGTGCAGAAGCAGTGCTAAACTACCAGCATGCTTCAATCAACCCTGCAGTCTGTGTCTGACTGTCTGTGGTAACGCCACTGTGCAATTTAGGGTTTTGCTGTGGTAAATCCGTAACTTGCAGAGCCCTGAATCCCATTTACTGACCCCCAGTTTAAACCCTGTCAGTCAGGCAGGCTGTTATCACCGGAGCAGTTGAGCTGAAGAGATATGCTCAATGTCACATAGGAGCCACTGCCAACAACAGCCAACCCCTGGCCGTGATGCGTGATCTTATCTCCCAGCAAGCCTCAGGTTGGGTTACAGCAGTAAACAATAAGAAGTCACAGCCAGGGATAAATGGAGCGTCATACAGGCTCATTCCTCTCTACACCAAGAGGGACAATGACATGGAAGTCATGTCCCCTGATGATATGGAGACTATTATTAATTATCACACATCTACATCTCATGTAGATTGGTGTTATCAAGCCCACATTACTTCTACTGTTTGCATTTAAGGTATTATAGCATGTTGCTCTATACCAGGAGCCACCACTCTTTTACACTCTTAGCCTGGAAAGGAGAATGGAATTTTCCGTTATTTTGGTTTTGCGCATCTGGACTGATCTCATGCCACTTTTTTTTAACTATGTGAAATATAAAGCCTACAAATGTGTGAACAAATTTAGGATTTAATAGGCTCTGTCAACGAGGAGAGAGACACTTAAACAGAGCAGTGTGCTGCCCAGTGAGCCCCAAATGACAGATATTACACTTGATCAACAGAGGCAAGTATTGTAGCCCAACCTTTCATCACTTTTGCCTTAATAAATACTAACAATAAAAAAAGAAAGAAATATAAGACATGAATGCATTTGGTCCATCTCATGTTAGATTAAATTGATCAAGTTGTACTACCATACCATTATTTCGCCCTGTCTGCAATTATTTGATGCTCTTTTTCCTGAAGATTCCAGTACCGCTTGCTCACGGACACATCTTGTCCATGTTGTTGTGAGGATTAAAGGTTGGATCATCCAGCTACAGGACAGAGTTAGGGCTCAATATAGAAAAGAATAGAATTGGCGTACTCTCCAATACTAGTCTGGTCACTTTTATATATACAGTATATAATATATAACAGCTCCAGTTTACACTTCCATTTCTGAATTGTCACTTTTGCACTGCAATGGTTTGGTGGGAAACACTCAAAAGCTGGACTCATGACACGGGTGGATTCATCATGAGAAGTTATAGGCCATCTGCTGGATGTGGAAAGAGGATGGATGGCATGGGAATCCTGTTCTTTTTTTCTCAGCGTGGAAACACTGAAAGGACGTCCACTAAAGAGCCACACTGGGCTGGTCCACAGAGACGCTTAGATAAACACATGGCTAAAATAGGCAGCGTGTCCGGTTACACCAACAGGTATTGGCAAAAGAAAGGAGAGCGAAAACCCATTGTGAAAGCATTGTAGTCGCTCTATTTTCTATCCCAGGTAACTTTTTTCCCCTTTTCTTCGCAGACCGGACACCGCAATTTCTCAAACAAACACAAAACAACATCCCTCAAAGCCCCCAAGACAATGGTATGGAGACCTGATATAATAATTGAGTGGGTGGGTGAGTGAGTGAGTGGGTGGGTGAGGAGGGAGAGTTTTCTCTCAGGAGTCAATGATGGCCTGAGGAGACAGCGAGACAGAGGGAGCTCCAGAGAAAAAAAGGCCCCCCCTGCCTGTCGCTCGATCACGTCAGAGCAGGGTCGTGACACGAAGAAGATGCTCTGGAGGATCAGGGGTCACAAAGTGTCAAGAAATGTCATCACTTCTCGCAGTCCTCCTCCGGGTCTCACTCAATGGTGAGGCTCATGAATCACAATAGTGATAAGGAGACGCAGGAGGACGGCACTGGTGAGATTTGATCCGAGAAGCAGAGGGCACATTCTGATAAGCATCAAGCTATATATGCGCATAGATGATTTTGATTCATATTAGGATAAATCTGCGCGACTGTAAATTACGATCATGATCGCTTGATCATGATCAGACTATATGACTGGAAGCAAGGTGATGTCCGTAATGACACCAAATGTGCGCAAGTTTTCACCTGAATCTGATTTGACTTCCATTATAAAGTTAAATATTTGAATGAATGCCTGGAAGTACTAAGTTGGCCTACTGGAAGCGTACACACAAGAAATTTGGTGCAGCTCCGTCCAGCAGTTTGTGAGATTAGCTCTGGACAAATACACACTGACAGTTGTAGACGGCTTGCCTCTTACATTACATAGCCACTCCATAAAAACAGTGGTCAGCACACTGCACAATGAATAGCTCTCTGTGACATTCTGTACTTTTTTTTTTTTTACATGTTTTGAATATTATCTGGGCACTACAGCTTTGTATTTCTCACTACTGATTGCTTGGAATGTTGGTGATCTAGGAACCAAAGCTTGCGCTCGCCGCTTAACAGTAACTTGGGTAAAACATGAAGTAATAATCCTGATGTTGTGGTTAAGAAATTGAGGTTAACGCTCAAGATGTTAAGATGATAATGAGAAATGTAAATGTACATCTGGCCTGGTGCATTGCAGCTGAACCTCAAGTAATTGCCATGTGGAGTTTTGAGTCACCAATCTATTTAGTATTCCTGCTTGTTAAACAAGACCCACACGGGAAGCAAAAACAAAAAAGCACAATGGTTTTATTGGGCTCCAGTGCATTGATTAATATGATGAGGACCTTTCAAAGCACACAGACTCAGGGTGAAATTTCCCCTTTTGATTCAAGATCTGTGCACCACCCACTACGATGTGGAAACCATAGTCAAACTGCCAGTCACTGTGGTCAAGGGGTTTGGTGGGGCGGAAATGTACACTTGAGCTTTTGAAAACCTCAGAAAATCCTTCAGACATTTTCATTAAGGATTTACTTTGTTTGAAGAGGCGAGGGCTTTTTACCATACTACGTTGGGTTGTATATTATGCATTCAGGGCAAATGCAACAGGGATCATCTGGGCATCATCTGAGATGTAAAGAAGCTAATTCTTAATCGAGTAATACAAGTCTGTGATTATAGGGTCTTTCTAGCCGTGACAGAGATCCTGGAATGTCTTGGTTGCCACATGAAACCAAGAATGTGCCGAAGGCCAGCACTTTGTTATGGACAGCGATTCATTTTCTTCTTTGTTCATAATTAGTTCTGTGATGAACTACAAGCCATACTGTTGCAGGGAATTATGTTAGACAAATGTTACTTTAGATATGCTTATTCTCTCCACCAGGCCGAAGGCGTGGCCGAGACTATGTTTGGCCCCCTGTCCGTCCATCCGTGTGTCCATGTGTGCGTCTGTGAACAGCTAATCTCCGGCACCATTGGTGCGGTCGACGTGAAACTGTGCACACCCTAAATCAGCCATAACAAGCCGATTCGTAAAAATAGGCCAAATGTAATGAACCATTAAAAAAAACATTTAGCCCACAATATTTTGAAAGACTTAGGTAATGGTTATTTGTACTAATAATGACTCCCCAATAATCCACCATGCCAGCTTTCCTTTTCTCCTCCCAGATTCCACCTTCCCTAACTGTCTTCAATCATCGCTTGTTTTTACAACTGTTGCTTCAATTGCCATGGATACTTGACGTGGCATGCCACCATCATTTATAGGCTAACGAACCTTTTGCCATATACTGAATAATGTCTTTGGGGGAAACACCACTGTTAATTTCTCATGACAGCACATAGAAGAGGGGGGTTTCTGATAGTGAGTATACATCACCTTACCTGCCAAGGAATACATCACTGCGATGGGACACAGACCTGTTGCCTGGCTGATCTGGCTAACCAAATTGTATAATTTATTTTGGAAAAATAATTATGGGTGTTGCACTCTCCCTTTCATATTTCAATTTCATTTATTTTTATTGAGACAGGTTGTCACACTCTGAGTGACGGTAGTGTAGGCCAACATTGGCACTGAACCAGCTCTCAAAATACTCCAAAAAAGGCACTCATGGCAAATCCTTTAACAAAATCAAAACTCACCTTAATTCACCTTTGCAGAGTCCACGTGAAATGGTCATTCAGACAAACCAAACACAAAATAGGTATTTACAGCCCACTGGCCAGGTTGGCTCTATCAAGGTCTGCTCTGCTCCCTACAATCCTACATTGATTGCTGGGCAGTGGCAGGTGCTCCTTATAAAGGCTAGGCCCCTCCCCTTTGGACCAAACCAACCCCTGATTGATTCCACAATCGAACCAGTGCATCAATGTCCAGAGACATCACAAATCGTTCATAAGCATAACAATTTTAAAGTGTCACATACAACTCTATAAATGATTCCCATAATATAATCAAATTCAAGAGTTCTCTAAACAAAACCCTCCCACTGTCGGCATGTTCCCCACACCCCACAGCTAGTAGTTGCTCCCTTCAATGGAGTCAACAGTCAATTAACAACTTTAATCAAGCATCACACAATATATATATAGTAAAAATAACAAATATCACTCTGCAATCATAAATAATAATTAAAATGTTAACCATTCAGTCTCAGTGGCAGGTTGAACTGCCACACAGGTGAATTTCAAAGCATATACCATGGCACTAAAGGGGTGGTATATTACGTGCGTGCGTGCGGGTGTGCGTGCGTGCGGGTGTGCGTGTGTGTGTGCGTGCGTGCGTGCGTGCGTGCGTGCGTGCGTGCGTGCAAGTCAGTGAGTGAGTGAGAGGGATATATCTCGTGGCATTGGGCCAAGGAGGGGCACGTGTGGCATCATTGTGTAATTTCTGATGCTGCTGCATGCACTATGAGGTTGGTTCCCTGGTACAGTAGGTTTTTCATCCTATTAGGATGTTGATTGCTTTGTGTTCAAGGAATGATATGGTTTCTGGCTTTCTCCATAGGAGGTGGTTGCAGAGGGGAGGGACATTTCGCCACTCCTACAGATTTGATCGAGATTTGATCTAAAACTCACACAAATTGGTACACATGATCTATTATTGGGTCATTTGATGTGTCCCTCAGATTGTCCAGGCTATGCCTTGGCTATGCCTTCCAAAATTCGCAGGTCCTGGGTAGGCAACCCCGTGCTGGTTGAGACTTGCTCTCCGAGGATCACACTTTTCTAGTTGCTTTTGTTCCAGTTTCTTCTGTAGATTTTGATTTTCTAATGTGGTTATAGTTCATTTCCTTTGGATTGTGTTTGTACTGTGCTGTTTGTTTTTCTATTGTATTTCCCCATGCATCTGCATGCATGTGCACCCACGCATCCACATTATTCACATAGCCTACACAGTACACACACTACGCACGCACGCACACACACACACACACACACACACACACACACACACACACACACACACACACACACACACACACACACACACACACACACACACACACACACACACACACTATTTAAATATTTATACACACAACTCACATTTTGCATGCATGCGTGTGTCCATTAATATCAATAAAGATCTCAATCAATCAAGAAAGGGCACTTTAACAGTAAAGTAACAGTAACATGTATATATGGCAAGCCTGCATTGTTTGTCCTTAGCAATATAGATGTGTATACTGTAGATCTCACACTTGCTGCTGCTGCCTTGCTACAGTATACTGTACACACAGTATGTACAGTATATTAACCCATTCTGAACGGGCACCCATTTTGGTGTCAGCATCATGTTATGCTTTAGCTATTTAAAAATAGCAGATCTACAAGCTCATATCGCGCCACCGAGTGGCGCGATACGAGCTTGTAGGTCTGCCATTTTTGAAAAATCGAAGAGCGACTGACATTTTTAGAATCTGATCTCAGGTCAGAATGGGTTCATCAGACCAGTGTGTGTCCGGCGGAAACCTTCGTATGAATCTGATCTCGGGTCAGAATGGGTTAAGGCAGCAGGTTCCATGGTTCCATGACTCCTTCTGTCAACCAAACAAGCTGTTTTGGTGTGATGCTGTGGCACAAAATAACAGTTTGGTACAGTACACGGCTCTTATAGATGCTGGCTCACTGTTCGGGGCAGTTGAGAGGCAGGAATGTCTGAGGTGGTTGCATGCAGTTACATACCTCAACTCATCCAGAGTGGTACACTGGACGCATTTCACGTTCTTCTTGTGGTCATACAAAAATGAGTGTGTAACCTCTGAATACAGGCAATATGACTCCTCAAGAATTGTTGTCAAACCAAAGTGACTTTTAGGCCTTTCCATTCCGCCAAGCGTTTCTGAAGTTTTGGGAAAGCTCATCATATCACAGCCAGTCAAGACATGGCAAGCTGGAAGGCCCCATGGCACATGAGGCTTTCGGCTTTTCACAGATTGTATTGGTTGGCACAAATGTCTCTGTCTGTACAGTATGGCCTTTGTGTATTATGGCGGAAGCTGTGCCTTGCTGCAACTTGTGTATAGTACAAGAGCAACACAAGGATGTTTGTATCATCCCACTTCATGATGACTATTGTGTGTCTCTTGGCGAGCTGGATGGCACGTATACTGTAAGCACTATCTTCTAAGCACTAATTTCATCTGCAGCTTGATCATCTGAGATGATCATCTGTTCCTCAGTGAGTCAACACTATATGTAGACCTAAGCAGAGCATTGCTCTGAGATCCCGCATGTGTTGGTCCTGCATCTACAACTGTTCCTTTGTTTCTCTTGTTGCTTTGGATGGTCAAACTGGTCATATTGGTCAAAACCATGGAAACTTTTTTTCCTCTCCTGATAGCAGTGTAAACTGAAAAGATTCTTATGAGAATGTGTTCCGAATGGTCATTGAAAGTTTGAAACCCAGATTAATTCATACTCTGAAGTAATGACCATCTATCATCTATGATGTAGTACAGTATTCAGATGGTCACAATTGACTACCGTTCATGTCTGCAAACGTGACTGAGCTTTTTCTTTGATCTGGTTCCCAGAAACTCTTTGTTCTTCGTCTGTCACAAGGCACTGCTCTATGAACAGTTGTTTTCAGTGTTGACCATCTACAATGGAAAATGAAGAACCTCTTTCCACCATTTCAGAGAAACTTGACTAGTGACAATGCTTGTAAGATCTTCAGGAACGCCAGAACAAAGTGAGTTTGGTTTTGACCTGTTTTCTTAAAGTTCAGTCAGACAACTCAAGGAGGATGTAATATATATTTATTGAATATAAGATAATCAATGCAATATATTTATTATGGTTTGGCGATGTATTGGATCTGCTTTTAGGTACTCAGGTCAAGCGCATCAGTCCCAACCATAGGGACTCTGAATCCCCCGTACCTAAACAGTAGATCCAAAACGACAGGTGGTAGCTGGGGTGGAGGTGGGTGAGCACTTGTATACAGCAGCACGAGTATACAGTATAGCAGCAGCAGCAGCAGAATTGAGTGCAGGATGTATGACAGCAGCACGCTGATACAACAGCAGTATAAGCAAGCAGAATGAGCGCAGGTTGTATGACAGCAGCACGCTGATACAACAGCAGTAAAGCAAGCAGAGTTGAGCGCAGGTTGTATGACAGCAGCACGCTGATACAACAGCAGTGTAAGCAAGCAAGAAGGCAGAGGAATGCAAACCTCTGGTTCAAGTAGCCGGTATGAGACGGGGTGAGCGTGTGATTGGCTGAGTGAATCATGTGGATGAGAGCTTGATGCTGCGGTGGCCCAATTAACGGCCGGCGCGCTGACTGAGGTTCCCTGACTGAACTTGCTCTGCGCATGTCTACGACAGGCGCAAATGCTCATATGCTCTACACACCAAATGATAACCCTGCAAAGGACACAATAAGAAAAACATTCGGTGACCATAGATAGCACCTGCTTTATTCTATGATGATGGTAGGATGACAAAAACTCTAAAGCTGACCTCAAGGAGGTAGAGTTGATAGTATGATAGTGACTTGTGATTATAGTCTGAATGAATCAGGGTTTCAAACTTTCAACCTTGCAGATTGCATTCTCTAAAGAATGAAGAAATCAATTGTGTTTCCAGAAACATACAAGAGTCATCATCAAGTGTGATGACACTGACCTCCTTGTGTTGTTCTTGTTTTATGCAAGTTGCAGCATGGCTCAGCTTCTGCGCTAATGCACAAAGGCCACACTGTGCAGGCAAAGAGAGGTTTTTGCCAATCAATACAATCTGAAAAAATCTGGGGAAAGCCCTGTGCCAGTGCCTTCCGGCTTGCCATGCCCTGACGGCTGTGATGCGATGAGCATTTTGTATTTTTTGTATTAATAATAAGAAAGTAAGTGCTTTACCAAACTTCAGATGGACCTGGAGGAACGGAAACAACTGGAACAAGTCACTTCGGTCTGACAACAACATTGTCGTTATGCACTCATTTTGTAGACTCACAAGAAGAACGAGGAACTAAAGGGCTTTAGTGTTGACGTAGACTCGTAGAGTCTACGTCAACACAGCTCAGAAATGCTTGCTTCTCATCTGCCCTAGCCTGGGTAAACCCACTCCCCCTGCTGGACGAGGGGTTTACCCAGGCTACATCTGCCCCCAATTAAGGATTTGTTTAGGCAGGCTGTAAGAGCCATGAACAAAATTGTTGTTTGGCGCCACAGTCATCAACCTAAAACGTGATATGCATTATTAAATGCAGAATGCTATTAGACCTGCATTATCCATAAAGTATACTTGTTGATAGATATTCATTGTCAAGAGATGTACCAATAGATGCATATTCATTCATACGGGTACTGTATTTAAAGGGCCACTTCACCCCTTTTGCAACCAGATCTTATTTTAATGATGTTTGGGACACAAGAAACACTTTCCTGTGATTGTATGTGGGTAATGTGTGTTTTTAGATATTTTAGTATTTCAAAGTGTCTGTGATGTCATTGACACTGGTCTCACTTCCTTTTATTTCATGGCCCTATATGCCCTACTAATTAGCATACATTTTAGGCCCAACCAGGCCCGAAAACATTGGGTCAGTCCAGTCGGGTTCGGGCAGAATTTGAGAACTCCACAAAAGCTGCAATATAGTACGTACAGTATTAATGTAAGAATAGATGCAGGATAACTTCTTGCAGGGGGTTTCGCTTCCACTGAACTCAATCCACTGTGAGTCTCTCCATATTTCCCAAACTGAAAAAAAAGAAGGTATGAGTTGAAATGGATTCTGGAACAGGAAAATGTCTGGCCACAAAGCAAAGAGTAGCGCCTGGTCTGAACGACTCTTGACTTAACGGTAATATGATCATACATCACTGTTGATGGAAGCGATACGTCATAATCAGATTCTAAATGAAGTCTGAATGCCTCCAACAGCTTCTTTTTGTGGGGCCACTCAGGCATATAGTGGACTACTACTCAGTGTTCAGTTCAAACGCAGCCAGAACCCCTAAAGGCGACGGGCTGCTTTAAATCCATATAAATCATTCCACAAGTGTCTGGTCAGAAACATGAGAACCTCTGATGATAAATGCAGACACTTGCCATTGGCTCCACATGGACAGAGACAGAGGGAAAATGTGCATAAAGTACCTGCATTCAAGCGACTAATGAAACATACAGGCCAAGATATACAGTACGCTGGCTGGCATTTATTACTCTTATTATCGATCTAAGACCTGAGTCACCTTTGAGGTCTGAACTGAGTCTGTTTTTAGAATATTCTGGCTTTTGATGCCCTTAAAGAGTGATGAGTGACCACGGAATTGAGTCATGTGAGATGTTAAACCTCTGGTTTTCCAGAGGGGAATTAGCCAACAACATGAGATCCTTCCTCGCCCCCCCATCAGTGCATGGCTCAGGGTAGTATAGCGGAAAGTTATGGGAACCTCTTGCATCGTAGCTAGAAGAAAATCTCCCCCCAATAAATGTCAGAGAGGTGTTTGTCTGTGTCTGTGTATAGTCTCTCGAGACAGCCTGTGCAAATTTGCAGATGGGTTCTCAGATTGGTGTGTGTGTGTGTGTGTGTGTGTGTGTGTGTGTGTGCGTGCGTGCGTGCGTGCGTGCGTGCGTGCGTGCGTGCGTGCGTGAGTGAGTGAGTGAGTGCGTGCATGTGTGCGTGCGTTGGGGGTATACCTATTTAAATGTCACAGGGAGGGAAAGAAGAGGAAGGATCTCTCCAGCCTTGACTCTGGCGTCCCTTTGTTGTTCATGAAAACAAAACAGAAAGAGTGAGTGGAGGGCAGTTGGGAGGGAAGGGTTGGGAGAGAGAGAGGGAGAGGGAGAGGGATGAGAGAGAGGAGGTAGGTAGGTACTGGGAGGTGGGAGTCTCTGACAATAACAATACAGTCTGCCCCTGGATAGAGACATGATGTCACACCATGGTTGTCCCTGGTGTGTGGGAGCGGGTTGGGGGCAATGGGGAAGGGGTGTGTGCAGGTGAGGGATGGTTGGGGCCCTACTTCACTCCCCCCCCCCCCCCCACACACACACACACACACACACACACGCGCGCGCGTGCGCGCGCACACCACCACCCCATCCCAATGTGTGTGTGCGGTTTTTCTTTTTCTTTTTTTGTGAATGAAAACACTGTGGGAGAATGCATAATGGGACAGGCTCACAACTCCACTTCCGCACCCCCCACCCACCACCCCTGCTATACCCCCCACCACCGCCCTCTCCCACTGTCATTTGAAACAGTGAGATTTCCAGGTCGTTCATTCATACCCGGTCCCCGCTGAGCCAAGCGAGTGAGGGAAGAGCTGGTAAAGGATCGCCCCCAAGGGAAACAGGACGAGAGAGAGAGAGAGAGAGAGAGAGAGAGAGAGAGAGAGAGAGAGAGAGAGAGAGAGAGATGGATGGGAGGGAGGGGAGTCTAGATGTGTAGGGGAGTGTGTAGTGGGTGTGTTGAAGGGAGGGCAGGAGAGGATGTTGTACACGCCGGTGGAGGAGGGGTAATGTGAATGGGACAGTGGAGTGGTATGAACGGTGGAGGAGGGGTAATGTGAATGGGACAGTGCAGCGGTATATGAACGGATGTGGATCACGTTCGCCTAACGTGTGGCAGGTTCATGGTCTCTCTCTCTCTGGTCCTCTGCTCACCTAATTCCCATGGATTCGCATGGTTTGTTTTCAGCAGGGGTGGTGCCGTATATACAGATGGTATGCTGCACTGTCTGACACCATGCAGCCCCAGGAACAGGGCCAAGCAAATCCAATCCAATCCAATTTTATTTATATAGCACATTTAAAAACAACAGAGTTGACCAAAGTGCTTTACATAACAATAAACAATAAAAGTGCACAAAATCGTCAAACATATTATAGAGATACAAATATACACCAAAAACAGAAACAAACAGTAAAACAAAAAATTCAAACAAATATCCCACTCTGGGGTAAAAGCTTGGGAATAAAAAAGTGTTTTAAGACGGGATTTAAAGGTATATTCAGTGATTTCACTTAATTCAAATATCACTTATTTTTTTGTTTTGTTGTGATAATCCTCCCTACTATAGAGTGTGCTGGCCATATAAGGAGTTCCTCCCTGTCCCTAGTTAACCCCTGGGGGTCAAAAAACCTTAGGTTTCGTTTTTGACTCTCTATCCTGATTGGACGAAAGGCTGGGTCCCACAGCCAAAAACGAAACCTAAGGTTTTTTTAGTGAAATCACTGAATATACCTTTAAAGATAGGGATAGAGGGGGACAGTTTTACAGAGAGGGGGAGTTCATTCCAAAGTTTAGGGGCAGCTACAGAAAAGGCACGATCTCCCCTAAGTCTCAGTCTGGACTTCGGGACCTCCAAGCAGGAGCTTGTCTGCTGATCTCAACGACCTTTCTGGGACATACCATTTTAAAAGGTCTGAAATATAGGGAGGTGCTAGCCCATGAGGGGATTTAAAAACAAACAATAAAATCTTAAACTTGATCCTGAAACATACGGGGAGCCATAGTGCAGTGAAGCTAAAATGGGGGAAATGTGGTCACGCACTTCTTGTGCCTGTCAGAAGGCGTGCAAGCAGCATTTTGCACTAGTTGCAATCTATAAGTGCAGCCCTGGCTATAGCTCCAACATAAAGTGCATTGCAGTAATCCAGGCGGGTAGTGATAAAAGCATGTATGACTTTTTCAAAATCTAAAAAAGTTAAAAAAGGCTTCACCTTAGATAAAATCCTGAGCTGGAAAAAAAGCAGATTTTAAAACTAAATTCACCTGTTTGTCCATTAAAAGGTCACTGTCCATTCTTATATTGTGCCAGGGGGTCGAGGTCTACTTCGGACATATTTGCAGCAAGACTGGGTTTAAAAATGATGATCTCTGTTTTGCTCTCATTTAATTTAAATTTTTTTTAAAGCCATCCAGGCTTTAATGTCATCGAGACATTCCAGGAGTTGGCTTGGAGGGGTGGTATACTGTCTCGCTTGATGGGGAGGTAGATTTGGGAGTCGTCAGCATAAAAATGGAAGGACATGCCATGTTTGCGTAGAATTTACCCTAGGGGGAGTAAATAAAGTGCGAAGAGAATGGGCCCAAGGATTGAGCCCTGGGGCACCCCATAGGGGAGGGGGGCAGAAGATGACATTGAGCCACCGGTGCTGACGGTGAAGCTTCTCCCAGTGTCGTACGACCTAAACCAATCCAGTAAACTGAGTTTCTTTACAATGCATGATGTTTGTGCATTGTCTTCCCTATATGCACTGCACATTATACCAATATTAAAGCATATGAACATTATCTGAAGAGGAGTTTTCTTCTTTTGAACGTACTTTTTTATCCTCAGTTGTAGCATATACGGTACAGTTAAAAAATACAAAAAAATATGATAATGATATAAGATATGATACAGGATAATGATAGTAATAGTAATGGGAAATCTGAAGGTGTTTGAAGAGTATCATGATATCACTTATTTATCACACATGGATTGTATACTTTTGCATCTCTTCTGTGTTTTTATAAATAACTAAAGTAAAATAAATGTAACTTTAGTGAATTAAACTCAATTAAACTAAAAGAAGAATCTAACAATAAACCTATAAATGCATCTTGTTGTTTGGTAAATAAATTCTTAGAGGAAAATGTGACCCCTTTGATAAATGAATGATCTATGAATTCAACTCAGCGAGCCCCCCATAACACACACACACACACACACACACACACACACACACACACACACGCTCTCACAAACACCAGCAGCTGGCCAATATTTCCCAAAGCATGTCTTCGTTTGATTTGTGATATATAGCACACATTGTTAACGTAATTGAAAACCACACACATACACGCATGTGTGCACGTGAGTGTGCACACACACACACACACACACACACACACACACACACACACACACACACACACACACACACACACACACACACACACACACACACACACACACACGTGCACACACACACACACACACACACACACACACACACACGTACACTACACATCCATGCACATACTGTACACACACACACACACACACACACACAGTTGGAGCATGTGCAACACCTGGGTGGCCATTCATGTAAAATTACAAAAGGAAAAGAGCTTGTTGGCAAGGCTTTCAGTTCCAGAAATACACCGCTCCTCTAGCTGCAATATGCATAATCAGGCACATGAAGTGGATGGGAACGTGGATTTGAATCTCTCCATGGTACACACAGTCGTGCTTTTCTGCTGAACTGGCCTTCTCCAGAGAGAGAGGGTGGGGGTCGGGGACTGTTATGAACCAAGCCACCCATTAAGCAACCACCTAATGAACACCACTATAGTGCAGCCTTTGCCTATGGCTGCCGGCTGGAGACTGGAGAAGTTACTCCAAGAGAATTGATTCTGGAACATGTTCAGGTGTTGCTGCCGCGAGTACTCTAATATCAATTATGCAAAACCTTACACTCTTGGTGAACGCCTATACTGTTTAAGTCCTATAGGCCCTATAGGACACGGATGAGATTGTGCACTGTATGTCATTAAAGTAATAGTAATTGAATGGGCTCCGAGCTGCCACTACTTGTTTGATGCTTGATGAGTGCGGATGATATAGCACACTTACTGTAGATATTTTACTTTGACTACAGTAATCTATTATTGATCGCTGGACAGTACCACTGGAACAAACTGGTTGTCATGTTCCTTCCTTGAGGACAAATAAATAATGGTTGTTGTGGAGAGAACAGTTTATCTGTAAAGGTTTTTTTCCCAGCTGAGCTGATGACCTTCTAGGAACACTATAGCTTTTCTCTTTAACCCCTATAGGCTACGGCTACAGGAAAGACATTTGAACAGTCCTTAATTTCATATAAAAGCATCTAATTTCCATATGTAGCAACAGCACTAGACCCCAAGACCTCAGCTAAGCTTCGGATTTCACTGTACACTACTGGCACAACAGGAACAAGTGGTAATAGCCACAGTCAGCTCAAATAGGGGTGAATTGAGAGTTTAGCAAATGTCCAGGGCATCTCCCGGTGTAAATGAATAGCACAAATGGGGTTTTGCATGACTTTTTACCGGGACGATGCATGTGTTTCTGCCTTTGGCTTGATTGCTTACAGAGACAGCTGGCTCCTGCTTGCTGCCAAGCCCACAAGAGCTAAATCATGGCTGGAAGTGCAGCTTGGGATATTCCACCATTCACAGCACTGAGCAGTGGGACTTTTGGTATTGTGCAGGGGGGTATCGATGTAGGAATGGAATCCCACTTTGTATTCCCTACTTTCTGAACTAAAGCTGTATTTGAGACAGTTCGTTTTGCTAGTGTTCTCACAGCTGGCTGAATAATGAGCACAACTAAATAATTAGTTGTTGCAGTGTATTTTGTTTTTGCTTTCAACCCATGATATGGGATCTTTTTGAAGACCGATTTGAATAACGATTAGGTGGGTAAGTCAGTAAGACTATGTTACTCTATCACATTCACATTCAATAATTATCTTCAGAACTATTATAGTATGGACTGTACTGTATGGAGATCCCTGATGTCATCACTATTGGCCAGCAACTCTACATCTGACCTCAAACCCTTAGATCTCCATATATGGATATATTTCAGAACCTGTTCTGACATTCCATTTGTTGATCCTTCCCCATCCATCCTTCCTCTTCGATGTCTCCCTTTTGACTTAAACCTGTCCATTCAAACTTCAAACTCTAGACAGGCCTGCCCCAAAGTTATTAGTGCAGCCGCGCCCCAGCACCCAGCGAAAACTAGAGTTCTCAACAGGCCCACCTGTCCATTCAAACTCTAGACGGGCCTGCCCCAGAATTATTAGTGCAGCCACTGCCCGGGCAGCCGGTGAAAACTAGAGTTCTCAACAGGCCCGAAAATTAAGCCCCGGCCCTACCTGGGCCATCATCAAACCCTGCCACCCTTAGATCACCATATACTGTATGGAGCTGACCTGTTCTGACATTCCATATGTTGATCTGACCTCATCAAACCATGCACACTCAAGACATGCCCCTTATATGGCCAGTACAGAATTCATTCCATGTTGATCTGACCCCCCCCCCCATGCCAAAGCACCAGCACTCGCCCAGCAGTTTGCCGTCAATGAAGTGGATGCGTGCACGCAACCTCGCCCTATAGGCGTCTTAACCCATTCTGACCGGGCACCCATTTTGGTGTCAGCATCATGTTATGCTTTAGCTATTGAAAAATAGCAGATCTACAAGCTCATATCGCGCCACCGAGTGGCGCGATACGAGCTTGTAGGTCTGCTATTTTTTTGAAAAATCGAAGAACGACTGACATTTTTTTAATCTGATCTCAGGTCAGAATGGGTTCATCAGACCAGTGTGTGTCCGGCGGAAACCTCGTATGAATCTGATCTCAGGTCAGAATGTGTTAACTGGTTATAGATAGATAGTGTTGTGATCTCCAAAAGACCCTCGTCTGGCTCTAATAGGCTGGGTGCTGTGTGACAATTCAGTTGAAGTATTCCTTAGGTAAGCCGGCGGGCCCACAGGAGAACAAGGATGTGACACAGAGACAGTATCACGCGACAAGTTCACAAAGTTTATTACACAGACAGGAATACATACTGTATAGTGCTGGATAAATGAGGTGACAATAAGATATGAGACATAGCAACGTGACAGAAACAAGGCTGACCTTACTGGTGAGTGGTGACATCTAACAGATGCACCTTGTACCAATAAAGAACATGCACACTGTACTATCACGAAACTGGCCTCTGTAAGATCTGAATCCCCCCCACCGCCCCCCCCCCCTTTCCCCTCACTGTATATGTATCTTTTCCCTTTTTGCTTCCTATATGATGAATTCCTGTTCTGTTCTTTAGCTGCATAGAAATGTCTATTTGTATGTCTCTAAATGTTTTGATGAATTGAACAATGTGGACCCTGTTGTAAACAAGTGTAATGCTTAATTGGGTCGTCCACTCACAGTTAACAGTCTTTGTATTGAGTTTGTGCTTGAAATGTACTGTAAATTCTGCAAACTGTTAATAAATATTTCAATCAATCAATCAATCAATCAATCACGTATCAAGTACATAAACAGACACTGTATCTTGTATCAAGTATATTGACAAGCACTGTATTCCGTATCAAGTACACAGACTTCATTAGATGTACAAATCATAGATAGATAGATAGATAGATAGATAGATAGATAGATAGATAGATAGATAGATAGATAGATAGATAGATAGATAGATAGATAGATAGATAGATAGATAGATAGATAGATAGATAGATAGATAGATAGATAGATCAGTGATACAGTATAGGTTCTAAAACAATGAACAAAAAATGGACAGGAGAAGAAAAAAGCAGAGGACAGAAGGGCGGAAGGTAAGGGAGGAGGGCAGGGCAGTAAGGGTGGGGCGGGAGGAGGTGGGGGGTGGGGGGTGGAAAAGGATGTATGGCTTCCACCATGGGAAGGCTCCAGTAATTGTCATGAGTTTATTATCCAGCCAAAGGAAATTGTACCCTTTGCCACCCACAAGCACTCAATGGCAACTATCAAGTTAAACTGCCAAAGTGAGACGTGGTGACAAAGCCTCCTTTAACAGATGAGGGATGACAGTGGGACGGGGGGGGATAGGGGACGGGGTGGTGTTGGAGGTGGACGTGGGGGGGGGGGGGGGGGGGGGTGACGTCTGTCTCTGGGGAGTAGGAGGGGTGGTGTTCAACCGTTTGGAGCCGTTGAAAGGAGCACAAAGGCGCCTGGTATCGGGTTTGCCTGTTTGACAAATGGATCTCCTGCTGTGATCGTGACAAGTGCAAGAGCTCTTATCTCGCCAACAACAACTAAGGATGTGGTAGATGAATATAGTTACGCTAATCATATCGATTTATTGTTCAAATCTTCAGAGTGAGTGGTAAAGTATCGACGCCACTATAGATTAAGCCAATGCACATAAACCATGTTCCAGTGGGGGGGGGGGGGGGGGGGGAGTAATTTAAATGACAAGATTGAAATGGTGTCATTGTCTGAATTAAGTTGTTATAATATCAGGAATCCACATAAATGAACAGTGGAGAAACAAGGTTCCCAATAGGTAAGAGAGCACAAAATAGAAAGTGCATGGGAAATTCCATATGTTGATCCTTCCCCACCTGTCCTTATTCTTCGATGTCCCCCTTTTGACTGATACCTGTCCAATGTCCATTCAACAGGCACGGACGGCCCTACCAGGGCCCTCATCAAACCCTGGACACTGCCCCCGCTGCCACCCTTAGATCTCCATATATGGAGTTGACCTGTTCTGACATTCCATATCTTGATCTGACCTCATCAAACCCTGTACACTCAAGACACGCTCCATATATGGCCAGACCTCATCAAACCCTGTACACTCAAGACACTGCCCTTTTGAAACAGAAGTATTTTGGTCATGATCTTGATTAGGATTTATTTCTTTTTTGCAGACATTGAAAAAACATGGCATTGGTAACGCGACAGTAGGATACAATAAACTGTATAACAGTGATGTCATGCAGCCATGGGCAAGAAAATAACAATTTTAAAGCGTTTGAAATATTACCATTTTAAATATTTGTGAATGCGCTCTATAAATTAAAGCAAGGGATTGAAGTGAAGAGAGCAAGTTGGAAAGGACCTGCTGCCATGCAAAGCAGCCTCTCCCCCTGTGGTATAGCGATGATTGAGGCCCAAAACAATGATGACCGCAACTCACCCAGAAACTTGCAAAATCGTCACCACTCTTGACTTCTAAGAAGCCATGACAAAATAAACACACGGGCCACATTTGTTTGCAATTGGCCACACTCGAGGGCCCCAAACAGGCTGAAAAAGTCAAACAAAATGAAAACAACGGCTGTCACCAGTCCCTGGAAATAAGTGAGCAATGCACCACGGCCCGTGTCGTTGTTTGAAATGAATCGATTTGTGTCAGGTCACGTTTGCAGCAGTAGGGGGGACTGTGTGGTATACGTAGGTCATATACATGTTTTTGTAGGTCGACTAAAACACTTTCACAACATAAAGAGTATCTTTGACACACACAGACACACACGCTCGCACGCACACACGCACGCACACACACATGAATACATTTAACCCATTCTGACCTGAGATCAGATTCACACGAGGTTTCCGCCGGACACACACTGGTCTGATGAACCCATTCTGCCCTGAGATCAGATTCTAAAAATGTCAGTCGCTCTTCGATTTTTCAAAAATAGCAGACCTACAAGCTCGTATCGCGCCACTCGGTGGCGCGATATGAGCTTGTAGATCTGCTATTTTTAAATAGCTAAAGCATAACATGATGCTGACACCAAAATGGGTGCCCGTTCAGAATGGGTTAAGCACAAGCAATCACATTCACCATCAAATCTAATGCCTAACCTATTCTGACATACCTGGCCATGAAATAGATATAGCACTTACCTATGGATGAAGAGGAGAGCCTTTGAACTGAGGGGCCACTGTCCTCCATTTACTCTCTCCAATAAAACCACACACAAATCTTCGATCCAGGCCTATAAATCAAGACGAACGGCGATCAAAGACGAGTGGCTGTGAATCTTACATGGCGTATCCTGCATTCCACACTAAACACATTCACATGCTACACTCCATAGAGCGGAGCTTATTTTTGACCCCTTCCCCACTTTGAGTCCTAAACGTTTCATTTTAATTGAAGCTGAATTCATTTGACGATTCTCCTAAACATCTGATCTCCGACCACCATGAACGTTTTGTTTCCAAACTGCAGCGAATACTGGCCACTGTGTAACATACAGACAGTGTGAATACTCTGCATTCTCAGCGCACTATTCTTTGCACAGTTCTCACAAGGGACCGAACAAATTATTACATTTTTCACAGCGTGGCTCTGAAGGGGCCGGCTGTCCAGAAAAGTGTTGCTCCTCACAAAAGTATGTATCTGCATGTATGTATAGTGTCCTACAAAAGTAGACCAATCATAACTCATGCTGACTGCATAGATTGGGACTATTTGCTTCGCAGATTGCTGATCTGGCATCCGGTCTGGTCTGTGTCTATATGTATGTGTTGTATGTGTGTTTAAATGATCAGATACATTAGGCAGGCGTCTTCTCTAGACCACCAGAGCAGAGCCTTCACATTCTGAGAAAGTGGTGAGATTCAATGCATTGTCTATTGTCCACCACATTCCCCACAGCGGCAGGAGGTGGAAAAGTTGAGAAACGTCCATGATGCTGCCGCGGCGCTGTGTGGTAAGACAGAGCGGCAGCCACTGAGCTGGCAACCGACCAGAAGTGTGCTGTATGTTCTGAAGTAGGCATGGGCTAATACTCCACACCAGAGAAACCCACAACCGGATGGAAGTAACAATTTACTGATAACAACATTTGGGGGAGAGAGATAGGGGAGTGACATGCAGTAAGGGCCTTCTTTTACTAGTTATAATAATAATAATAATAATAATAATAACGTTATTTATATAGCACTTTTATAGACAAAGTGCTGTACAACAAATTCACTAAAAAGCAGGGAAATCAAACACAAATTAAAAATTGATGTAACATAGCAAAACAACAACAGATGGCCAACAGTAAAAAGCATATTAAGAAATGCAATATAGAAACAACAAAATGTAATCGACAAAAATACAGACAAAGTTCAGTGAACAAACATTCAACGGGGCAGGGAGGCAGGGCCGGTTCTAGGCATAAGCAATATAAGCGGTCGCTTATAGGGCCACAACCACTGAGCCGGCAACCGACCAGAAGTGTGCTGTGTTCTGAAGCAGGCATGGGCTAATACTCCACACCAGAGAAACCAGACAACTGGATGGAAGTAACAATTTACTGATAAATGGTTTTACAAGTAGCGTGAAATGTATGTATACACAAGATACTTCATATCTTTTTTTTCTTTTTCTTTTAATGTTTTTTATTTATCTTTATTTCATATTCTTTATAGAGGGACAGACAGTAGGCTGACAGGAAATGGGGGAGAGAGATGGGGGAGTGACATGCAGTAAAGGCCGTCGGGATCGGGAGTCGAACCCGCGGCACACCGCCAGACTCGGACTACCGGCCAAGGTGCCTGGACCGCTGAGCCACGGCCCAGGCCGCCTATTTCATATCTAAAATGTATGTAATTGTAATGTAATTGTTTACAAAAAGGGGTGCATGCGTTTGTTCCGACGTAGGCTACTAAGAGTCCGTCAGGCATTAGTCCCAAACCCTAACTGGTTGCTGTGGACTGTGTTGCTGTTACACGTCCAAAATAGAGGTCTTCTTCACATGCAGGTCAGCCTGAACCAAGAAAGAAACAAAATGTATCATTATGTGTAATACTCGAATGGATCCGAGAATACAGCACTGATCAGGAAAGAAAATCATGAAATACGGTGTGACTTTTGTGATCATTAAAGAAATGGCACATTGGCACTTGATGTCACATGGAAGGACAATATCAGAAACACAGACCACCGGTTACGGTCAGAGAGAGAAGGATGAGCCTGGCTGGCCGGGTTCTGTATGTGTCAGGCACCCAGAACCGATGGCGAGCCCACTGATACTGTGGGAGCCAACCTAGGGCACAGCTGGGAGGGGAAGGGGCGGACAACCTATGTGGACACATTGCTGTGTTACAGCGGAGTCTACTGCAGATCGAGCTCCGGAGACTGAAGATGGATTGGAAGGAGTGGAGGGCGAATACTGAGTTGGTGTCGATTAGTTTGCATCTAGTTCGAAGGATGGATCTAACTTTTAGCTGTGCTTTTTTCAAGGAATGTTTCCTTTTCGAAAAACAAATGTGCATATAACAGTTCGATTACAAAATGTTTTCTTTATTGTAAATGAATTTATATTCCATGTGAAGAGCCCTATATACTGTAGATCAGTATATCACCACAGAAAAGCTAAACTGAATGGCTGATAAACAATGCAGGCTACTGCAACTACTGTTTTAGTCATGCATTTAGTTTAGTTTCATTCCAGTGTCTCTTATTTTATAGGAGAGGTCGAGAGGACCACTTATTTTGGCTGCCAAGTGGCTGTAAGATTCCATTATGGAGTAGTGGCCTATCACTGTCATCTACTGTCACGGACTCACGGTTCAAGTCAGGAGAGCTTGTAGGACCCAAAAGAGCAGGCCATTTCAAAAAGTTTAATAACAAAAGAAAACTAGAATACAAACGAAAAGACTGGAAGCACAAAGGTGTCAAGACAAGACACACGCAACATACCACAATGAACTAGCAAGGAAACACTGGGATCAGGTGGGGTATAAATACACACGACACAGGTGAACACAACCGAAAATCAACACTGGGATAGGCTGGGGAACTAACAGGACAAGGTGGAAACACTAGGCTAATCACAATACAGGTTGACAAGGCAGGCAAACAGTAACAAGGCAGACAGGAAACACTAGGAACAATTCTACAAAATAAAAGCGATAAAAAGGGTAAAGCAAAACTCAAACAGGAACTAGGAAACCAAGAACACAATACTTCAAAAATCAGAGGAACACAGAAAAGTAAAACACCAACCATTACTGGAAAACATGAAAACCAGCAAGTCACGGATCGTGACGTGCTGGTTTTTAATATGAATAATTATTGGGTTTTGTCAGGTCCATATATTGCAGGTCCATCTATACAGTAGGCACCCCCTGCCTATAGATGAACCCCCCACCCTATCAGACTCAAAATCAACATAATTATCACAATAGCAAGAATTAACAAAACAAGAAAGCCTCACCAGAGGACATTCTAACAGGACATTCCAACACATGATCGAGCATAATTCACAACAGAAACTTCACATAAGAAGTGCAGGAACAGACAGGAATAGAACAATATGCTCTTGAGGACTGGCCAGGGTCAGCACCCCCAGGTGTGGCTGCTTAAAAAGCACAAATTATTTTGTTTTCTCTTTTCAACAAATGTGTCTGATTCATTTTGATGTCTCTTGAGGTGTGTAATGCATAAACCAAAGCCTGCTGGCCCCCAATATTAATAGGAATGATGTTACAACATCCAACACATCTGTGAATGTGTTTCATACAGAACTGGACCAATCTGGGTTTAGTTTGCTCGTGAGATGAATGAAGAGCCTTATTAGTCACG